>NC_136420.1:87200080-87267580 GCF_052625555.1 Lactuca saligna | reverse complement strand
TCTTAAACTTCGATCCCAAACTTGATTTACTTTCAAGGTTTTCAAAATCTCAGTGTTATATTCCTCTTACATCACATTTTTTTACTGAACACCTACTAGACTATATATATTATAGTTGAAAATGAAAATTATGTAAGATGACGATGAATGTGAAATTTATAAAATTCTTGGAAGTAAATTAAGTTAGAAGTTGAATTATAAGAACATTTGGACAATTACAACGTATATATGATACAAAACGATGTAGTAAAGTGAGTGTGGATACCTAAACTTATATACTCTTAAGAGTATATTTATTTTTCCCATATATATATATATATATATATATATATATATATATATATATATATATATATATATATATATATATATATATAAAATAAATAGGTTCATGGGTCAACCCGTGAAATTATTTGTAAACCCAAACATGATGTATATAATAAACATGTTGAAGGGTCAGAAAAAATAAGCCCAGCTCGTTTATTTTTATGTCTAGTTCATATTGTGTCAAACCTATTATTTTTATGTCAGGTTTGTAACGTGTCGTGAGTCGTGACAAGAATTGTCTGATGGGTTTCGAGTCTATCACAGATCAGGCATTGGGCGGCGGAAACAACAAACAGTTTTGATCTAAGACTCAAAACATAAGATTTAACTCAACAAATATATGTAACTTATAGAACACGATAGAATAAAATCATACATTTGCATTCTTTGTAGGTTTCTTCTTTTGTCGAGCCAATTGAATGGACTAGAGAACCCAATGTAGAGTTCCTCTTGTAAAATCACACCCAAGACACAAGATACAAGCAAATCTAAGAAACCCTCAAACTCTAAGCTTAAATAATCGCTCGATTCCGTGGTCGACTACGACGTGCTAAACAATCTGTCACACCATAGGAACTGCAGTTCGGAAATTTTTAGGGGTTTAAGGATTCCGAACTTTTGAGACTAAGAGGTATTTTTCTCATGAATCAAAACCGGATTCCAAGCCCTCTATTTAAAGGGAGGTGATTTAAAACCCTAAGGATAATTACCAAACTTAACTATAATTATCTATAGAATTCATATCATTATGGGTTTCTCCATATTCCTATATTTTCCCTTACTTCATTAACAAAATAAATCTCTAAAATAAATATATTTTCAAATCTACTTTATTTTCTTTTTGTGTGTAACCTAAAAAGACAATGCTATTTATAGTAATATTGTTGGGCTTGTTATGAGTATGGGCACTAATCTCCTTCATCTCCCACTTGTACTTAGGCATCAACAATTGATCAGTCAAATACTTACTAGAGATAGTGAGTAGTAGTACAATGCATCTACTGTACTTATATCAACTTTGCTATAAACAAGCCTAAAACTGATAACTTCAAATTCCTTTGATCCTCATGATATCTTATTATAAAGTATAGACATGGATCTAGGGTCAACGTTGGGGAATAGCCAAGACACAACATATTGTAGAGCAAGACCTCACATATCTCCATTTGAAGAATAAGAAACACAACCATCTTAATTTACATATGACATGAACCATGAAACAATCATTAAGTGTGATTACTACAATACTTAAAATTTTCATTTTCAAGTACTCATCAATATTGGCCGTGAAGCTTTACAATTTTCATCCCTATGAATAATGTTGAGAGAAAAACTTTGATAAGAGTTAGTGACGAGATAATAAGTTAATCTCAATGGATCTTGTTAGCTCAACAATAAAGTTAGATAAGTTAGTTTACGGAAATGTAAGGAAATTAAATAGCAGCAAGTTTATATCAACAAGCATTAAACAAGTAGACACTTAGTGTAATCGTAACATGGTTTGCATGCAAACACAATTAGCATATGATGAACAACATAAGTGAAGAGAGACTCAAGTATTAGTTAAGATAACTTGAGATATGGAGATGAAAGATCTTATATTGATAAGCTCTGAATTGGTAAGTAAACATGAAGTGGGAAGCTCTATTTATAGAGTACCAAAAGTTACACGAAAATAATAAAATAACATAAAGTAACTGATTTTGGTGACCTTGAATGGTACACAGGATAATACAACGATTACAAGCAAAGTAAATAAAAAGGTAACTTATGACAGTCTTCATGTTTCATTCATATGCGGGTCTTCTTCACGTCTCCAGGTTCACATGATGACAAAAGTCGTCTCCAGGTAAGTCTTCTTTGTTTCACTAGGCATTGAGGTCTTCGGGTCCTTCTTAGTTGAAGAGTGTCACTTTCTTGTTTCAATAATTTCCCCCAAAGTAACCTCTTATCTAAGTTCTTCATTGATTTACCTTGAGAAACTTGATGGTGATCCACCAAAACTTCCTGACTTCAAAAATCCATTAGATCCTCCTCGAAATTTCAAACTTTACTTCTTTAGATGTATGTTTGGATCTTTACACCGAGGTCAATGTGATCTATAAAGTCGCACACAAGGGCTTTAAGGAATTCACACACCCTTTCGAAAGCAATCTTCATCCTGGGATATTTTTCTGCCTTGAGTTGAAACACCCAAGAAATCAAGAAAATCTCTTCAGGATTCATGCAAACAAAGTCTGCTTATGATTTGACATAATCACAACCTCTTTGGCACAGATTTTATTAAAAAAAAATTCACTATTCATAAAATTCCTGACTTTGTAATTCTTTACTCCTTTTGGTTTGTCGTTGGACCAAATGTCTTTGAATTTTCCACCATGTTTAGCATGGAAAAGATCTAGTCGCTCAAACTCCATGTAGAGCCTTCTGTCTTTGGGTATGGTGAGCTCAAAAGATTAAAACGTTGGGAAGTATTTGGAATTTGGAGAGATCGGAATATCCCAGTAGCCATCAGAAGGTGGTTCAGCATATATAAGAACTGGAATGTAATCGGAGTCTAGGAGTCTTCGGGTAGGGTTTACCCATGATATGATTAGGGTTTCATCGAAGGTTGTATCAAGCCTTTGTGCTCTCCAGATTTCGTTTGCGAATTTCGCAGCGCTCCATTCTTATTTCTTTTTAGCCATTGTTGGGGAGTCGTCTGAGTGGTCTGATGAGATCTCTTCCTCCAGATTTTGCGGGTGAGGAGGAGTTTGTTTTCAAGCAGAAGAGTGGTGATTTGATTGCCGAGGAGAGTCCTGAGTATTTGGGTGCCGAGGAGAAGCATGAGGAGTTGGATCTTTGAGTTGCACTGAATAGGGTGGATCCTGAGGAGGAGTGATGGAATGGTTAGTTGATGGAGTCATTGACTTGGATGATTTAGAAACCGTTTCAATTCTCATTTCATTATCCTAGTCACTTCCCCCTTTTGAGGAAGTAGGCTCCATCTGCTCCTTAAACCAATGCTTCGGTTCATCCAACTTTTGAAACGTTGTGTTGAACTGTGTTTCCATTTAGGCACACACAACCTTGTTGGTTATAATCTCCGAGTTAGAAAGTGTGTGATAGATCCCTTTGGTGAGACGAAGTATCTTATCTACACTTTCTTTGGCAGTTAAAAAATGTTGTAACCCTTTGATTATTTCTTGGAGAACTGAAAACCCCGATTCATAAGCAGTGTGAGTTTCATCGATGAGCTTCTTTGATTTGCTTCTTGAGCTTTTAGGGTTTGTTGAAGTTCTGTCCTGAGATCTTTCACCTCTTGGATAATATCTTGCGCCTTAAAGACAAATTCTTTATGATCAGCCTTTATTATCAAGTTGTCTGATCCCTATCTCTATGCATAGAAGCGTCCTCTCTACAGTGAGTTTTTCTCTGGTCTCTAACACTTCAATGTGATCAAGAAAAGATCATGTGAGGTTGCAGAAGTGACTGCAGTCAAAATCTGATCAACTTTTGATTGGAGATCAAGGAATTCCTTTCGAGATACCGCAAGCTTCTTCATCTTTTTCTGTTTAGGTTTAGAGGTGGAGTGTTGTGAACCACTGGACTCTTTGTCTTCTAGGACCATGATGAAGTTGTCAGAAGGGAGAGACTATTGGACTTCATCATTGTTGTTTTCATCGAAACCAAAGGTTATGGATGAACTAATTTCAATGGCAGTGCCATCTTCATTTGATTCATGATCTTCAGTGTTTGGAGGAGGAGGATTTGAAGTACCAACAACATTTTCCATATTTTGAACTTTTTGCATGGTGTTTTCCAAATCTGACATCCATTGCTAAATCGAAAGAATATCATGCATCGTTTCTGCGTTGTTAAACATAATGGCCCAATACTTAGCCACATAGAGAGTATATTCTTCTTTCTGTTTCTGTTGTTGAACTTGTTGAGCTTTCCTTGCCTGAAGAGCCCTTTTGAAGGCTTCAAACTTTCTCATTCCTGATTCTGTTTTTGCACGATAGCGGGACCATGATTCATCAGATGCATAGCCTCCAAATCCTTGTCGCACCGAGGTGTCCCTTGGGTTCATGGATCCTTGCACATTTGTGCTCACCATGCCTAAATCTCTTGAGTGTATTGTTGGTGGTACTGGATTTCCAGAGCTTCCTCAGTCTCCTTCGTCTAAAATCAAGCTTGGCCTCAGCTCTGTTTTGTTTAGGGCCTCTGAAAGAGGGCCCTACAGTGCAACTTGTGTTTTAGTGTTTGTGTGACATGAATAAAAATGGAGTTCAACTCCTCAGGAGAGATAAAGTGCAGACGTGAAGCCCTGAAGACCTTAGGGCGAGAAACGAAATCTGGAAGAAAACATTAAAACAGTGGCAAACGCATATATCAAACAAGAGGAAGCATACACTTGTTCCAGCTCCAACCATCAGGAGCGCCACAGAGGGAATCATGATAAACACATCTGACACTTGAGACACTCATCTTGAAGGTTCCGTCCGTTCGGCAGAGACGATTCATGAGGAAACAAATCCGAAGTGCATGATGTTCAAAAAACACAAGTAAAAACATAGAAAGAGAAAGGGAAATATTGTGAGATCACAAGAGTAAGAACCATGATACCGGTGAATGCACAATGTTGAAAAAGAAGTGGAAGAAAAAAACTAACCGGTAACCTTGTAGATATAGCGAAAGATTTGGGATTTAAATTCGACGCTGATCCTAAGGAGACACAAGCTAATGAAGACACCAGCAAGCTCTCAGTAAAGAAGGAAGAAACTTTGAGCATCACGAGGCTCCAAGAAGGACACGACCCCCAAGAAGAAGACAACAACATCGAAGTAGTACGGAAGAACACCATTAACATCAACTTTTCTTTAGAAGGCCCCCAAATGCCCAGATGAATCCCTACGACCCGCTTGTGATAACTGCCTACGTGCGCCAAAGGAAAATTTACAAACTACTAATTGACAACGAAAGCAACACGGACGTTCTTTACAAGCATTGCTTCTACGAGCTCCCAACCCTTGGGAAGAAGGATTGAAACAACCGACCAAATACCCATTGGTGGGATTCACAGGTCACCAACCGCGGCCGGTGGGCACCATAAATCTCCCCCTCACCATGGTCAGTCACGACACGAAGGAAAGAATCACAAGGGTGATAGAATTCTAAGTGGTAAACCACCCATCGGACACGTACATACTCCTTGGACGACCATCACTTTTCCAGTTCCAGACCATACCGTCGACAATCAACGGCATAGTGAAATTTAGCACTAGCACAGGATCAGCCATGATCATCACCTTCAACCTCGAAACACAAAGCCACGAAGCTATCGCCACACTGAAGGTCGCACATGTCACGAAAAAGTAAAGGACAAGCCATCGTGGATGGAAGAATTCAGCTCCAGTACCCATTAGGAAATATCAAGAAAGTGAGGGTAGGGGAGATAACATCGTAATGGGAGAAAATAGGTGGGGGTAGCTAAGGGCTTGCAACAACAAAGTTAACTCGAGAGCCACAAAGGCTTCCAACATGAAAACCCACACGTGTTTGTTCTTCTCAAATATCATTGCACCCCACCCCACGGAAAGAAGCCATGACGGAAGAAGGAAAAAGCCAAAAAGTTGACCTACCCTGGGTGAAGAAGTATTGTCCCACAAAGGCCCAGAAGCCCACCTCTCCTATGAAACAAAAAAAAATAACACAAAAGCACCGGGATATGAAGCAAAGATTTCCATACACATGGATAGACAGGAAAGCCAAGCGAACTCCCGTAAAAGAAGTTAGCTTAGGACAAAATGACAAAACCATAGAGCCCTCCAGCCAAATCAGACTATAATCAAATCACCTCAAAGATGAACTCCCACCAAACAAAGCCCCATATAGCAATACACGGGGAGACACGAAGGCTATGACAAATCAGAAACAAAAGAACCAAGAAGAAGGCACCATGAGACAAGAGGATCCGAAGGTCACTCCCAGGAAGGCAGTCCACCCGTAAATATCAAGATCACGTATGTGCAAGGACACAACCATACCCTGAAAACACGCTCGGGAGATACCAAGGCTACTAGAGCATAGACTTCGTAAGGTCACTGCCTGGTAGAAACGTACCACATAGCCAAGAGAAGACCAGGAAAGTAGTGTCACGACTCAAGGTAACGATTAAATTTTCGCGAACACCAAACTCCGACACAAACACCAACAAATCAAAGTAATACGCGACTGTGAGGAGTTCCACCAAGGAACGTGCAAGAAAAATTGTATGAACAAATCAAGGGGGAGTACAGACCCCAAGAGCCCAAATTGGGGGTGTATCCTTCAAAATTTGACATGCACACAGATCATATCACCATCCCTAGAGAAAAGAGAGATACCTAAATGAAGCGGATTCGAAGCAGGGGCAATATAATTAAACTCTAAATCGATAATCACATCCCATAAAACAACACAAGTGCCAAGAGTTGGCTCACATAGCAGTCACCCCTCTTCCCTTACTAAAAAAAGCATAGATATTACCAGAAAGAAAAAACATCATTAACGAGACTATGAAAGTTGTCTTTTTGCAATATATATATATATATATATATATATATATATATATATATATATATATATATATATATATATACCGCTAAAATATCTATACTCGGGCTCACCGCCACCCATAAGAGGTTATACATGTTTACCAAACGACAATAAGAAATGAGCATCCACGTCGTTTGAGCAAAACTGTTGTAGGAGTGCAACCATGCGCTTTAAAGGCTCGTAAACTTTCCCTAAAAATACGTTAATAAATTTGAAAGAACCGCAACTCCTTACCATGACAAGTAGAGGCCTTAAAGGATCATAACCTTTCCCTTGAAATATACAATACCTAAGCCCTCAGGTCTCGAGGTGATGATCTTGACGTGGCTTAGATGACTGGGGTCGAAGTGCAATCCTTCTTAGTCCCAAAAAGGCAACAAAAAAACCTTTAGTTAAAAAAGGACACCCTCATAAAATGAACCATCCAGAGTTCATAACCAAAGGCCAGCCAATGTATTGATCCTACAAGGGTAAACCCAGAACACTAAAAAGAGACAAAAGCTAACCCCACCAGAGTGAGCTCTCGGGACCCGGGCTAAAGCCAAGAAACATGCTTTGGGCCCAACGAATCTACCAAAAAATGGGGATCATAACCATTTTCCCTCATTGCGAAACCAAAATGCATGGCTTCCCCAAAGGCCAACATCAACCTTCAAGACAAACCTAAACCTAGGGTGGCTAACCTGAACCACTAGGGGCGAAAAGAAAACGTGATAAACTAAGGAAAGTTATAACATAAAAAGTAGGGAAGTTAAAATTGTCTGTCAGACAGCTCCCAAACTTAGAAACACCACATAAGGCCCAATACAAATTCAAATATTACCTAATAACATTGTCTCACAAACACCAAAAAGATCCAAACAATGTCTCAAACAACAAAAAAATGAAGGGAAGATAAAAACCACATACCAGAAGGAGTGGAAGAAGGTTGAGCCCCAGAAGTGTTGGCCTCAAGATGTTTCCCTTAGGCGTCTGGATCGTTGCACAGCTAACGGAGACCCTCCATGTCCAGCTCACCAAGATGGAGGTAGGAGGCAGAATCAATCTCTAGGAAAGACTTCACCTCCACATTTATTTCCTAAGTATGCTCCAAAAGGGTACTCTGATCGCCAGACACGAATTTCCCGGTGGCAATTTGCTCCCTAATCACTTGCTTACCACCCTTAACCCCAGCAGCCATGAAAGTTGCCTTCATACACCTCACACCTAGGGAAAAGTCGACGCTCTCCACCACCTTGTCCACCACTCGGACAACACCCTTCTGGAGCAGCCACTTCAAATC
Organism: Lactuca saligna; assembly: GCF_052625555.1. Taxonomy (NCBI): domain Eukaryota; kingdom Viridiplantae; phylum Streptophyta; class Magnoliopsida; order Asterales; family Asteraceae; genus Lactuca; species Lactuca saligna. Next base: position 87,259,392 of record NC_136420.1, on the reverse strand, counting down.
ATCCTCCATAACCTTCCTCCTCATACCATTCCCCTCCATTAGCCTACTAAAATCCTTCCCTTGACCCTCCAACACCCTCTTCCCCTCCACTAATACCTCGATTTGCTGAGAGAAACGTTCCACTGACCCGTCCAAAATTGTCACCCTCTCCTGCAAAGATGCTTTTCCCCAGCCAAGAGATCATAACACTCCTCAAACTTGTGTTTCTCCTCCTCCAAAATCGACAGCTTCACCTTTATCTCATCTCGTTCGGCCCTTACAGAGACAAGCTCTCCAGAGTCCGAACTAATCTGGTGAAGGCGTTGTACAACAGCAACCCCTCCATTAGCCTACTAAAATCCTTCCCTTGACCCTCCAAAACCCTCTTCTCCTCCACTAATACCTCGATTCGTTGAGAGAAACGTTCCACTGACCCGTCCAAAATTGTCACCCTCTCCTGCAAAGATGCTTTTCCCCAGTCAAGAGATCATAACGCTCCTCAAACCTGTGTTCCTACTCCTCCAAAATCGACAGCTTCACCTTTAGCTCATCTCGTTTGTCCCTTACAGAGACAAACTCTCCAGAGTCCGAACTAATCTGGTGAAGGCGCTGTACAACAGCAACGATGTCGGGGGTAACATGAGCGGCTGCGTAATGCAGGCTATTAGACATATGGGAGTTGGAGAGGAGTTCCTAAGCTTCTATCATTGTGGGAGGAAAGGTATAATGACTCCATTAGTATGCAACAGAATGCTTCGTCAAGAGAGAATACCGTTTAAGCCCCCACTCTAGCACATAGATGGGAGAAATCGCCGAAGGTAGAGGTGAAGAACATGAAACAACTTCTTCTCTTCCCAGGACTGAAGTTGGGTCGGGAGGAACTTGGGACATATCATCTAAATCTAGCGCAAAGACCCCCCCCCCCCCCTAGGGGTTGCAATATCCTTGCCTCCTTGGGCTCTTTTTTGAGTTCATGAGGTTGTTCTATCGCCTATTTACTCATTCTCTCTGACAGTTTCGATGGGTCATCATAGGGAATGTTCACAACAATATCGGACTCCCCCAAAAGGAAGTCCACATTTGGCCTTTTACGAAGGTGTCAGATAGAATACATCGGCACCAATCGTAAGTAAGGAGTCCAATTAGGCCAACCACTGCTTAGAATATGAGCGCCTCTCCCTCGTTACCAACTCTGTCAGCAGCTCCTTCTCATGATCGGAGGGAAAAGGATCATCGTGGGAGGCTCCCCTAATAGGCATGTCGACCAACACTCAATCAGTAGAGGGGCCAGATCCAAGAGGAAAAGCAACGTGAAAGCCAACAAGAGCCATGGCACAGAGTACTGACCGGTGGAGGAAACGTATCTACCAAGGGCACCTCCAGGTATTAACAGGTTCCCTAAAAACATCCCTTTAACACCATCTCGAAGGGTAAAACACTCTCACGACCTGCAAATAAAAACCTCGCCAACACAGTTAGGGACATAGGCAGAATTAATAGTCACACAATGCACAAACAAGAACAAGAACACAAGAATCAAAAGGGTGGAAGAGAGGTACTTAAAGTCCTTCTCAATGTAGAACTAAGGCATCATCCCCTACGCCCTCCAAGAAGCACTCATACAGATGGCAACCAACATGCATTCCTCCCCGTTGAAAGAGATGGTTCTCGATGCCTCAGTCACGATTTTGCTGGCCCCTTAGAGAGCAGGAACCCGATTAGTGAAGTTGGTCCAGTGAGGAGAACTATAGCCGCCCAAATCACAGTTCACCCATATCAACTTGTCCTACCAATTTTTTTAGGAGCCTTTTGATTAGTAATGAACACGTGGATTCCCCGCTGCTAAGAGAACGTATGCGCCCCAGACTGAGTCGGCTGGTTGAAGAAGTACCTGAAAGCCAATAACTGAGGAAACACACCCAAAGCCCTCCATGCCATTTCGAAGCCAACGATCTTGTTGACAGTGTTAGGTGTCACATCTTTGACATAAAAACTATATCGGCGCATAATATCATCGAAAACATCGGACGTGGGAAGCCGGAGCCCCGCCTCAAAGATTGGTACGGGGACTCCGACCTTCCCCTCCAACGTGCGCGAAATGATAGTCCCCTTCTGAGGGTATTCCACCCCATGCTCGGGAAGAAAACCAACCATTCTTTAAGATCGGAAACTCACTCGGAGAAGGCACAATTATGATGTTTTAGGCAGCCATTGTTCGTTGATAAGAAAAGATGAGAACGGAGAAGAAAATGAAAAGAGCATAAAAAAAAGGAAGGAATAGTATGAGCAAGAGGAAGTGAAGAAAAGGAAACCAACAAAAATGAAGCAAGTTTTAAATGTTGGTGGGAAGCCCAAGCGATTATAATGATGAAACCTTCTACATGGACGCCTCTGTCACATCAGTAGTCACCAAGATCCATCTCCACCAAACACATGTACAGATCTATACTAGAACAACACGTGTACGGATTAATCATCTCTTAGACAACTTAGTCAAAGGTTGATGCATACCTAGCTCCGAGGATGGGTCTCCGCCCTCGGCACCTCGCTTTTATTCCTTGGCGCCAAAGCTAACTACAATAAAAAAAACAGTACCAGTCGCCTCCCAGAGCAAAAAGTGTAATGCTTAGGGCGCTGGCCTTTGAGAATTATACACCAATAACAGTTAACCAGTAGTGGATCACAATCCACCAATAGGACGCCTCCGTGTCCTCTCGGATCAGAAGGAACAAAAAGGTATTGTCGGGATCTTCTCCCTGCGCACGACGGCTATAAATAGAGCCCTTCTCCTCCAATAGAAAGGATCGCCTCTCTCACACTTTTCAAAAAAACCCATATCCTCTCAACTAGTTACTAACTAAACCAATGGAGCTTCGTTTTGGGATGCCCTCTCAGACGTTGACTGACGACCTTTCTCTCTGTATTGTGACTCTCAGGCTTAACTCCACCAAAGTCATCGAAGACGGCATTAAGTCTGAGGAACATATAACAACATGGTGAATGCGGAGTGCATGCATATATAAGATCGAATTATAAGCCGGTATGACGGAAAAAAGGGGTTTGGAGTAGCGCCCCAAAAGGTATTCGGAAATTTGAAGTAGTTACATTATGGAAAATCGAATTCTAATGGGATGTTATGGTAAAATTGATAAATCTTATCAATTTTGGTAACCATTGATTATGTCATTAAATTCATGATTATCCTAACTAACTTAGAAGATGGGTAATTATGGTAAAATTGACAAATGTCGTCAATTTTGATAACCATAGATTATGTCATTAATTTCAAGATTTGTATAACTAATTTAGAAGATTTACCCTAATTTGTCAAGTATAAATACGACTCTTCTACTGAGTCGTAGATAGAAAATTCAGTTCTTCTTCTTCTATACGAACTCAGAATTCTCTAACAATTTGACTTACGGTTTCTGTGCCTAGATTTGTAAGTGTCATTTTAGAAGTATCGTAAGCTGAATTTCTTGTAACCCAGACATAGGGTAAAAATATCAGTTCAGAAAATGTTTATACAATCCAAGGGGTATCCAAATATCCACTATAAACCCTACCTAATTTCTAACAAACTTTGGATAATAAAAGCATTTTGTTTCGAAAACGAGGTCATGGTGTCAAAAGATTTTATGATTTTATTATAAATAATGTAATGCACTTCATAAACTTGCGATGTGTTATTAGCGATTGTCCGAATCTTCCTTTATTAATAAAAGAATAGTTTTAATCTATTTTTGTCATGTGTCGATCTAATACAACTATTCATTAATATTATGTCACGTTTCAAGGAGATATATTAGACAAACCACTATCACAATTAATGACGTTAATGTTTTAAATAATAGATTTTAAACTTTTTATAGAAACATTTACTTTTGTAATTATATATTAAATTTGAAATTATAACCGATTTTAAAATGTTTGGTATATCTAATAATTTATTTAAAATTATTTATTTTAAATAATTGATAATAATTATGAGAATTTACTACGAAATTTTAATTAATTTTGTAACAATAATTCTGTTGATGATTGTTTGATTCACGAACTTATATGTCGGTTTTTAATAAAGTTAGTGGTAACGGAATAAGAAAATTTGATATAACTAGTTTCTAAATATGATAGTTTTAGTAAATAATTCTAAATTTTTTTTATTTATAATCCAAATTAAAGAATAAAAATGACTTATTACACATCATTTAAAATTTTAATTCTCTTGGTATAATTCAATCCTTCTAACTAGAGATTAAAGAATCCCTAACTTACTTGTTAACAAAATATCCGATAACTCAAATCTTTTGATGTTCACCATGTTTCAGGATTAAGAAAAAAAAATTATGTTGTTCCTAGTTTTGTTTTAAATAGAAATAAACAAAAACAAGTATCAGAAATATTTTGTGGGTCAAAATTTATTTAAAATTCATCAATTATCAACCATTTATTAGTCGGATAACTCTTGTGACAAGTGTCTACAGACAAGACTGATGATGTGTGGGGCCAGGAGCCCAGTACCCATCAAGACTTCCAGAATACACTCTTAAAAAATTGTTCTATAGTGATTAATGAACCGGCGTACAAACAAAAAACGATATTTTTCTATTTTATTTAGTTTAAAAAACTATAGTGATTACTTGAACATCCTAACATAATATTTAAATTTGTATATTTATTTATTTTAAATTATTAAATTAAATATATTAATGAAATCAACTAGAAATGGTAATTTTCTTAAGTCGGTCTAATAAGCAATGTGTTAAACGGGGTAAGAATACCAGTGCTATGAATTATACCAAAATTTTGGCAAACGATATAAATTCTAAATTAAGCGAACAAATTTATAAATAATATGTTTGGTTAGTTTACTCAAGATCAGAATTTTTAAAATTGAAGTTTTTAATGCGCATTAGGATGACCTAAGGAGGCAGCCCTGTAAAATAGCATATTTTTGGAACATGTAATTTTTTTATTCATTTACATTTTTTCTCTTAAAAGTTAAGTGGTTGTTGAATAGATAGAAGATAAAAATTAAGAGAATATCAAAGACTTTGAATCTAAAAAATTAATACATCCCTCTTAGTTAAAAACTAATTTCTATATTAGGATAGTAATTAAAAAAACTAGGGTTTGGACCGTCCGTACAATGCTGAGGAAACCTGGTATATTGAAAAACTCGGTTGCATTTTTTTAAAACCAACACTATAAAAAAGAAATTAAGTAAGCGCCAAAACGTAAGTTGATGCTCCATGTAACTCCTTTGTACTTCGTAAATATAATGTGATTTACAAATGTCAACAATCCACATAAAGCATGATGATGATTAAGACTATATCAAGTGGATCGCGAAAGTATCAAAATAAAGTTCCAATCTAAATAGTCATATATGAAGGATGTTGGAAAAAAATAAAGCTTGAAAGTATATCTTAAGAAAATTAATAAAAAAGAAATTCATAAAAAAACTATGTAAAGAACGAAAACTTAAACTTTAATTTGTGAGATAACTCTGATACGAATATGAGGTAAAAATGTACACAATCCATATATGTATTAAATTCATATGAAGTGGATCATAAAATATTAAAATAAAGTTTTTAATAAAAAATCATATATATAGAAAACATATGAAAATAACACTTGGAAAACAAAAACTATACAAACGACTTTTATAAGAGATATAGAAAGAAAGTTTAAAATATAATAAGAGACGAAAATCATAACTTATAAAATATTAATAATTTAATTTTAAAATAATAAATGATAAAAACCATTAAATTAAAACTACTTGAAGGTAAAAACTATAAATATGAAGAAAAAAATTATGGTTAAAAAAAAAACTCTATTTCCATTTATATGTTTCTTTTACTCTTATACCATAGAGAACAAAATAGTAAATTCATTTGCATTTAGTCAATCAAAATTTGGAAATAATAAATGAATAAACAGTAAAAACCTCTTACAAACTATTGAATTTGGTATGTAATATATTATACAAATAATAATCATAAAAAAATAATATTAATAAAAACGAAAAATGTAAAAATAAATTACGTAATATACTAAAAGCGTAACTTGAAAAATATACTAAGGTACTAGAATTGCAATTAAAAACCTAACTTTAAAACTGTTAAATCAAAATCCGTTGAAGGAAAAAAATATATATAAACAAACGAAGTTTAGTAGAGGAAAATAAAAAAGCAAATATAGAAATTTAAAAAATAGAAAAATGTAAGTAAAAAAAACCGTATAAAATATTGAAAATAAAATAAAACATATGTTTGGGAGGTGTTTTCCCATTGACTTTTTAAAAAAAATGCTCCAATTTTTACTTACCACCATGTGCACACACTCTCGACTGACATTAATTTGAAACTAATCTCTGGTTAGTCTGTGGGGGGTAGACGGTCGATTGGATGTCATCTAGGCGTTTAATCCTTAGAAAGTTTATAAAATCATGGGAGCCGAGTAATTTGTTATACATGTAAAAAGTTCTAATTTTATAGAAATATTTTGGAGATAATCAAATACTATATTGGTATTATTTATTCATTTTCTTATTATATTAGTCATATTTATTTATTGTGATATTAGTCATTTTCATCTTATTTAAAATTAATTAATTTACAATTTATAGTTGCTAACTAGTCGTCAAATAGTATTTAGTATCTAGCTAGCAGCGTCTAACGCATTTTACAATATTTTTAATACATAATACATTAGACCAAATTCAGGGGATAGGGAGAGGGGGCTTACGCGGTGGGCTTACTCAGTAAATTTTCTGTCAGATATGAAAAAAATTTGTAATTTTTTAAACACATAGAGCGTTTATATCATGGTTGTCAAAATCGCGATCCTGATCGTAGGATCGTACGATCCTACGATCCTATGTATGAAAAACGATCCGGATCGTAAAAGGATCGTATTTTGGGTAGGATCGCAGGTAGGATCGTAAAATCGTAGGTAGGATCGAGATCCGATCCGATCCTACATTCCTTTAAAAAAAAATTCAAATGAAATTTTTTTACCATTTTATGTCTTTTACCCTTTACCAATCTACCATTTATCATTTTTATTGTGACTTATGACTAATATTTTAAAGTTTTTATAACTTTTGAACGAAAAATTAAATGTTTGAAATATTTTTTATGATTAATATTATAAATTAGAATTATATTTTATTTTGTGGGATCTTAGGATCTCGATCCCGATCTTACGATTCCGATTTTGCAAACCCAAAAACGATCCTAGGTAGGATCCCGATCTTGACAACCTTGGTTTATATAAAATAAACTACGCAATGAATTTTTTTATAAATATTTTGTAATTTATTTTCTACATAGAAGTCAAACCTATTATAAATTTTAAAAATGTGGATTGCTTTTGTAAATAATAATAATAATAACAACAACAACAACAATAATAATAATAATAATAATAATAATAATAATAATAATAATAATAATAACTAGAAAGGTTACCCCCGCTACGCGGGGGCCAAAAGTTTTCAATGTTATTTCCGAATTGATAAATATGACAAACGTAGAAAGTGCAAGAATGAAAAGTTCGGGCTTTACCCCGGACCGTTTTTTTTTTCATGTTTTTATGAAAAATGTAAAAGTTTTGACTGCAAGGATCAGAAGTGTCAAAACGGATAAAGAATTCAAGAGGTAGGAATTAGCAAATTTTTAGAAAATGGATCAAAGTTATCAAACCGTTAAAGTTTTGTGGTCAAACTTTAAATATTAAAAGGTTCCTAAAAAGTGTAAAAATATTGATTGTAAGGACCAAAAGTGTCAAAATAAGTAAAAAATAAGGAGCATAGTGCAGGGACCAATTTTGCCAAAAAATGATAAGTTTATCATTCCTTTTTTGAGAACTTTAATTAATATATATATATATATATATATATATATATATATATATATATATATATATAATGAGCAGTAACTTGTACTCACAAATCTATTTTGGTATTTAATATATATAATACAAAATACTTATAGTTTAAAAAATAATTTATGTACAAAAAGTAATATACATGACCCACCAGTCCTATTTCAAATTCCATTAACATGAATAGTTGCTTTATGATGACGTATGTAGAAATCCGGAAGGCTTACCTAGTTCGACATCAGCATAAAGGTGACCCGGGTAATCTCCACTAAGGGCTCACATGATTTAGGCAATTTGTCCGCCTCTGACAGCTGTCCCATCTGTGTTCTGTAGGACTTAGGATCAGTGTGCAAAACCGGGCGATCCACCTATATAGGGCGATGAGGTAAAAATTCTAGTCATTCACTTCCAATTTGTCATTTTGTCTAGTTTTGTTTCAGCCTCACGCTAAGAAACAATTACTCTTGCACCAGAGAGGTTTCGGAGATTCCCCAGAATCACTCTAACATTTCTTTTTGTTGCTATATCTTGCAGAAGCTGGACTAACTTCCTCTCAAACTCCTCAAAATGAGAGCTGGGAGCAACATTTGGCGACATCCGTCAGACAACTTACTAAAAACCATGGACGGATACGCAGTTACTCCACAATAAACTAGCCCAATACGACATATGCAGACCCTCGAAATCGGAAGTACACATCCACCTGTCCAAGGTACCAGAACGAGCAATACTTTTGAAAAAGAAAAACTAGAATTCGAGGCATTCTGGACATACTTGTTGAGGAAAGAATAGAAAAAAGCCTCGAAAGGAGAGGGAAGCGAGCGCATGTATGAGCAAATCATGGACACCGATATGTTGGACAGAGAAATAGAAGGGTCTGGTGAAAAGGAAAGAAAAGCAACGAAAAACAAGACGCCAACTGAGAAAAAACGTATCCGAAGGCGTTTGTCAGACGAAGAATTCCCAGAATACCACAAAGAGTTCTAATCCTTGAATTTTAAATCACCATTCACAGATGGAATAAACCAGATTCATGTCCCAAGAAAGTTAAATATGTTGGATGAGGTGTCTAAGCCCATAACTATAATTGGTATGAAGTTGACCCGATAGTAGCATGGTCATTTTGGGTTGCCTTCACCATAGCAATTTGATATGATGGATATTTGAGAAGGAGGTTAATTGTGATTTATTAATATATTATAAGAATAATATATTAATTTAGAAATCATATTATATATTAGAATTGATCAAGAATTAATTTTAAAATAATTTAGTGATCAAAAGAGACTGATTAAATTAACAGGGATTGATTAGATAAATCAGTAATACTTATAGTTTGGGCTAATGATCCATATTGATTAGGGTTGGATGAAAAAGTTCAAAGAGTTTAAGAAAGAAGTGGAGAATCAATTGGGCAAGGTAGATAAAGATGCTCTGATCCGATCGAGATGGTGAGTATCTTAGGATCGAGTTCCACGACTATCTTAAGGAATATGGAATTGTTTCACAAATAACGCCGCCTAGGACACCGCAGTTGAATGGTGTGGCTGAGAGGCGCAATCGAACCTTGTTGGACATGGTTCGTTCCATGATGAGTTGGGCTTCGTTACCTATCTCATTCTGGGGGTATGCCTTAGAGACCGACTCCCATATCCTTAATCTAGTCCTAACTAAGAAGTTTGCCAAAACACCTCACGAAATGTGGACAGGGAAGGTTCCCTCGTTAGCACATATCAATGTTTGGGGTTGCGAGGATTTCGTAAGACGAGAGACTCATGACAAGCTCGAACCTTATAGTGACCGATGTATTTTCATCGGCTACCCGCAAAAGTCTTTTGGATATCTCTTCTATAGGCCGAGTAACAATGTTGTCTTCGTTGCGAGGAGAGGGGTTTTCCAAGAGAGAGAACTCATATGCCAAAAGGACAGTGGGAGGCAAATTGACCTTGAAGAGCTTCAAGAATCAAGTGATGAAGGAACCTCAAACACTAGCGGTCAACCCGAGGAGGAAACTCCTGTTGAACCGATTAACGAGTCATTACCTCTTAGATGTTCCAGTAGAGTTAGTGTTCCACCCGTATTATATGGCTTCCATATAACTGCCAAGGGTGATACGTTTATTAGTGATAGTACACTGATAAATATGGATGAACCTAACAACTACAATGAAGTCATGCAGCAGGTCCAGAGTCTGCAAAGTGGAAAGAGGCAATGGAGAGAGAGATTCAGTCCATATATGACAATTAAGTTTGGAACTTGGTTGACAATGTACCGGGTCGTAAGACGGTTTGGTGCAAGTGGATCTTCAAGAAGAAGACCGAAATGGATGGGAAAGTGCATACGTTCAAGGCACGATTGGTTGCGAAGGGCTTTACTCAAACTCATGGGGTTGACTATGATGAGACCTTCTCACCAGTGGACAAGATCAAGTCTATAAGGGTTATGTTGTCCATAAATGCATTTCATGATTATGAAATATAGCAGATGGATGTCAAAACAACTTTCCTTAATGGAAAGTTGGCTGAGGATGTTTACGTGAATCATCAATAGGGTTTTGTGGATGCAAAGTACCTGAATAGAGTATGCAAGCTTTAGAAATCCCTCTATGGATTGAAACAAGCATCTTACAGATGGGATCTTTGTTTCGATGAGAAAGTCAAAGAGTTTCGTTTTTCGAGAAGCGAAGATAAGTCTTGAATATATGCCAAAGCTAGTGGGAGTATAGTTAGCTTAATGGTATTATATGTCGATGACATACTACTCATAGGAAACGACGTCCCAAACTTGCAGGAGGTTAAGTCCTGGCTTGGGAAGTGTTTCGCTGTGAAGGACCTTGGAGAGGCTGCTTATATTCTAGGGATAAGGATATTGAGAAAGAGGAGTAAGAGACTAATAGGACTTAGTCAAAGTACCTACTTGGACAAAGTTTTGAAACTTTTCAGCATGGAAAATTCCAAGAAAGGAGAATTGCCTATCCAGAGCAATACCAAACTAAGTAAGACTCAGATTCTGAGTACCGATGTTGAGATAGCATAAATGAGTTAAGTACCATATGCTTCCGCCGTTGGCTTGATTATGTATGCTATGATGTGTACTCGTCATGATGTGACTTTTTCTTTGAGCATAGTTAGTTGATATCAAGGGAACCATGGTAGAGCTCATTGGATTGCATTAAACAACATTCTTAAGTACTTACAAAGGACTAAGGATTGGATCCTTATCCTTGGTGGGAGTGATGACTTGAGAGTAATAAGGTATAATGATGCTAGCTTTCAGACTGACCGAGATAATTTACGCTCTCAATTGGACTGAGTATTTATCCTAAATGGAGGAGCAGTAACATGGAAAAGTTCCAAACAGGAGACTGTGGCTGATTCAACATGCGAATCAGAGTACATAGCAGCAAGCGAAGCGTCGAAGGAGGCAATATGGCTAAAGAACTTCATTGGAGACCTTGGAGTTGTACCTTCCATAAAGGAGCCCATGGGTATTTTTTGTGATAACGAGGGTGCGGTCGCCTTAACCAAGGAACCGAGGGATCATGGCAGATCTAAGCATATCAACATGAAATATCACTTCGTTAGACATTGGGTAGAAGGAATCGTCGTAGTAAAGAGGGTGTCATCAGAGGAGAACCCAACAGATCCCCTTACGAAGGGACTGAGTAGGGTTAAGCACTTGCAGCATGCTAGGAGTATTAGGCTGAAGGACAATATTAGTTTTAGTGATTAGATAGCTATTTAGAAACTTGTAGTAGATAAAATGTAATTGACATTTGATTATTGAATAAAGGAGTTTTATTTATGAGTAAAATTACTATCTCGTGTCAGTTGTTTACTATTGTTTCATTTTGCATCTTTTGACTTCCAGTATAATAAGATTGTTCCAATTATCCACAATCGATTGTACTTTGGAAGTAGGTTCTGAGGCAAGACTGTCATGAATTGGCTTGTAGATTGTCTAAGGTGTTTAGACATAGCAAACGTTTGTTGCAACGTTCATGAGTACTCCTAAAATAAGATTTGAGTATTAGATTAAACCCGCACTCACATGAATCACTTCATAGAATTTATCACGAGTGATTGTGAGATGATAATATTGTATAGTCTTCAAACCAAGATATATGAGTTGGTTGTGCATTGATAATACAAAAACATATAAGTAACTTGATGTTATAAAACGTATTATTGTGTATGATTTAAAAAGTAGTTAGTACAAGCATATAAGTCAAAGTTTATCTTTTCCTTTTATCCTACATGGATTAAAAGTGATATCTTGGGCCCCTCGAGGATTTTGTGTTGACTTATGTGATGGGCCTGGTCCAGGACTAAATTGATGTGTTCAATTAAGTTCTATGTCAAACAAATCAGAAATTGGGAAACAAACTGTTGGACAATAAGTATGACTATGTTCCATGTATTTGTCCACATGATATATTGAAGAATAGAGGACTGTATGATCCCTTATCTAAAGGACGCATCATTGATTTGATCAGAGTTAGACAACGGCTTTTGAGAGCTACGATTACTAATCAGGTTTTAAAGTTGCATTGGCAGTTATCGTTATTAGACTTATCCAAGTGGGAGACTGTTGGATGATGTGTCTAAGCCCATAACTATAATTGGTATGTACTTGACCTGATAGTAGCATGGTCCTTTTGGGTTGTTGTCACCATAGCTATTTGATAGGATGGATATTTGAAAAGGAGGTTAATTGTGATTTATTAATATATTATAAGAATAATATATTGATTGATAAATCATATTATTTAATTAGTATTGATCAAGAATTAATTTTGAATTAATTTAGTGATCAAAAGAGACTGATCAAATTAACAGGGACTGATTAGGTAAATTAGTAATACTTATAGTTTGGGCTAACGATCCATATTGATTAGGGTTGGACGAAATCTATGTGAGGGTCCATGAAGATTTCATCCAAGGGCCTATCATATGAGTTATTGGATTGCTTAAGGCCTAAGTAAGTGAATTAGGGTTTCAAGGTTAAAACCCTAAGGATCCTACACTATAAATAGATCCCCTAGCACACCCACAATCGGCCCCTATGCTTCTAAGAGAAACCCTAGCAAATTTTGAGTGCTTCCAAACCTCTCTCTAATAATCCTCCATTGCTTTTGGTGTTTGTCACTTATTAAAGGTATCACATTTGAGATACTAAGCTCTTGAACGTCAAGGATTGCAAGCTACAACAAAGAGGTATTCATCTAACTTGTTTTATGTTGTAAATCTCATAAATTGTATGCTAGTTAGGGTTTATGCTTTGGATCATTCATTATTGCATGTATAACTTGAAAAAACCTAGATCCAAAGCATTAGGGTTGTATGTGCACCATAGGATTGTTGTAGTGCTCAAAACCCATTAGAATAGGCCGGTTGTCGGCAGATACAATGGCATAATGGACCCCGATAATCATGTGTCCAACTTAATGCGAACAATACGGACCATACCAATAAACTAGAATCTATTTTGCATATTCTTCGCAGGAATACTTGTCGGGTCGGAGAGGTACTGGTTGGAAAGCTTTCCACCCAAAAGCATAACGAGTTACGGAGATCTATGCAATAAATTTACCACAAGCTTCATACAAAAAATACGATTCCAACAAGAAGCACAATCCATATTTTAATGTCAGCAACGAGAAGGAGAGTGCAATGCAACATACCTAGAAAGATTTACGGAAGCATGCACGCGCCTCCCTACCAGAGATGATCCAATGATCAATGCATCTTTTACATACAAGCTGAGAATGGACCCCTCTTCAGAAAGCTCTAGGGAAGAGAATTCAAGAATGTAGAAGAACTAATACAAAAGGTCAATTGGTTTATCCGATTGGAAAGCATCGGAATTGAAAAAATATGTTGGATATGTGAAGGCACGATCCCCGACAGATCAATCGAGACAGGTCGACCAGGCGCACACCTGTAGTACCATCTTGACCTTGGCTAACTAGAAGACACTCCAGGGGTGCGAACTCAGAAGCCTATGAGGCAAACAAAAGAAAAGCGGGACCAAACCCAAAAGAGTGGGTAAAAAAAGGTATCCTAGAAATCCAACCCAATATTGTGAATTTCACAAGTGCTAGGGACATTCCACTGACAATTGTGAATAGATCAATAGGGAAAGAGAAAGGAATAACACATCATGTCAGAAACTAAAAAAAGCCAAAAAAATCAAGGACTAGAAATCCTCATGATAAAAAGTTGATACGATAACGAATTTGGGGTGCCCGACCCAAGAAAGGAAGAAATATCGAGTTTGAAAGAAACGACATTGTGATTGAGTCATATAGGGGAGGCAAACCTCTAACAATCTCATGTCGGATAGGGCAAACTCTCATTCATCGGGTCTTCGTAGATACTGGGAGCTTAGCCAACATAATGTATGAAGGATTCTACTTAAAGTTTCCAAAGAAGTTAAAAAGAGAATTGAAGCCCCCTCGGTCGACCGTATCGGGGTTCACTGGTCTAGTCGTGTGGCCGAAGGGAACACTCACTTTGTTGATGTCATTTGAAGATGCATTTAGCCTGTTAAAGAAGACTATTTTAGCAGACTTCCTAGTGATCATTTTCGATTCACCCTACAACATAATATTTAGGCGAATGAGAATATGACAGCGGCAGGTATAACCTTCAACAGTACATGGGGCACTCAAAATCACATACGAGGGACACACATTGACCCTACTCAGTCAGCCGCTAAGGGCCGTACAATGTTGTGTAATAGAAAAACCTGAAGAAGTCGAAGAAAGCGGAAAAAGCTACATAAAAGCGGAGATAAATGAAAGATATCTGGAATAACTAGTCAAAATAGGGAAACTCCTTCTTTCCACTCTAAAAAAAAGAATTAATAACACTTTTAAGATTGGAGAAGGAAGTATTTGCATGGAGGCCCGCCAATATGATAGGAATCCCAAGGGAATTAGCGGAGTATCACCTAACGATCCTAGACAATGGGACACCAGTCGTCCAGAAGAAGTGACTCATGGAATCAGAAAGAAACATGATAGTCAATAAGGAGGTGTCCGAACTTGTAGCAGCATGAGTATTAATATAAAAAACCTTTCCAACATGGATATCAAATCCGGTAATGGTGAAAAAGGTGGATGGATCACTTCGTATGTGTGTAGACTTAACGAACCTAAACAAAGCTTTCCCAAAGAATGCTACCCTCTGCTAGAAATTGAGCAGAATTTTGAATCTTTAGTAGGGTTTTGTTCGAAATCATTCCTGGACGTGCACAAAGGTTATCACCAAATCAGAATGGTGGTAGAAGATGAAGAAAAGATAATGTTCCACACAGGAAAAGGAACTTATTGATATATTAAAATGTCCCTTAGCTTGCATAACATCGGAGCCACGTACGAAAGGTTGGTCGACAAATTCTTCAAAAAATAAATTGGAAGAAACGTGGAAGTATACATAGATGATTTAGTTATCAAAAGCAAAGACGATTCAAAGGGAAGTTCTTAGGGTATATCGTAACATCGACTGGGATCAAGGTAAACCCAGAAAAGTTTGAGGCCATATTGAAGACCACAATGCCTAAAATGGTTAAAGAAATCCAAAGCCTAACCGGAAAGATGGCAGCATTAGGTAGATTCCTAGAAAGACTTCCGAAAAATCAATCTTGTTCTTTGAAGTGCTAGAGAAACAGATTAGCCAAAAGGAAGTAGAATGGACACCTACAACCGATAAAGCCCTCAAGGAACTCGAAGAAATCCTGAACACTAATCAGGTTTAACTATTCCCCACCAAGGCGAACTCGTAACCATCTACTTGGCTGCAGGCGAGCGAGCCTTAAGCATTGTTTTGATGGTCGATAGAGATGGAGTTCAGGCACCAGTTTACTATGTAAGGATAATGATGCAAGGACCAGAGAATAATTACCCAATAATCGAGAAGTTGGTCCCGAATCTGGTACACATAGCAAGCTGACTCCTAAGGTATTTTCAAGCCCATCCAATTTATGTACTAATAGATCAACCTATGAGATAAGTATCGCTCTGACTGGAGAGATCGGGTTGGTTAGCCAAATGGGCCATTGAGATAGGAGAACATGACATTCAATACAAACCTAAAATCAATATCAAAGGATAAGTATTAGCATATTTCCTGATAGAAATGCTTGGAGAAAAAGATACACCTGATGACACTAAACAGAAAAAATATATAAAGGCTAAAGAGCGATGTTGGATGCTATACACACACGGAGAGTCCAGCTTAGACGACTCTGGGTCGGGGATAGTGCTAACTAACCCTGAAGAGCAGACATTCACTTACACGTTACGCTTCAAATTATTTTGTTCGAATAATGAGGCTGAGTATGAAGCTCTGTTGGTTGGGTTGAAGATCACTAAAGAAATGGAGGTAAAGCACCTAAGAGTGTATGATGACACGATGATAGTAGTAAACCAGGTAAATGGAACATACAAAGGAAGAGAAGTGTCGATGCAACAATATGTTAAGTTGAGAAAGAGTTTGTCGTCCGGGTTCGAGACATTCATCATAACTCAGGTGTCAAGGTCAAAGAACAAACAGGTGGATGCCTTGACTAAAATGGCCTTGGTCATGTTCGATCTTCTCACAAAAGAGGTGCTCATCGAAATATCAAAGCGTAAAATCATTGAAGAAAAAGATATATTCAGAATCGAAGGAGAAGAGGAGACGTGGATGAGCCCGATTATTCTCTATTTGTCCGATGGAATCAAGATAGAAGATCATTTGTAGGCAAGGAAAATAAGAGTAAAAGCACCAAATTATGTGTTGATGCAAGAAACCATATATAGGTGGGGAGCAAGTTCGTCGTGGCTAAGATGTGTAACATTGAAGGTAGGAGAAAGAATAATTTGGGACTTATATGTTGGTTTTGTGGAGCACGTGAGGGGGAAAAGATCCCTAACCCACAAAACCATACGGATAGGTTATTTCTGGCCGACCTTGTCTATGGATGTAAAATAGTGGCTAAATAGATGTAAGTCCTGCCAATGACATTCAAACATTTCACATATCCCACAAACCGCAATGAAGGGAATCGAAAGCCCTTGGTTTTTCAACCAGTAGGGAATAGACATTGTAGGACCCTTTCCTAAAGCACACGGTAAGGTAAAATTCCTAGTGGTCACTGTTGATTACTTCTCAAAATGGGTGGAAGTAGATCCCCTTGCTCATATTATTGGAAAACTTATGGAGAAGTTTGTGTGGAGACAAATAATATGAAGGTTTGGAGTTCTATACACCCTAATTAGCAACAATAGAACCTAGTTTGTAAATGAGCCCTTCAAAGGATAGTTCATACGATTAAAGATAAGACAACAATTCACATCCATGGCTCATTCTCAGGAAAACGAGCAGACCGGGGTAACTAATTGAACTATAATCAAAGGGCTGAAAACATGGTTATCCTGGGCCAAAGGCTTATGGAGGAAAAAGCTCCATAACATCATGTGGGCATACAAAACAAGTGAAAGGAGGCGACGAAGGATAAACTCCTTATATGGGTTCGAGGTCGTCATACCAAAAACTTATACATAATCACAAGTCGAGTAACAGGTTTCAACCTAAACGAAAGCGATCAGAGTATATGATGGGTTTTGAGCAAAAAAACAGCCTATGCGTACATGTAAAACCCTAAAGCTTTGGATCCAGGTTTCTCTATTGTACATGCAAATTTATCCAAAGCTTGTGAACCCTAATCTAGCATATAATGAAAATGAGATCTATAATAAAACAATTTTAGATGATACCTTTCAATAGTTGCAAGAATCTTCAATCTTCAAGAGCTTAGTATCACAAGTGTAACACCTCTATTGGCTTACAAACACCAAGGAAAGAAGATGACTAAGAAGAGAGAAGGAGAGAGGCAAAATTTAGGCTCTTAGGAACTCTAGGGTTTCTTGGGTAGCCGAAATCTATAGCCGTGGGGTCCCTTAAATAGCTGAGCTGCTAGGGTTTCAGTCAAAACCCTAATTGTATAACTTAGGCCATAAGCAACTATAAGCACCTTCTGGAATACGACCTCTTGGATGAAATTAGAGTGGGCTTCCACTCTAAACATCACCCCCCCCCCCCTTATATCCATAAGGATTCATAGCCCAAAATCAATTATCTTATAATTGACAGTTCCAGTCCCCTTTATTTAATTAATCTCTTTTAGCCACAAAATTAATTCTTAATTAATTCTTGACCAACATTAATTAAACTATATGATTTCTCTTTTAATATATTATTCATATAATATATTAATAACCATAATAACCTCTCTCTCTCTTTCTCCATATGTCATCCTATCCAGTTGCTTTGGTGAAGGCAACCCAAAACGACCATGCACAACCGAGTCAAGTACATACCAAATATAGTTACGGGCTTAGACACTAATCCAACAGTCTCCTACTTGGATAAGTCTAGTAACTATAAATGAAAGTAGGACTTCAGGATCTGATTAGCAATCATAGATCTCAAAGACGCTGTCAAACTCTGATCTTATCAGTAACCTGTCCTTTGGATAAGGGATCATATAGTCCTTCGTTCTAGATCTCATGCAGACAATTACATGGAACATAATCATAGTTATTGTCCAGCAGTTTATTTCTCGATCTCAGAATTTGTCTGACATAGAACTTAATTGAACACATCAATTCAGTCCTGACCGGGCCCAACACATAAGTCAAACCAAATCATCGAGCGACACATATATCGCTTTTACCCTCTTAGGATAAAAGGAACAGATAAACTTCGAATTGTTTAGTAACATCAAGTTACTGATGCATTTACGCATTATCAATGCACAACCAACTTGCAAACAATAAACCATATATTTAGGTTTCAAGACCAGATGATATCATCTTGCGTTCACTCATGATAAATTACATGAAGTGATGCCAGCAAGCATGTGTCTAATCCAATGCTCAAATCTTATTTCAAAAGCACTCATGAATGTTGCAGCAAATTTTTGCTATGTCTAGTACACTTTTAGACAATCTACATGCCAATTCATGACAGTCTTTTTTCATAACTACTTCCAAAGTATAAGCGACTGTGGACTGTTTGAATAATCTTATTATTCAGGAAGTCAAAACATCCAAAGTGAAACAATAGGTAAATAATTAACATAATACAGTAACTTTACTCATAAATAATACTCCTTTATTTAATCATCTAATGTCAATTACAATTTATCTATTATACGTTTCGAAACTATCTAATCTAAACTAATATCGTCCTTCAGCCCAATGCTCCTAGCATGTTGCAAGTGATTAACCCTACTCAGTCCCTTCATAAGGGAATCTGTTGGGTTCTCTTCTGACGATACCGTTTTCACTACGAAGAGTCCCTCTTCTACCCGATGTCTAATAAAGTGATATTTCTTGTCGATATGTCGGGATCTGTCATGATCCCTTGGTTCCTTGGTTAAGGCAATCGCTCCTTCATTATCACAGAAAATTTCTATAGGCCCCTTTATGTATAGTACAACTCCAAGGTCTCCAATGAAGTTCTTCAACCATATTGCCTCCTTTGACGCCTCCCTCGCCACTATGTACTCTGATTCGCACGTTGAATCAGCTACGGTCTCTTGCTTGGAACTATTCCAAGTCACTGCTCCTCCATTCAGGGTAAAGACCTAGCCTAACTGAGAACGGTAGTTGTCTCGGTCGGTTTGAAAACTGGCATCACAATACCCTCGTACCCTTAATTTATCACTCCCAACGAGGACCAAAAACCATTCCTTGGTCATTCGAAGGTGTGACATCCCCATTTTCACGGCTAGAAAACACCGATTTTGTTTATGCTTGTTTGAAAATCAGAGTTCTCCTTTTAATAAAAATGTTGTGGAATTTGTTCCCAGAAAAACAAGATAAATGTATTATCAAAGCATTTCCGAAGAAATGTATTTTATTCTTTAAAAACCTTGGGATATCATCGTCGATACAGAAATATAAGCATAAATAGAACTTACATTTATTTATACTAGTGATTTACATCTCTTTTAAATTTCTCAGTGCAAAGTAGCTTCGTATCGACACCTGTGATACAAATAAGCTAGAGTGGGTTAGGTTGGGAAAACTGGTGAGTACATAGGGATTTCCATCCCACAATGTTATATCATATAAATAATCTAGAACAGACAATATATATAATTTCCCCATATATATATATATATATATATATATATATATATATATATATATATATATATATATAACTCTTACCCTACCCCGTCGATCCTCACAACGAGACTATCCATACTCTCAGACCTTAAATTTTACCTCTTACTTAACCCATACTCTCGGATCTAGTCATGCTCTTGGATTAATAATTGTGCCTATTCCATACTCTCGGATTAGGAACAAGTTTCTATGTGTAAATCCATACTCCCAGATTAATGATGAATAACTATGTCTTGTCCATACTCTCGAACTAAGGACGTCTGGCTATGTCTTAATCCATACTCCCGGACTAATGACATTTGACTGTGTCCAGTCAATACTCTCGGACTAGGGACAATAACTATGTCTAATCCATGCTCCCGAATCAATCACGTATATTAATGATCTATTCTCGGAGTATAACTCACTCGTACTCGTAAAAAGATACTACCCAATATACCTTATAATAAATTTAGGTTTACTCTTTATCCCAAATTATTACATGTAATTAGGTATGTTCTTTAACACATGTTTTAGGCAACATCAAATAACTCACACATAAACATATATTTAATACTGCAACATCTGAATTCCCAGGTATATTATTTTATTCATTTATTTTGGAGTTTGTGGAGGGACTCGGCGAGTTGGTGCTTAGAGTCGTCGAGTAGGGTCGTGGATTCTCATCCGGATTCATGAGTCTACTCGGCGAGTCCATGCTGTTTAATGAAACCCTAATTTCCCGGGTTTGGGACCTATTTAAAGGCCCTTAGGGCCATCATTTGCGGCTACCAAACCCCAGAGAGAAACCATAAAAGATCCAGAGTGATTGTGAGAGGAAAGGAGCCATTTCTTGATCTTTGTTGTTGATTCTTGCAAGAAGGAGGTGTTTCCAGCTTAGAGGAGACCAAGGAGGTGGTGCATCTATGGATTTCGAGCTAAAGACTTCATCTTTGAGGTACTATATCGCCCCTTTATCTGTTGTGTTGAAGGAATCCATAGATGTAGAGTTTTCATGTCCTTTAATGGAAGAAATTGTAAGAACATGGCCCTTATTTACATTGAGATTTCGGATCTGGACCCATAGTGGTCTAAAGAGCTTATCTCAGCTTTCTTTATGTTGAACTATAGAGGTGTTGAGCTTAGGATGTTATTTTTGGGGCTAAATCACCAAGTGAAACCTCCTAGACGTCCCATGAGTGTCAAGATTCGAGCTTTACGTGTTTATCAGGCTTGGGAAGGTCAGATCTATGGATCAAAGGAACAGATCTGACCTCAGGATGTCAATTGAGTATGTGCATGGCATGAACTCGTCGAGTCCAAGGGCAGACTCAGCGAGTAGAGTTAGGGTTTCCCGTAAATCACTCAGTGACTAGACTCGCCGAGTTGGGGGAATAACTCAGCGAGTCAGAGAGAGATTAGAGGATTGGAGTTCAAGGCGGAACTCGCCGAGTTGATCTTGAGACTCGACGAGTTGAGTCGGGGTGGCCCTACGATTCATGCCAGGTGTGACTCATCGAGTAAGGGGAGGGACTCTACATGCCAAACGAGACTAGAGAGTTAGTGGACACGTGTAGACTCGCCGAGTTGCCCAAGTGCACTCAACGAGTCGGGTCAAAGTTTGATCGTTGACTTTGGTTGACTTTTAGGATTTGGTCAACAATGAGGGCCTTTGAGCCAAAAGAGGGGTAAAATGGTCTTTCACCCTTCTGAGGTTGCCAAGAGTGGGTTGAGTCTAGTCCCGAGAGTTATATTTATGAGAGTATTTACTTTATGTGATTAGGCGGAAGCTACATCATATTTCTACCGAGTCAGAGATTTACCGAGACATCTGAGGTGACTCTTCTCACTATACTTTACCTTGAGTGGTAATTAGAGTTATGTGACAGAGTTATAGTATGCTATTTATGTGTTGTGTTGCACTGCATTATTTCGATGTGATTTATGCCATGCGTATATCAAAGTATATCATAGCTAGAACCGGAAGGTTTACAGAGCTAGGACAAGAGGGTCCACGGAGTTAGGGCCCAAGGGTTCACAGAGTTATAGCCTCGAGTGGCTAGTATGTGTTATGTATGGTATTTATGGAACTCACCAAGCTTTATGCTTATCGTGTTATCTGTTATGTGTTTTAGGTACCAGTGATGATCGCGGGAAAGCGCCGGCATGATTTGTACACACGCATAGGATTTTATGTATTTTGATCTTGGGAAATGTTTTGTGAAACGAAGATATGATACAATGAGATTTTGGTTAATAAATGTGTTTGGAAAATGTGTTTTAAAATGCGAAAAATTGTCTTAAATTTTACGGTGTTACAAGTTCGCATCAGAGCCTTGGGTTGAAGGATTCGGATGCATCTTCGGGCGCATCTGAACTCAAACTGAGGATTTGAGGAAAATTTTGATAATAAATTAATTTTTTTAAAGAGTAAAAAGAGTTTTGAGATAAACAGATCAGAGTCGTGTGTACGATCAGCCAGCACCCGAATGGTGATTTCCTAAAATACCCTTACAATAAGTGTTAAAAGATACGTTATGCTACGCTATATGATGAATTATATTATGCATGCTAGAGTAGACTAGGTATTCTTATTAGGACTAGAGTGGCCTGATATATGATGCCTTAGTCTAGGGGTTTTGCTGCTAGAGATGCTTGAGAGTGTTTAGATAGCAGCGAGGAGCTTATGAGAGATCTGCTAGTAAGTAGCACATGATTAGAGAAAGTAGCGTACATGGGATTTGGGACTCTAGGAGGAGGACTTGGGATGAATGCTGATTCGGTATGGACGGTAGTATTGGGCCCGTACTACTGAAGGTACCGGGTCAGTGCGCAGTTCAAGTAAGAATCTTTAGGGTACCAAAGATCAAGTAGGATTGGGATATCGAGTGTGTGTACATCCGAGAAAAATACTGATATCTTATGTTGTATTTCTGAGAGACATCATGGTAGGGACACGCCACAGACCAGGGACTAGTGGAGGGGGTGTGAGCGACGAGGAGCTCCGCCAGATGATACATGATGAGGTGGCTGCTGCCATCCGCGATGAGATTCTAGAGATGTTCGGGTCTATAAAGACCACCCTGATAGAGACATTCGACGAGAGATACGCTGCTCTTTCTGAGGATTTTGTTGCTGCGGCCATTGCAGCTATTGCTGTGACCAGGCCGCAGGGTGGTGAATCATTGCTGTTCCGAGAATTCAGCAACACGAAACCACCAGAGTTCGATGGGACCTAGGACCTGATAGCAACGATGAGGTGGATATCAGACATAGAGGTGTGTTTCTTTACTTGCTCATCTCCTGAGCATTTGAGAGTCCGGTTCGTGCTGAACCAGCTTCGCTTGGGAGCGAAGGACTGGTGGAAGTTTATGATAGCACACTACACGCTTGCTGAGCTTGTTGCAGTGACCTGGGAGAGGTTCACTACTATGTTTCAAGATGAGTACGGTCCCTAGGTAGAGAGGGAGCCATTGGCACAGGAGTTTCTGACCCTCAAGCAGGGTACCGAGTTTGTTACAGCGATTACTCGGATGTTTCATGAGAGGGCAATGTTTTTCCCAGAGCACGTGTCCTCTGAGCAGGCATGTATGAGCCGATATTTGAGTGTGTTGAGGATGGATATACGAGAGTCGTGGTGAACTCGACATACCGAACATTTGCTGAGCTTCAGGAAAATGCCCGGAAGAGGGAGATAGAGGTGGAGACCCAAGCTAGGGAGGAGGCTAGGTCTCAGGGGAGAGATCGGCGGCCGGCTCAGTCCCAACCGATAGCCAAGTGGGCCAAACCCGCTAATTCGAGATCTGGGAGCCAGAAGGGCCACACCTGTGGCAAGTGTGGCAAGAGTCATGATGGGGTGTGCAGAGCAGGGTCTTGCTACAAATGTGGCAAGGAGGGGCATATGGCCAAGGATTGCCCCAAGGGGTATGCAGTATGTTTTCACTGCAACCAGACCGGACACCGGAAGGCAGAGTGTCCACAGTTGCGAGGGACAGCTCAGGGGTCTGCCCCTGCTGCGGTGAGAGCTACAGACAGTCGGCCCATGAAGGCCGAGGCACCGAAGGCATGAGGGGGAGCCTTACAGTTGATTGTGGAGGAGGTCCTTGCAGCGCCCCATGTCGTGGCTGGTATGTATTCTTTCATATATTTACTTTTATGTTGAGATATTGTGCTTATATTATGTTATGCGTAGGTACTTTTATTGTGAGTGTTGTACCTGCCTCGGTGTTATTTGACTCGGGGGCAAGTCGATCTTTTGTATCTTTGACTTTTAGTCAGCATATTAGTATTAGTCGAGAGGCATTGAGTCGACCCCTGAGAGTTTCCATAGCTGACGAGAGAGCGGTGTATGCCACCAAGGTGATCCGAGGGTGTGTACTTGAGATTTTCGGCGTGTAGTTTCTGATTGATCTAGTTCCTATCGCGATGGGTGATGTCTGTGTCATAGTGGGCATGGACTGGTTGAGCAAATTTGGAGCAGTTATTGACTGCGAGAGATAACTGGTGACCATACGAGACCCTAGTGGGGGAATTCTTACGGTGTACGGCGAGGGTACGCGTTCTGGGTTGACATTTTGTTCAGCCGCTAGAGCAATGCAGAGTCTACAACAAGGTTGTAAGGGATTTGTAGCGTATGTGATGGATACGAGGGTTGATTCAAAGAGACCGAGGATTGTTGATGAGGTTCTGATAGTGCGTGAGTTCCCAGATGTATTTCCGGAGGAGTTACCGGGTGTGCCTCCCGAGAGGCAGGTTGAGTTCAATATCAATTTGGTTCAGGGGGTTGCGACTATCGCCAAGGCGCCCTATCACCTTGCACCTCCAGAGATGCAGGAGTTATCCTCACAACTTTAGGAGCTGCTGGGGAAGCGGTTTATTCGGCCGACCAGTTCACTGTGGGGAGCACCTATCCTTTTTGTTAAAAAAAGGACGGCTCACACCACATGTGCATTGATTACAGGGAAATGAACAAGTTGACGGTCAAGAACCGTTACCCGTTACCGAGGACCGACGATTTGTTCGATCAGTTACAGGGAGCATCTCGATTCTCCAAGATCAATTTGAGGTATGGATATCATCAGGTGAGGGTGCGAGATTAGGACATCCAGAAGACAACATTCAGGACTCGTTACAGGCATTACGAGTTCGTGGTGATGGCTTTCGGGCTCACCAATGCACCGGCAGTGTTCATGGATCTCATGAACAGAGTGTGTTGGTCGATGTTGGACCGCTCGGTGATCGTGTTCATTAACGACATATTGGTGTATTCGAGATCCAGAGAGCAGCATGAGGAACATTTGAGAGAGAGATCCTCGGAGTTTTGAGATTGGAGAGGCTTTATGCCAAGTTCTCAAAGTGTGATTTCTGGTTACAAGAGGTCCAGTTCCTAGGGTATCTCGTTAACCAGAAAGGGATATTGGTAGATCCAGCCAAGATTGAGGCGGTGATGAGTTGGGAGGTGCCGAGGTCACCTACAGAGATCAGGAGTTTCCTAGGGTTGGCAGGCTATTACTGGGGATTTATCAGGGATTTCTCCAAGATCTTCATGCCACTCACCAAGTTGACCCGGAAGGGTGTTGCTTTTTCATGGGACCCAGATTAGCATGCCTCCTTCGAGACACTTCGCCAGAGACTATGCGAAGCCCCGGTGTTAGCCCTTATCGGAGGGAATGGAGGACTTCATGGTATATTGTGACGTGTTGATATCAGGGTTAGGAGCAGTTCTTATGCAGAGGGGGCATGTGATAGCATACGCATCGAGGCAGCTGAAGCCTCATGAGACGAGGTTTCCCACCCACGATCTAGAGTTGGGAGCAGTAGTGTTCGCTCTCAAGATATGGCATCACTATCTGTATGGGCTCCGGTGTACCATATACACGGATCACAAGAGCCTGAAGTACTTGATGGATCAGCCCAAAATGAATATGCGACAGAGGAGATGGTTGGACGTGGTAAAGGATTATGATTGCGAGATCCTATACCACCCGGGTAAGGATAACGTGGTAGCCGATGCCCGAGCCGTAGGACGGAAAGTGCCACGATGCGGGACGTTTGCATGAGATTGGCAGTAATGACTCCAGTGTTGGACACCATTCGAGGGGTCCAGGCTGAGGCCGTGAGACTAGAAAACCAGAAGAGGGAGTGAGTTATCAGGCAGGTATCGGAGTTCGTTACCGATAGCCGGGGGCTTATGATATTTCAGGGTCGGATTTGGGTATCATTTGTGGGCGGGACGCGTACCATTTTGATGGAAGAGGCACATCGATCGAAGTTCTCGATCCATCCCAGGGCCACTAAGATGTATTTGGACCTGAAGAAGGAGTATTGGTGGCCTTGTATGAAGAGGGACGTTGCATGGTTCGTTGAGATGTGCCTAACATGTCGTAGGGTTAAGGCCGAGCACCAGATACCACATGGTAAGTTGCAGCTGTTAGAGGTTCCCGAGTGGAAGTGGGAACAGATTACTATGGATTTTATCACCAAATTGCCAAGGAATGTGAGGGGCGTCGGTGCAATTTGGGTGATTGTAGACAGGTTGACAAAGAGCGCTCATTTCCTTGCTATCAGTGAGAGCTCTTCCATAGAGAGGTTGGCAGAGATGTACGTGAGGGAGGTGGTATCGCGGCATGGAGTGCGAATCTCGATTGTCTCAGATCGAGATGTGCATTTCACTTCCAGATTCTGGAAGAAATTTCATGAGGAATTGGGTACGTGGCTGCATTTTACTACCGCATATCACCCAAAGACTGACGGGCAAAGCGAGCGGACGATTCAGACGCTCGAGGACATGCTTCGAGCATGTGTGTTGGATTTCAGAGGGAGTTGGTACACGTATTTTCCCTTGGCAGAGTTTTCCTACAACAACAGCCATCATTCGAGCATTGGTATGCCACCCTTTAAGCTGTTGTATGGGAGGAGGTGTCCGACCCCCATTTGCTGCGGAGAGGTAGGGCAATGTGTGATGGGTAGTACATAGATCATGCTTCAGACAACTGAGCAGATACAACAGGTCAGACATAGGTTGTTGACTGCTCAGAGTCGTCAAAAGAGTTATGCGGACAGGCGCCTGTCCGAGCTCGAGTTTCAAGTCAACAACTTCGTGCTCCTGAAGGTCTCTCCTTATAAAGGAGTGATCCGACTCAGGAAGAGGGGAAAGTTGGGGCCCCGATATATTAGTCCTTTCAGGGTAATCACGAGAGTAGGCAGGGTAGCCTACCATTTGGAGCTACGTGCAGAGTAGAGTCAGATTCATGACACCTTCCACGTATCGCAGCTGAGAAAGTGTATAGCCGACGAGTCGGTAGTGGTACCATTAGAGGATATTCAGGTGGATGTGAGACTGAACTATGTTGAGAGACCGGTGGCAATTAGAGATCGGAAGATCAAGGTTCTGAGGAACAAGGAAGTGTCTCTGGTGCAGGTCCAGTGGCAGCATCAGAAAGGGTCAGAGCTGACTTGGGAGCCGGAGCGCGAGATGCGTGAGCAACATCCAGAGTGGTTTGCAGAGTAAGACTTCGAGGGCGAAGTCTAATTCTAGTGGGGGAGAATTGTAACATCTGGATTCCCAGGTATATTATTTTATTCATTTATTTTGGAGTTTGTGGAGGGACTCGGCGAGTTGGTGCTTAGACTCACCGAGTAGGGTCGTGGATTCTCATATCGGATTAGGGACAAGTGTCTATGTTTAAATCCATACTCCCAGATCAATGATGAATAAATATGTCATGTCCACACTCTCGGACTAAGGATGTCTGGCTATGTCTTAATCCATACTCCCGGACTAATGACATTTGATTGTGTCCAGTCCATACTCTCGGACTAGGGACAATGACTATGTCTAATCCATGCTCCCGAATCAATGACATATATTAACGATTTATTCTCGGAGTATAACTCACTCGTACTCGTAAAAAGATACTACCCAATATTCCTTATAATTAATTTAGGTTTACTCTTTATCCCAAATTATTACATGTAATCAGGTATGTTCTTTAACACATGTTTTGGGCAACATCAAATAACTCGCACATAAACATATATTTAATACTGTAACATCCGAATTCCCAGGTATATTATTTTATTCATTTATTTTGGAGTTTGTGGAGGGACTCGGCGAGTTGGTGCTTAGACTTGCCGAGTAGGGTCGCGGATTCTCATCCGGATTCATGAGTGGACTCGGCGAGTCCACGCTGTTTAATGAAACCCTAATTTCCTGGGTTTGAGACCTATTTAAAGGCCCTTAGGGCCGTCATTTGTGGCTACCAAACCCCAGAGAGAAACCCTAAAATAGCTAGAGCGATTGTGAGAGGAAATGAGCCATTTCTTGATCTTTGTGGTTGATTCATGCAAGAAGGAGGTGTTTCCAGCTTAGAGGAGACCAAGGAGGTGGTGCATCTGTGGATTTCGAGTTAAAGACTTCATCTTTGAGGTACTATATCGCCCCTTTATCTGTTGTGTTGAAGGAATCCATAGATGTAGAGTTTTCATGTCCTTTAATGGAAGAAATTGTAAGAACATGGCCCTTATTCACTTTGAGATTTCGGATCTGGAACCCATAGTGGTCTAAAGAGCTTATCCCAGCTTGCTTTATGTTGAGCTATAGAGGTGTTGAGCTTAGGATGTTATATTTGGGGCTAAATCACCAAGTGAAACCTCCTAAACGTCCCATGAGTGTCAAGATTTGAGCTTTACGTGTTTATCATGCTTGGCAAGGTCAGATTTATGGATCAAAGGAACAGATCTGACCTCAGGAGGTCAATTGAGTTTGTGCATGGCATGAACTCGCCGAGTCCACCGGCAGACTCGGCGAGTAGGGTTAGGGTTTCCCGTAAATCACTCAGTGAGTAGACTCGCTGAGTTGGGGGAATAACTCAATGATTCAGAGAGGGATTAGAGGACTGGAGTTCAAGGTGGAACTCGCCGAGTTGATCTTGAGACTCAGCGAGTTGAGTCGGGGTGGCCTCGCGATTCATGCCATGTGTGACTTGTCGAGCAAGGGGAGGGACTCGACATGCCAAACGAGACTAGATATTTAGTGGACACGTGTAGACTCGCCGAGTTGCCCAAGTGCACTCAACGATTCGGGTCAAAGTTTAACCGTTGATTGTGGTTGACTTTTAGGATTTGGTGAACAATGAGTGCCTTTCAGCCAAAAGAGGGGTAAAATGGTCTTTCACCCTTCTGAGGTTGCCAAGAGTGGGTTGAGTCTAGTCCCGAGAGTTGTATTTATGAGAGTATTTACTTTATGTGATTAGGCGGAGGCTAGATCGTATTTCTACCGAGTCAGAGATTTACCGAGACATATAAGGTGAGTCTTCTCACTATACTTTACCTTGAGTGGTAATTAGAGTTATGTGACAGATTTATAGTATGCTATTTATGTGTTGTGGTGCACTACATTATTTCTATGTGATTTATGCCATGTGTATATCAAAGTATATCATAGTTAGAACCGGAAGGTTCACAGAGCTAGGACCAGAGTATCCATGGAGTTACGGCCCAAGGGCCCACAGAGTTATAGCCTCGAGTGGCTAGTATATGTTATGTATGGTATTTTGGGGAACTCACTAAGCTTTATGCTTACAATGTTATGTGCTATGTGTTTTAGGTACCAGTGATGATCGCAGGAAGGGGACGACATGATTCGTACCGACGCATGGGATTTTATGTATTTTGATCTTGGTAAATGTTTTGTGAAACGAAGATATGATAAAATGAGATTTTGGTTAATAATTGTGTTTGGAAAATGTGTTTTAAAATGCGAAAAATTGTCTTAAATGTTACAGTGTTACAAATACTTTAATCAATACTTGTATTAAAATCATGTTCATGAAAAGGACTATGCACTCACCTGGGAAGGTGGTGACTCGGCACTTGAACAGCACTTCGTTACTCTCAACACAATTTTCCTCGGACAAAATCTAGTATCATTACCACTAGAGTTTAGTCTAATATTTGCCGAGACTAATTAAAAGTTTAGCTATTATTACTATTATATAAGCGTTAAACAATACTTATATAACCCATAATAATAGCCCAAATACTCCTTATAAGGTCCTAATAACATTACTTTATTGAAACATAAGCTTTACTAAAGATAGGGTAGGCATAGCTCACATACAACAAGTTTTCTCGAAAACCGGGCTTCACTGGAGCAGCGTTTCCAAGCTGAAAGGCTCTTTTATCAGGACTTTGGGAGCCTCAGGGCTTCCTTCGGGTGCTAGGGGGTTTACCTAGACTTTAGGGGGGCTTAAGGGAGGCTAGAGAGAGAAACTAGAGAGAGAAAGAAGGGTTTGAAGGTGTGAGGAAGTGAAGGAACCTGACACCTCTATTTATAGGGGTGCTGACTGATGGACTTACCGAGTAGGAGGACCTACTCGCCGAGTTGGGTCATGTGGTAGCCTTCTGGTGGTGCCACGTGTCCAATTATGGTGGTGCCACGTCACCCCCTATCGCGTATCAACCTTCAAACATAGAAAAATCATAACTCTTGCATACGAGCTCCGTTTTTGACGTTCTTTATATCCACGTGTAGGTAAAAACAAGATCTACAACTTTCATTTAGACTCTGTTGGCTAATTCTTGAGCAATCTCAAATGTAACAGTAGGAGGAGTTTAGACTGCCAAATGACCACGAAGAATTTGTAATTCCTTCATACGAACTCCATTTTCATCTATATTTTTACCGGTTAGTTCCTATTAATGAGATCTTCAACTCTCATTTAGGTCGCGTAAGCCAAAAAACAATCGAACTACAAATCGAGTTTCGGGCCGTGCAATGCTAAGCCAAATCTTAGAAAATTCATAACTTCCTCATACGAAGTCAGATTTAGGCGTTATTGTTTTTGTATGTTCTCAGTTTAACATATACTACAACTTTCGTTTAGATTTCTAAGGCTAAAAGTCGCTCCATCGTAAATTTACTATTTACGCTTCCCGGTGTCGTGCTAGTTATGCCGTAAAACTTCGACGGGCCATAACTTCTTCGTTATAACTCGGATGTCGGCGTTCTTTATATGTACGGAATTCCTTGAGACATATTATACAACTTGGTGAAGACTATTTATTGTAAATAATATTTTGCCGAAAATTCGTTTTCGACACTTAGTGCCTCTAAATTGACTAGCCCGGATCTACGGGCGTTACAATTATCTCCTCCTTAGGATGATTACGTCCAGGAATCATTAATGAAACAGGACTGTATAATGACTCCATATGTTATCTCTTCATCCTATGTAATAACTGTAACTTCTATGTTGCTTCGAACGAGTATCTAACTCTTGGACTCCTTGACTGCAGGCGATGCGCGGTCTTGCACCTGCTCTTTAGACTTTCAATCATGACCTTCGTGTCACAACTTCATTCTTTATCAGATACTCCTTCTTCTTCTTAACAAACTTAGAATAAGTTAATTTGATTACTACAATTGACTGATGTGCCATATTCTAACGACCTATCGTCGTATGTGGCAACGCTTATACTAAAGGTCTCTTAGAGTCAAATTCCGGAATGGAATATGCCTTCCTTAATGGTCTAATGTGATATAATCACATTTTAACATGTAGCATTTTTAGCTACCAACTTCTTTAACAACGAGCGCGATACTTCTATTGATCGCTTTGATTTCAATCGTTTGGTTTAAGTCGGACACTACATAAAACTTCGTTCTCTGAACCATGTAACCTACTCATCGTAGTCGGACTCAATGTGATATGACCAGTAGGGTCAGGATAACAACAATCTTCTTAGTCATTACCGAAACAATGGTACCGACATACTTGAATAAAATGAAATCAATTACTAGTTTCTTGGTAACCTTGTGACTTTCCCTGATCCAAGTGTAAGTCCTGTGCTTCCGGTAGTATAGATCTCTACTACCATTCACACCTACTCATACTCGTCCCAAGTATTGTCTTGCAGCTTGTCCAAGTCACCATACAAGAAAATCAAATAATCACTTAACACATCGGATAGCAAAACGAAGGTTTTATATTATTTCATGAAACGATTACATGGGTGTTCAAGTTCACCCTAGACGATGCCTTTACTAGGCTACATCATACGATACTATCTATATGGCTACTGCATCATTAAATCTTTGGATATTAAGTCCTCACTCTTTACTCCTTGCATCATCGTCAAGGATCATCTGAAATGCCCTTGCCTTTGGCTTTAGCGGCACATTTGGTTTTTCAGCTTCTTCTTTCCTTGGGCAATCTTGCTTGAAGTGTCCTTCTTCACCACACTTAAAGCAGACTTCTTTCTTGGTTTTGCATTCACTGGCGTAATGAATAGTCTTCCTGCATTCGAAGCAGGTCATCTCTTTAGAGCATTTCCCAATGTGCTTCCTTCTGCACTTGTCACACCATGGTGTTCCTTCTCTAGACTTCGAGAATTTTCTCTTCTCATCGGACCTTGTGGATCCTTCAAATTTTCTCTTATCGCCTACTTCAACCTTGCTGGCGGCTCTTCCCTTTATCATATCTTCAACAGACTTGGTAGCCCAAATAGTTGCCTCCAAAGTAGGTGTCAGACGTACTGGCACTGCATACTCCCATGGAAGTCCCATGGCGTACTTGTCGATTTTTGTTAGCTCATCTGGGACAAGTCGCAAGGCAAACTCCATTTTCTCGGTGAACTTGTTGGTGTATTCATCAATTGACATGCTTCCCTTCTTTAAGGTCGGGAATTGGTTCTCTAGCTCAAGCAAGTTTTGGGCTGAGCAGTACTTGCGCTTGAACTGTACCAAAAATTTTGCCCATGTCAGTTGTAGGGGCTCGTTGGGGCTTCAAGTCTTCCCTAGAGTGTTACACCAGCGCACTGCTCCTCCTCGAAACTGACGTACTGCAAAGGTAGTCTGTAACTTGCCTTTGCAACCGCATGTCATAAAAGTTAACTCCATTTCTGAGATCCAATCCATGACTCCGATTGAATCTTCCTTCGCAGTGAAGGTCGATGGCTTGCAAGTTAAAAAATCCTTGTACTTGCATCCGACTCTCTCGACTACATTATCCTGATTGTTTCTCCTAATCACTGGCGGATCAGCTTGGCCCATAGACCTGCTGTAGTTTCCCTCCTCAGACTGCCCGTCATTTAGCTCGGGCTCTACGAGTGGTATGGTAGCTTCCTCGCAATTCTGTTGGAGCAAAAGTCTTGTTTCCTCCATTTGGCGATCGAACATCATCGGGATCATCGCTTGCACTCCAGCCATCATCATTGGCTCAGGAGCGGCTACCACGATGGGTATTTGCTTAATTACCAGTGGTTGATTCCCATTTCCGTTCGCGTTCCCGACTCCACTTCGGGTTCTTGACATCTCGTTCTATACACCAAATCAGACGTTTGGATCAAAATGACAAGAATTAAGATATGAAAGATTATATTTACGATCGACGTGTAAATCTCCCTATTAATCCGAAAAGTTAAATGCCAGTTCTAATATCGTAATTAAACGTTTAGAAATCTGAGCACATAAAATTTCCAGATCCAGTCGGCAACAGACCATAGATCTGATCATATTTAGCATCATAAATCATTTATCACATAAAAGCATGTTAAGCATTTTCCTTAAATATGCTAGTGCTTGTTTCTATCCAGGTGTATTACCTAAGACACACTCCTCACAATCATTGCTTAGCATTCTAAATTTAATTCTAGAAATAAATCTATATTCCTAGTTCGCTTAAACTAATGCTCTGATACCAACTGTGACATCCCCATTTTCAAGGCCAGAAAAGACCGATTTTGTTTATGCTTGTTTGAAAATCAAAGTTCTCCTAATCACTGGCGGATCAGCTTGGCCCATAGACCTAAGACACACTCCTCACAATCCTCACAATCCAGCTGTATTACCTAAGACACACTCCTCACAATCATTGTTTATGATTGTTTCTCCTAATCACTGGCGGATCAGCTTGGCCCATAGACCTGCTGTAGTTTCCCTCCTCAGACTGCCCGTCATTCAGCTCGGGCTCTACGAGTGGTATGGTAGCTTCCTCGCAATTCTGTTGGAGCAAAAGTCTTGTTTCCTCCATTTGGCGATCGAACATCATCGGGATCATCGCTTGCACTCCAGCCATCATCATTGGCTCAGTAGCGGCTACCACGATGGGTATTTGCTTAATTACCAGTGGTTGATTCCCATTTCCGTTCGCGTTCCCGACTCCACTTCGGGTTCTTGACATCTCGTTCTATACACCAAATCAGACGTTTGGATCAAAATGACGAGAATTAAGATATGAAAGATTATATTTACGATCGACGTGTAAATCTCCCTATTAATCCGAAAAGTTAAATGCCAGTTCTAATATCGTAATTAAACGTTTAGAAATCTGAGCACATAAAATTTCCAGATCCAGTCGGCAACAGACCATAGATCCGATCATATTTAGCATCATAAATCATTTATCACATAAAAGCATGTTAAGCATTTTCCTTAAATATGCTAGTGCTTGTTTCTATCCAGCTGTATTACCTAAGACACACTCCTCACAATCATTGCTTAGCATTCTAAATGTAATTCTAGAAATAAATCTATATTCCTAGTTCGCTTAAACTAATGCTCTGATACCAACTGTGACATCCCCATTTTCAAGGCCAGAAAAGACCGATTTTGTTTATGCTTGTTTGAAAATCAAAGTTCTCTTTTTAATAAAAATGTCGCAGTATTTGTTCCCAGAAAAACATGATAAGTGTATTATCAAATCATTTACGAAGAAATGTATTTTATTCTTTAAAAACCTTGGGATATCATCGTCAATACATAAACAGAACTTATATTTATTTATACTAGTGATTTACATCTCTTTTAAATCTCTCAGTGCAAAGTAGCTTCGTATCGAAACCTATGATACAAATAAGCTGGAGTTAGTCAGGTTGGGAAACCTGGTGAGTACATAAGGATTTCAATCCCACAATGTTATATCATATAAATAATTTAGAACACACAGTATACACAATTTCCCCATATATATATATATATATATATATATATATATATATATATATATATATATATATATATATATATATATATATATATATATATATGATACAAATAAGCTGGAGTTAGTCAGGTTGGGAAACCTGGTGAGTACATAAGGATTTCAATCCCACAATGTTATATCATATAAATAATTTAGAACACACAGTATACACAATTTCCCCATATATATATATATATATATATATATATATATGTGTGTGTGTGTGTGTGTGTGTGTGTGTGTCTATATATATATATATATATATATATATATATATATATATATATATATATATATATATATATATATATATATATATGGTGCCAAATAGTTTCCTCCAAAGTAGGTGCCAGACGTACTGGCACTGCATACTCCCATGGCAGTCCCTTGGCGCACTTGTCGATTTTTGTCAGCTCATCTGGGTCAAGTCGCAAGGCAAACTCCATTTTCTCGGTGAACTTGTTGGTGTATTCGTTAATTGACATGCTTCCCTTCTTTAAGGTTAGGAATTGGTTCTCTAGCTCAAGCAAGTTTTGGGCTGAGCAGTACTTGCGCTTGAACTGTACTAAAAATTATGCCCATGTCAGCTGTAGGGGCTCGTTGGGGCTTAAAGTCTTCCCCAGAGTGTTCCGCCAGCGCACTGCTCCTCCTCGAAACTGACGTACTGCAAAGGTAGTCTGTAACTTTCCTTTGCAACCGCATGTCATAAAAGTTAACTCCATTTCTGAGATCCAATACATGACTCCGATTGAATCTTCCTTCCCAGTGAAGGTCGATGGCTTGCAAGTTAAAAAATCCTTGTACTTTCATCCTACTCTCTCGACTACATTATCCTGATTGTTTCTCCTAATCACTGGTGGATCAGCTTGGCCCACAGACTTGCTGTAGTTTCCCTCCTCAGACTGCCCGTCATTCAGCTCGGGCTCTACGATTGGTATGGTAGCTTCCTCGCAATTCTGTTGGAGCAAACGTCTTGTTTCCTCCATTTGGCGATCCAACATCATCGGGATCATCGCTTGCACTCCGGCCATCTTCATTGGCTCAGGAGCGGCTACCATGATGGGTATTTGCTCAATTACCGGTGGTTGATTCCCATTTCCGTTCGCGTTCCCGACTCCATTTCGGGTTCTTGACACCTCGTTCTATACACCAAATCAGACGTTTGGATCGATATGACGAGAATTAAGATAGGAAAGATTTTATTTACGATCGACGTGTAAATCTCCCTATTACTCCGAAAAGCTACATTCCTGTTCCAATATCGTAATTAAACGTTTAGAAATCTGAGCACATAAAATTTCCAGATCCGGTCGGCAAGAGACCATAGATCCGATCATATTTAGCATCATAAATCATTCATCACATAAAAGCATGTTAGGCATTTTCCTTAAATATGCTAGTGCTTGTTTCTATCCAGGTGTATTACCTAAGACACACTCCTCACATTCATTGCTTAGCATTCTAAGTTTAAGTCTAGAAATAAATCCATATTTCTAGTTCGCTTAAACTAATGCTCTGATACCAACTATGACATCCCCATATTCACGGCCAGAAAAGACCGATTTTGTTTATCCTTGTTTGAAAATCAGAGTTCTCCTTTTAATAAAAATGTTGCATAATTTGTTCCCAGAAAACATGATAAATGTATTATCAAAGCATTTCCGAAGAAATGTATTTTATTCTTTAAAAACCTTGGGGTATCATCGTCAATACAGAAACATAAGCATAACCAGAACTTACATTTATTTATAATAGTGATTTACATCTCTTTTAAATCTCTCAGTGAAAAGTTGTGACATCCCCATTTTCACGGCCAGAAAAGACCGATTTGTATATGCTTTGTTTTATAAAATCAGATTAATCGTTTAAAGAAAACGGTTGCGGAATTTGTTCCCAATACAAGATATGATAATAACTTATCAAAACATTTCTCAAAGAGAATGTATTTTCGTTTATTAATACAACCTCGGGATGTCATGTTCCGATACAGACATATAAGCATAAACAGAACTTACATTCAATTACACTAATGATTTATATCTCCTTTAAATCTCTCTGTGAAATATGCCTTCATATTGATACCTGTGATACAAAGGAAACTGAGTGGATCAGGCTTGGGAGCCTGGTGAGCATATAGGGTTTTCAACCCACAATAATATAATTATTATTTCAACCATCAA
Organism: Lactuca saligna; assembly: GCF_052625555.1. Lineage (NCBI taxonomy): Eukaryota > Viridiplantae > Streptophyta > Magnoliopsida > Asterales > Asteraceae > Lactuca > Lactuca saligna. The sequence goes on along the minus strand of NC_136420.1, from coordinate 87,222,190 downwards.
ACAATCAACTCAATTACCCATCCCTATTATCTTCCTTAGGATTTTACCCTAGGAATTCAACTACCCGTCATTCTTTCATTCCTAAGGATTGACCTAAGGAATTAGCACAAACTTCCATTGCTACATAAGGCGCATCTGTCAACATTATCCTTTAAGTGCCTCTGCCAGGATTACGTCATTCACTATTAAGCACATCTGCCCATATTATCCTTAAGCGCATCTGCTAGTATTATGACATTCTCTATTTGGTGCATCTACCAATATTATTCCTAAGCGCATCTTCTAGCATTATGGCATGCTCTTTCAGGTTCATCTACCAATACTATACTTAAGTGCATCTACTAGTATTATGTCATTCTCTCTTTGGTGCATCTACCAATACTATGCTTGAGCGCATCTGCTAGCATTATGACATTCTCTAATTGGTGCATCTGCCAGTATCATTCTTAATCATCTTTCATACCTCATCATTTTGTCACATACCAACTATCTCATCTACCCATGTTCTACCCAACATATTTGTAGATATAAATACATATACAGTTTAACCAATTTTAAAAACTATATAAAACATCCATTCCACACTCATCTCAAATAAACAACAATATATATAAAACCATAGCACGTGTTTTATAACAAATACTTCATATTTATGCGTTAGAAGAAAGTAACTACACACTCACACATATAAACAACAACATACTTAATACACTTAAACCATACTTATATTATTATCGTGTTTATGAAAGGTAGTATAAACTCACTTGATCAGAAGATGATCTGACAGCACTATGGCTCGTAGGAGTAGTATTTCTCAGCAGATCTGGAAGATCTCTACAAAAATCGGACTCCTTGCGGACAGAGCTTCGGCTCGGGAATCGCACTTCTCGGGATCTTCGGGGCTCGGGAATATTACCGGGGCTTCGGGGTACTTCTAGCACGCAAATTAAGGTAAAACGGGAGAGAGAAGAGAGAAAAATAGCAATTGAGTCGGCTGCCCTCGCATCCTATTTATAGGAGGCTGGAGCCTCGGAGTACGCCTGTACGCGGGGCGTACAGGTCCGAAATCGTCACTGCGTTCGTCATCCGAAGCCACTTGATGCGAGTGTCGACATCCTCGGTGTACGCGGGGATTACTTCGGATGATTCCGATGACTCGTCCTCGGATAATACCGGATTTTTCAATTAAATCTAAATACAAATGATTTAATAAACTTCGGAAATTCATATCTTCTTCATACAAACTCCGTTTTCGACGTTCTTTATATCCACACGAAGGTGAGACTACGCTCTAAAACTTTCGTTTAGACTTTGTTGGCTAATTTTGAATTTATTTTTATTATTTATTTTTAATAGGCCGAGACAGAAACTTTCGTTATAAATTCATAACTTCTTCGTTTGACGCCCGTTCTCGCCTAACTTTTTATCGTTTTACTACAATTAATGAGATGTTCGATTCTCATTTAGATTGTTTCGGCTAAATATCGCTCTAATGTAAATTCACTTTTTACGTCGCACTGTGTCGTGTCGGTTCTGTCGCGAAACATTGACAGGTCATAACTTCTTCGTTATAACTCGGATTTCGGCGTTCTTTATATGCACGGAAACCTTGTAACATATACTATAACTTAATTAAGATTATTCCTTCAAAATAATCTTCAATCAAAAAGTCGTTTTTGACACTTAACGTCTCTAAGTGACTAGTCCGGATCTACGGGCGTTACAAAAGTAGCTTCGTATCGAAACCTGTGATACAAATAAGCTGGAGTTAGTCAGGTTGGGAAACCTGGTGAGTACATAAGGATTTCAATCCCACAATGTTATATCATATGAATAATTTAGAACACACAGTATATATAATTTCCCCATATATATATATATATATATATTCAACTCTTACCCTACCCCGTCGATCCTCACAACGAGACTATCCATACTTTCAGACCTTAAGTTTTACCTCTTACTTAATCCATGCTCTCGGATCTAGTCATGCTGTTGGATTAATAATTGTGCCTATTCCATACTCTCGGATAAGGAACAACTGTCTATGTGTAAATCCATACTCCCGGATTAATGATGAATAACTATGTCATGTCCATACTCTCGGACTAAGGACGTCTGGCTATGTCTTAATCCATACTCCCGTACTAATGACATTTGATTGTGTCCAGTCCATACTCGCGGACTAGGGACAATGACTTTGTCAAATCCATGCTCCCGGATCAATGACATATATTAATGATCTATTCTCGGAGTATAACTCACTCGTACTCGTAAAAAGATACTACCCAATATTCCTTATAATTAATTTAGGTTTACTCTTTATCCCAAATTATTACATGTAATCAGGTATGTTCTTTAACACATGTTTTAGGAAACATCAAATAACTCGCACATAAACATATATTTAATACTTTAATCAATACCTGTATTAAAATCATGTTCATGAAAGGGACTATGCACTCACCTGGGAAGGTGGTGACTCGGCACTTGAACAACACTTCGTTACTCTCAACACAATTTTCCTCGGACAAACCTAGTATCATTACCACTAGAGTTTAGTCTAATATTTATCGAGACTAATTAATAGGCTGGCTATGATTACTATTATATAAGCGTTAAACAATACTTATATAACCCATAATAATAGCCCAAATACTCCTTATAAGGTCCTAATAACATTACTATATTGAAACATATGCTTTACGAAAGATAGGGTAGGCATAGCTCACTTACAGCGGGTTTTCTCGAAAACTGGGCTTCACTAGAGCAGCGTTTCCGAGCTAAAGGCTCTTTTCTTGGGACTTTGGGAGCCTCGGGGCTTCCTTCGGGTGCTAGGGGGTTTACCTAGACTTTAGGGGGCTTAAGGGAGGCTAGAGAGAGAAAGAAGGGTTTGAAGGTGTGAGGAAGTGAGGGAACCCGAAACCTCTATTTATAAGGGTGCTGCTAATGGACTTGCCGAGTAGGAGGACCTACTCGCCAAGTTGGGTCATGTGCCAACCTTTTTGGTGGTGCCAAGTGTCCAATTCTAGTGGTGCCACGTCACCCCCTATCGCGTATCAGCCTTAAAAATAGAAAAATTATAACTCTCGCATACAAGCTCCGTTTTTGACGATCTTTATATCCACACGTAGGTAAAAACAAGATCTACAACTTTCATTTAGACTCCATTGGCTAATTCTTTATCGATATCAAATTTAATAGTAGGAGGAGTGTAGACTGGTAAATGACCGCGAAGAATTCGTAATTCCTTCATACGAACTCTGTTTTCGTCTGTATTTTTACCGTTTAGTTCCTATTAATGAGATCTTCAACTCTCATTTAGGTCGCGTAAGGCAAAAACCACTCGAACTAAAAATCCAGTTTCGGGTCGTGAACTGCTAAGGCAAATCTTAGAAAATTCATAACTTCCTCATACGAAGTCAGATTTCGGCGTTATTCTTTTTTTGTATGTTCTTGGTTTAACATATACTACAACTTTCATTTAGATTGCTAAGGCTAAAAATCACTCCATCATAAATTTACTATTTCCGCTTCCCGGTGTCGTGTCGGTTTTGCCGTAAAACTTCGACGGGCCATAACTTCTTTGTTATAACTCGGATTTCGGCGTTGTTTATATGTACAAAAACCTTGAGACATATTCTACAACTTGGTTAAGACTATTTATTGTAAATAATATTTTGCCAAAAATTCATTTTCGACACTTATTGCCTCTAAATTGACTATCCCGGATCTACGGGTGTTCCAGAAGGTACTTAAGTCATCACTCCCACCGAGGACTAGAAACCAATAGCGCATTATAAGTGTGTACTTTCCCATCCATGTTAGTCTTCTTCTTGAAGATACACTTGCACCCGACCGTCTTACGACCTAGTACATTCTCAACCAAATTCCAAACTTGGTTGTTGTACATGGAGTGAATTTCGCTGTCCATAGTCTCTTTCCATTTCGCACACTCTGAGACTTTCCTTTTAGCTGTTAGGTTCATCCAAATTTATCAGTGTATTGTCACTCATAAACGTATCACCTTCACGTGTTATATGAAAACCATATAACACAGGTGGAACACTAACTCTACTGGAACATCTAAGAGGTAAGGACTCGTCAATTGGTTCAACCAGAGTTTCCTCCTCGGGTTGAGAACCAGTGTTAGAGGTTCCTTCATCGTTCAATTCTTGAAGCTCTTCAAGATGGATTTGCTTCCCACTGTCCCCTTGGCTTATGAGTTCTCACTCTCGGAAAACCCCTCTCCTTGCAACGAAGACAACATTGTCACTCGGTCTATAAAAGATATATCCTAAGGACTTCTGTGGGTAGCCGATGAAAACACACCGCTCACTACGAGGTTCGAGCTTGTTGTGAGTCTCTCGTCTTACGAAAGCCTCACAACCCCAAACCTTGATATGTTCCAATGAGGGAGATTTCTCTGTCCACATCTCGTGAGGTGTTTTGGCAACGTTCTTCGTAGGGACTAAGTTAAGGATATGTGCAGCATTCTCTAAGTCATACCCCCAGAATGTGACAGGTAGAAAAGCACGATTCATCATGGAACGAACCATGTCTAGCAGGGTTCGATTGCGCCTCTCAGCCACACCATTTAACTGCGGTGTCCTAGGTGGCATCAATTTCGAAATGATTCCTTATTCCTTGAGGTAGTCGTGGAATTCAAGACTAAGGTACTCTCCACCTCGATCGGATCGAAGCATCTTGGTTTTCCTGCCTAGTTGATTCTCCATTTTCTGCTTAAACTCTTTGAACATTTCAAATGTTTCTAACTTGTGCTCGATTAAGTAGTTATACCCATATCTGCTATAATCATCGGTAAAAGTCACATAGAAGCGACTTGCATCCCTTGTGGTGGATATAAAGGGCTCGCACTCATCGGCATGTATGAGATTCAATAAACCCTCACCCCTATCACAAGAACCAGTGAAGGGTGACTTGGCAATATTTCCAAGTAAACAAGACTCACACATGTTATCGTCCCTAAGGTCGAATGACTCCAACAATCCATCCTTTTGGAGTTGGGCAATGCATTTCTTGTTGACTTATCCAAGACGAAAATGCCACAAGCATGCTTTGTCCAAACTATTGGAAGAATCGATATCTAACACATCATTTCCCAAGTTCTCTACATCCATCATAGTTTCATACATTCCATTACAAGGCAATGCTTCAAAATAGAAAAAACCATTAGGATAAGCATTAATAGAACTCTTTTCGTTATCAAATGAATATCTAAATCCTTGTCTATACAACCCATGAAAATAAATGATGTTTCTTGACATTTCAGGTGAATAGCAACAATTATTCAAATCTAGTCCTAATCCATTACTAAGCACTAAAGAGTAGACTCCAATCTTGGTGACAGGTGACTCTCTTCTGTTCCCCATGATCAAGTTTATCTTCCCATGCTCCACATCCTTATTTCTTCTCAAGCTCTACAAATCAGAACAAATGTGAAAACCACCCCTGTATCAAGAACCCAAGAAATAGCATGTGATGAATTATTAGATTGAATAGTATAAATATTTGCGTAGGATGGCTTGATCTTTCCATCCTTGATATCTTGTAGATATTTCGGTCAAATTCGTTTCCAATGCCCTTTGTTGTGGCAGTGATAGCAATCTGCATCTTTTGGGTTTGAAGAGGGTGCAACAGGACCAACTTTGGTTCCACTAGAAGAAGTGCCATCTTGGGACTTTCCCTTATGGTGGCTCTTTGAGGGAGCCTTTCTCTTCTTACCCTTTCCTTGCCCAATAGCCAATACTGAGGCAGCAGTAGTAGTAGGATTTTGTGCAACAGATTTGTACTTGAGGTTGCTCTCCGCAGTCGTCAACTGCCCTTGAAGCTTGCTAAACATTACCTCCTCTTTATTCATGTGGTAGGTCACGCGGCACTGGTTATAGCAAGGAGGCAAGGAGTGAAGAATGATATTAATCGCCAACTCTTCATCGAAGTTAACATTTAAATTTTGCAGGCGTTCGACATATCTTTGCATCTTCTGCATATGAGCAGTGACAAACTCTCCGTCTCTCATCTTGGTCGTGATCATCGAAGTAATGATCTTGTACCTCTCCCGCCTGGCACTCTGGTGGTACCTGTCAAGTAAATCCTAATGCATTTCGTAAGGATAGAAGTCCTTGTAAGACTTTTGGAGTTCAGCGGTCATGGTCGCAAGCATGATGCAAAGGACTTTCGTGGCATCACGCTCATGGGCCTCAAAGGCAACGATCTCCTCAGGAGTAGCAGTGTTTACATCCACCTCTTTCAGCTCCTTGTTTAGGACATACTCCTTGTCCTCATAGTGGGTGACCATCCTTATGTTGCGGATCCAATCATTAAGAGCTTGAGCCGAAAGCGTTGTTTTTTGGGTTAGACATCTGAAAAAGAAAAGAGACAAAGTTGATTAGATAAGAAGCCCCAATTTAAACACCCAAACGAGAAATTAGGGCTAGGAACCAACAACATTATTTGCAATTTAGAAGAGGGATGTCGTAATCTAAACAACAAATAATTCGAAGGTAAGTGAATGACGATTCACTAATTTCCACCATGAAAAACAAAAGCAATTAAGTTTTAAATGTATTGAAACTCCTAGATTCTTTGAGATCCGTTAAACTTTTCAATGACATGTTTCATTCTTGATATGCCCCTCAAGTTTGCGACTGTGATATCGAGGATCACAAACAGGGTGTGAATAACCATGCAAATGTACATGGTACCCTCAATGTTACAATCACCTAATCAATGTGTCGGTTAACCACACACGCTCCATTGATTTATGAAAAACATCGAGTCACCCTTTGCCACCTTTGCTTAGATCTAAATTAGTGTGCCGGTTAACCACACGTGCTCCACTAACATCTAGGTAAGGGTACAAAGTGTAATTTCATGGAATAGCATCCTTTTCAAAATTTGCCTAAAGTAACTAAGATTGGGAATTTTAAAAAAACATTAAGTTACTTTATAGGCAGTAACCTTATACCCCCTTATATATCGGCTTCGTGAATGAGGAAGCGGTTGCCTAAAGTAAACGACCCTCCACCAGTCAAGGAAGCGGTTGGTAAGAGTGGACACCTATTAAACAGTTATTTTATAGGCAGTAACCTTATACCCCCTTATAGATTGGCTTCGTGAATAAGGCCTACTAACGGTAATACTAACATTTATCTTATACATATATAATAATTACTCTTATAATATTATAATAGTATAAGGTTGAATTTTAAACTTGTAAAATTCTAGGGTTTGGAATTTAATTATTTCAAAATTAAACTTTTAATCAAAAATTCAAATACCAAAACTTGAGGCCAAGTTTTGAAATATTTCAAAACTATCTGGATCAAAATTCAAATAAAACAATTAAACAATTAATTGGTGGTTATCTAATTTTAACATAGTCCAATTACATGCAAGATAATTGATCAAATAATTCAAATAATTAAGATTTATCATATAAGTAAATAATAATCTAATTAAATGATAAATATATTTTATTTGACTAAGATAATTGCATAGAATCAATAAAATTCGGATTTTAAAAATCAAAAACATTTTTTGGTAATTATCCCCAGTCAAAATAAGCCAAAATCCCGAAAATCCGTATGTCTGACAGCTCAACTCGCCGAGTCCCTTACTGGACTCGCCGAATTCATCCTAATCGTCGAGTACCTCATAGGGCTCGACAAGTCTTTCAATCAGATAACATAAAATTCAATTTTAAGCTATGAATAACTACACCATGCATCAAATACAATAGAAACCAAAAAAGACTTTGATACCATTAATGGGCTTTGAGCAAAAGAACATCCTATGTGCACATGCAAAACCCTAAAGCTTTGGATCTAGGTTTCTCTATTGTACTTGCAAATTTATCCAAAGCTTGTGAACCCTAATCTAGCATACTATGAAAACAAATCTATAATAAAAAAAGTTTAGATGATGCCTTTCAATAGTTGCAAGAATCTTCAATCTTCAAGAGCTTAGTATCACAAGTGTAAGACCTTTAATGGCTTACAAAAACCAAGGCAAGAAGATGAGTTAGAAGAGAGAAGGAGAGAGGCACAATTTCGGCTCTTAGGAACTCTAGGGTTTCTTGGTTAGCCGAAATTTGTAGCCCTGGGGTCCAAGAAATAGCTGAGCTGCTAGGGTTTCAGTCAAAACCCTAATTGGATGAATTTGGCCCTAAGCAATTTTAAGAACCTTCTGGAACAAGGCCCCTTGGACGAAATTAGAGTGGGCTTCCACTCTAAATTTATTCCCCTCATATACCCATAGGGATTCACATCCCAAAATCCCTTATCTTATAACTGACAGTTCTAGTCCTCTTTATTTAATTAATCTCTTTTAGCCACAAAATTAATTCTTAATTAACTCTTGACTAACATTAATTAAACTATATGATTTCTATTTTAATATATTATTCATATAATATATTAATAATGTTGGATTAATGTCTAAGTCCATAACTATAATTGGTAAGACTTGACCCGACCCGGCATGGTCCATTTGGGTTGCTTGGCATCGGGACAATTGGATAGACAGGATGAGGAAAAAGGATACTAGTGATTTATATTAATATATTATAAGTTATAGTATATTAATATATAATCATATTATTTAATTAGTATTGATCAAGAATTAATTTATAATTAATTAGATGATCAAAAAGAACTAATTAAATATGGGCTCTTAGATATATATGTGTGATGGGCCAAGTTCATTTAGGTTGGGCTAAGCTTTCATGGATAGTCCATGGAGCGTTTAACCCATGGATCATATGAAATGAAGGGTCATTGGTTTAACCCTAGTCTCCACACTATATAAAGATGTCCTTGGTTGGTGAAAGGGGCACTAGTGTGTGTACACAAAAGGGAAAGGCTGATTTCACTAGAGAGAACCAAAGTATCATTATTTTTAAGGTTATTCCAAGTGTTCATGGTGTTGTGTGAACCATTTTAGGTGTCACACTTGGGGCATTAGGCACTCAAGCTTCATGAAGACAAGCTACATCAACAAGGTATGTATTCTAACTTGTTGTATTACCCAAGTATCAAAAGATTGTATGCTAGATAGGGTAATACCTTGGAATATTCATATTTGCATGTATAATAGAGAAAAAATAGATCCAAGGTATTTAGGGTTGCATGTAGACTTAGGAGTGTTAGAATGCTCAAAAACCCAACAAATAAACCATAATAACCTCTCTCTCTCTCTCTCTCTCTCTCTCTCTCTCTCTCTCTCTCTCTCTCCAGAAATCATCCTATCCATTTGCTTTGGTGAAGGCAACCCAAAAGGACCATGCACAATCGGGTCAAGTACATACCAAATATAGTTACGGGCTTAGACACTAATCCAACAGTATAAGGATAGCATTGGATCTGGCTGAAGAAAAAAGAGAAGAGGCAGCAATCAAGCAAGCTCGTTACAAGGCAGTGGTAAAAGCCTATAACAAGAGGGTAAGGGAAACAACATGCAAAGTAGGGGAACTTGTCCTACGCAAAAGGGAATCCATTAGGGTCAAAAGAGGAGGAAAACCGAGTGCCAATTTGGAAAGGCTCGTATCAAATCAAAGAGGCACGAAGGAATGGATCGTACGTTCTAGAAACACTACAATGAAGTCGGGTCCCAAGAACCTGGAATATGTCTAACCTAAAAAAGTTTCATTTCTAAGCTATGTAGGAAAAGAATAGGAAAAACTTTAGCCATATTAAGGCCACATTTTTGAATGAATTGTAAGCCCCCATCAAACGGGCTAATTTTGTTATCTCAACGTACTCATAATGTAGTATGACTTTTCTCGTGTCATTTATGATCAATTAAAAAAAATACTTTGTATCTAACGACGCGACATGTCTAAATCATGGGAGGAAAATAAGCATTATTTGCTCAAATCTGGATCCAAAACTTAGAACGCGCTAACATATTACCTGATTCCAATTTCTGCATTATTTGACTAATGCTCAAATCTGCATTATTTGACTCCCAAAATAGAGCTAACATATTACCTGATTCCAATTTCTTTCAAACATTCATAACCAGGCCAAGAAATGGGCTAATTCTGTACTTTGAATGAATTGCAAGTACCCATCAAACGGGCTAATTTTGTTATCTCAATGTACTCATAATACAGTATGAGCTTTTCACAAGTTATTTACGATCAATTTAAAAAGTAAATACTTTGTATCTAACGACGTGACACGTCTAAATCATGGGATGCAAATCAACTTTATTTGCTCAAAAACCGGACGATGCATAAAGAAACAGACATACATAAAAAAAATGTCGTTGAACTCAAAGCGAGTCACATGTGTTTATTACTGGTTCAAGTCAGGATCGCACCAGACTTAAAACCAGCATATGGTAAGGAATGAGCAAAACTTGTTGGCCAAGTGCCAATGTATGCTACCTATTTTAATTATTACCCAATTAAAACACACAAACCAGTTAACGAAGATGTTGGAAACAATGACCCAAACACACAAGGGGTCGACTAGTAGTTGCCCCTACGCACTAACTCATTAAATAAATGCATGATACAAGAAAAATATTGTTCAGACACTTAAGTCCATCAAACATACATGCAAATCAAACAAACTAAACCCCTTCGTCACGTGGTCTCAGCCCAGACCCCTTGCCAATCAGCTCCTTAAGCTCGGATACGCCAATCTCCCCTTCCCTAAATTGTTTCAAGAAGGAAAAATCCTCCACCACAAGAGCTCGAAACCAATTATGAATCCCCAAGGCATCCGATTATTCATACACGGGGACAACAGAAGCAACCTGGGACAAATATTGGCTCTTTATTTCGACACAACCCTTATAAAGCCCATATCGAATACAATCAGTCTGGACCCTTACGTTGGCTTGACCGTATTCAAGTGACCGCAACAAGTGAACCAATGTGCCCAGAAACCCTTCTTTTATCAACCAAGATACATCGGATAAGCTCTTCTCCAACAACAGATGACATCGGCTTAATTCCTCAGACATCACCATCTTATCACTCTTGAGACTAACCATTCGATGATCAGTGACAAGACCTGGAACCTGTAAATGTTCCACCTTACCCAATAGCTCACCCAACTTCACCTTGTCAGCCGAAAACTCTTCTCAAACACATAAGAGTTCAGACTCCAACGAGCTCACAACTTTGTCATTTTCACAGACTAACAATTGCAAATCCCCTTCCAGCTTACTTACCTCTTCACGTTTCTCAGCTTCTAACAAATGAATCTTATCCCCTAAAGACTTTACCTATTCCCAGTCACATGACAATGACAACTTCTCTTGTTCCAAAGAAGGCTTAACATCCATAGCTTCTTGAGGCTGAACCTCAACCTCTGCAACTTAGCAGAGAAGATCATAATTCTCTGATTCCAAAAACTGGATGCACAGCTGGGACTTCTTCAACTATTCAGAAAGAGAAGTTACTTATTTCTCCTCCGAGGAATTCTGTTCCAAAAGTAAGTCCCTTTATTATTCTCTTTTAGAACTAAAAAGTACTCATAATGCTTTGAATTATGTTTTGCAGCTATTCGTTGTCGATAAAGCACAAAAGAAAAGACTGAAGCGGAAACCGGACTTAGGAGCTAAAAGAAATTAAAAATGCTGAAGGAGTGATTACGCCCCGCGTAAATTGCAAGTACGCTAAGCGTAACGACCAAAATCATGTTACGCCCCGCGTAACTACGAGAATCAGATAACGTCAATCGCGTGTAAATCTTGACTACGCCCCGCGTAATCCTATGTACGCCCAGCGTACTTAAGTCGGCTACAAAGGTTATAAAAGTCGATTTTCAGCTAACCAGGAGGGGGGATTCAACTTTTAACCTAATCTAGTCGATAATTAACTTCTGTTAAGCCGTTTTGAGGGTCTAGAAGGTGGCCGGAAGGCCGTTAAGCTAACAGGAGCGGAGATCGGAAGGGTTGGAGAGCAGATACGTGTCGGTAATCATATGGGTTGTTAACGTGACCATGTTTAGCATTCCATTGTGTTACTATTATGTATTTAGTTTCTGACTTGGGTGTAAAAACCTTTTACTTTGTGTTTATGATTGAATGAAGCTTTGATTATTATATTAATTGCTATATTGAATAGTTTGTTTGTGTTTAATTTATCTTGCCAAGCTTGTTAAAAGATCCTTACGTATTAATGATAATTATTTGCTGTTAATTGTTAAGTGAATTGAGTTGTATGAACATATGCTTGATTGCTTGTCTCTTATGATTTTGATGACCATCGAGATTATGAGTCTAGGAATAACGAATGTGAAACTAGGATTAACTTAAGAATAAGTAAGTTAATGTGTGAGCCTTGTTTGATGACCATCAATAAGAGGTTAATTGAATGCCTAATTTGATTAACTATATTTGCAAGTCTTGCTTGATACGAACTGAACACTAGGAAGCATGTTAGTTTAACCAATTGATCACTGTTTGAATTGACTTGTTTGCTAAAGGGTTAGTTATAGTGAACGCGAATCTAATCATTTTAGGAATCGGTGAACATGAATAAATGACTTTGTGTATGCAATTGTCTATGTTTTTAAGGTGTAACTTGTCTAAACCAAAGTACCTGAAGAGATTTGTTTTCCTGTTAGTTTATCGAGAGTTGTTAATTAATTATTAGTTTGAGATTTATTTAACTATTTCTTTTATTCTTTTCGTGTGACCTGTAACCTATAATCAAATATATTAAATTAATCCACCGTTCCCTGTGATCGACACCCGACTTACCTAAGCTATACTGTAATCTGACTAGGTACACTGCCTATAAGTGCATAGTTAGTTTAAGTTTGTTAGGTTATAAATATTAAAATTAATGGGTACTTTCGTGCACATCAATCAATCAATCCCTCACATCGAGAAAGTTCATCATTTAATTGTTTTCTCCAGTCTAAGGTAGACATGTCTCTTAGATCCTCCGGTGAAAGTGGCAAGGAATGAAGAGATAAAGATGTAGTTGCTAAAGTTGTGGAAGGAGAGTGAGGTAGCCCTAATTTTATAGGGGAGATTTTGTGAGGAGAGGACAATTTTATCATGACCGGAGTTTTACTTCCCGCATTCCCAATAACATGAGTTACTTTCTCAACCGAGTTCCCTACAAACATTTCAACGCTTTTCAAAAAAACAATCCCGAAATTAGGAAAAACATCCTGGTGAGTGCCATGAATATAATCAAATAAGGCAAGTGATATGGGCATATTTAGTTATAAAATTCATGCATTATCTTAATACTTTATGTTGATTTTATCTCATTTAATGAACAAAAGGTGCTTAATTAGTTTATAATTTCATGTTTTAGCAACAATTAGATGCTCGAATGGAAAAGGAAGCGGAGCTAGCGATTGGAAGCTTGGATCTTGGATTTTGAAGAAAGAAGGGTGTAGCTGGACAGCTTGACCCCTCGTCAGTGTTTTGGACATATCTCATGAACCGTAACTTCGATTGACGAGATTCAAAATGTTACACAATTTTGGACGACTTTCGTGTTTTGAGAAAATGATGATTCCAAATGGACTAGACGAGTAGGCCATCAACTCGATGAGTTGGTCAGAAGTTTCGTGATTCTGGATGCGCTGACTTGCTGTACACAGGTTTTAAGCGACGGACTCGCCGAGTAGCCCCTGTTTTGTGAAAATCTATATAAAGGGACTTTCAGATCGATACCCGAGGATATAGATGAACCCTTGGAGGCCAATTGTCGACTAAAGGTGTTGCTGGAGCGTAGGAAGCTAAGGAAACAACCCTACATTCAATTTTAAGGAGAATCAAGTCAAAATCAAGTTTACTCTTACCTAATCTCTTGTTTGAACTAGGTTTTTACCAATTGATTTTGTTTTTATGTTGTTAATCACCTCAATCATGAGCTAAAACCTTTAAACTTCTGTTTGGGGAGACAAAATTGATACTATGGATTGATTATTCATGGTATGATTGATTTAATATTGGTGATTTTGTTAATTCTAGCTTGTTAACGAACCTTATGTGTGAATGATAACTACTTTTATGTTAATAGGAAGATAATTAAGTTTCATGAACATCTCTTAATTTCTATCTCATATAATTTATGTGACCACTTTATTATATGACTAGGATTAGCGACTGTGAAACTAGAATTAATAGAAAAATAGGTAAATTCATGTGTGAGCTTGTGTGATGACCATCAACAAGAGGTTAACTAAAGGACCAAATTAGTTAGCTATTACAAGTCTAAATTAACCCGAATAAATAACCTAGTGAATCAAATTAAATTAGACAATTGGACATTGTTTGAGTTAGTTTGTTCTCTAAGAATTACTGCAGCGGATGTGAATCTAATTACTTGAATCGGTAGCCAATAGTAGAATTAATCCATTGCACTATTACCATAATATCAACCATAGGATCAATTGAGTTGAACTAAACAGAAGTCCCCTTCGTCATTGAATTTAGTTGATTTTTATTTGCTTAGCTCTTAGTTTCTTAACTTAAGTTTTAGTTAATTGTTTAAGTTTCTAGTCTTGCAAAACTAAGGAACCCCTTTCTATTACTTGTTTTATTTAGATAATATTAGCATTTCTTTTAATTGTTTACCGTTCCCTGTGTTCAATACCCTACTTACCTGAACTAAACTGCTAATCGATAGGTACACTGCCTTTCGTGTGTTCGTCTTTGTGATTAAGTTAGTAGGATTAAAACTAGTTCGTTTTACACACATCAGTAAGGCCATCATCTTTCACATAAGAACCGGATACAACTGAATAGAACCCAGCATCAGAAAGTTGAAGTCACCTAGGGGCGTCAAACTAATCAGATAGACCAAAAATAAATTTATCAAAAACATTACCTGAGTTTGGTGGAAAAACAAGGGAGTTTGAAACCTTAAAGGTTACAGAAGAAGGGTCACTAAGCCCAAAGAGATGAACATCGATCGTCATGTGAGTAACCGAAGTAAGAGGAGGAACATGGGGCTCGACTGGTTCATTAGAGTCACTCGTTAAAGCGGTAGGATCAATGGGAGAGTTTTGAGTCGGAAGAACAAACACAAGTCCTTTAACCAAACCCTCCTTATCTTTTGTGTACCCTACGGATCAGAGGAGGTACGTTTATGGGAACGGGAAGGCTTGGGCATAAATTTATTTAATATAGATGGTTCATCTGGAGAAGTGGTCGGGTCAGGCAGAACGACCTCTCGATGAGAACCCCCTTCATCCCCTAAAGGACTATCCAAGACTCAATCTAGCTCCACTAATAGTTGTGATTGAAGTCGGCTTGCTTCAGAATCATTTGAGTGAGATCCAAGAGGAATTTTCCTGAGTTTGAGTTCTGCTTACGAAACCTCACCTTTTAAAATAGAAATAAAATGGATTTCTCTCCTCTCCAAGGTCAAAGCAAGAATCTTTCCTCTTGCCTCCCAATACGGGCTTAACCTAGAAATCCCCAAAACAACCTCCTTGGGATCTTCCACCTGATAACATGAGCAGATAATACTTGACCGATCTATTCCTTATTTGGAGGAAGGTTTGGTTTTGGATTAGTAAGACACCTTGAAGTCTCCCTGAAGTGCATGGGAAACGAATAGGCAGAAGAGTCTACGAAAAGAAGTCCTCTTTCCATAGCCTGATAGAATCTGAGAGTCCCATACAGATGTCAACTACCCCGTGTCGGCTGGAGAAAGTAACTCAATCTCCAGTTGAGCTCGTACAATAGAAGTAGTAAAAGATATCCACCTCACGAGCAATATCCAAGGCCTTGCAGAGCATTAAGAAGCACATGATCTTATGAAAACCATTTAGTCTCTCCTGAGTAACATGAATCTTGTAAACTCGACATATATCACCAATGAAAGATGGATCCAAAAATCTTAAGCCAACAAGGAGAAAATGAAGATAAAATCCCACTTGACGATCCCCTATGTCACGAATGGAGGATTCCAAAGGGCCGCTAAGGGAAGAAATTCATCCAAAATCCTATATGGATTTATGATCTATTCTAGGAAATCAGGACTCACAGATGATGGGATAGACTCTATGTTGGTTTTCACCATCGAAATCCTAACTATTTTTGTTGAAGGAAAGATAACAGAAGAGGAAGCATAGGACGAACCAAGGAAGAGGTCGAACTGTCTCCCTTTTAAAGGGTCAAAGGAAACGCAAGGGTTGTCCTAGGGAGGAGAGAAGACAGAGAAGTGACAACCCATTAATGTCGATTTCCAGTGTAAACATCACTTTGGAAGATAGGGTCATAAAAACGAGGTCATCCGAATAAATTAACTTTAACTCGGTTAAAAAACCGAGTCAAAATTAGGGATGCTTCATAACATATGTAGAAATCCGGAAGCTTTCCCCAGTTCGACCTCAGTATAAAGGCGACCCGGGTAATCTCCACTAAGCGGTCAGGTGGGTTAGGCAATCTATCCAACTCTGACAACCGTCCCATCGGTGTATTGTTTGACTTAGGACATGTGTGCAAAATAGGGTGATCCGCCTATAAAGGATGATGACGTAAACATTCAATTCATTAACTTCCAATATGTCATTTTTGTCTAGTTAAACTTTACCCTTACGCTACAAAATACTTACTCTTACACCGAAATCGCTCTGACATTTCTTTTTGTTCCTATAGCTTTAGGAAGCAGGACTAACTTTCTCTCGAACTTCTCAAAATGAGAGTTAGGAGCAAAAATTTACCATTACATAATCTTCCACCAAAAACTAGACTTGTTGATGTACATTCCCTTCTGATTGACTTCTCGAGTTTTCTTATCTCTATGAGGATGTGCATGGTGTTTCTAGCAGTGTTGAAAAAAAAGCGAGAAAAGAGTTGCCAACAAAGATAGTGGTGTCATTGCCATATACCTTGTAGTTTAACGCTTTCCCACAACAAAGGTCTTTTCTATCCATGGATTGAGAATTGATTTCATTTGGATTAACATGTCGATCTGAATTAACAGACTATACTAAACAATACCTACAGTCAATAAATGATTTCCCCGACAGAGATGGTTTCCAGTTTTAGTTTTTCTGTGGAACCGAGCAGTAGAGATAATTTTGATTCTTCTTATTTTTTATTTTATTTTGAAAACCTGAAATAAAAAAATGATTATAGGCTAAAACTTTAAACTCAATCCCACTTTCGAGTGTCTATCACATAACTACCAACTTTCGGCATGGCAATGAACTCATCCCCATTGATGAAGGCAATATACATCGCCGATCAAGGCAATGCACAGATAGGTCTCACTTGGCATTCGCCATCAAGTTCATCAAATCTAATTGGTTTTGTAGAGGTTCACACAATTCTAGATAAGTTATCCTATTAGCAATATAAACTATTCTCATAATAACATAAAGCTAACAATTAATCAAAGAGGTAGCAGACAGAGATAGGAAGGCAGGTATAAAGACAGTACATGCGGAGAAAGGAGGAAGATATATGAAGGTATAAGGTCATAAGATCGTGACGGGCTGATGGCGATGATGACGAAATGCTAGGACAATGGCGATCAATATTATGTGTGGCAAGCCTATAAATATTGGAAGAAAACTTGGGGCCACAAAATTTATTATTATTTTTGTTAAAAAAATATAGATAATATGTAAGTAAATTTAAAACAAAGTACATCGTAAATACTATCCTAAAATATGAAAATTCCAATAAAAAGACTCATTAAAATATTAATAAGATATCTAATAGCCTTTTAGGGTGATATGAGTAGAAGTCTCGCAACCTACACTAACCATATCAACTTTTCTTTCAATTATTTCTTCTATCTTTCTCAATTTACAACACATGAAAATAACATCTTTTCCAATCCACTCAATTAAAAACAAATAAAACAACATAGGATACAAGTTCATAAGCTCATGGTACAAGAATATATATATATATATATATATATATATATATATATATATATATATATATATATATATATAATGAGAGAGAGAGAGAGAGAAAATCAAGTGGGTTCCCCAAGTCGTTAAAGAGAGCAAATCGATGGTACCTCCAAGGAGGGAAACGATCTTGGAGGTACCCCCGATACCTCTATCCCAAACACAAAAAAATACCTACTACTTTATTCATAGGTCTGGCAATCGTGTTGTATTCGGGTTGACATGTTACAGGTTGGCAGGTTAAAATATTCCAACCCAAACATGACACATTTAAATATACAGGTCATAGGTTGGCGGGTTTGGAACATATACTCATATATGACCCGCTAACCTATTTATTTATACGGGTCAGATTTGGGTCTGTGAGTCAGATTCTATAAATAAAATTGACAATTAAATATGAATAAATTATTGATGGTTGACAAAAACATATCCGAATTTTAGACACTTAACTACTTAAGTCTTAAACATCCAAATGAAAATTAAAAACATTCATAGTAACATGTTCAAACTAAACATTAATACAAGCATAGATAATACTTATTATATAATACTTATTAAATATTTATATCTGATACATAAATACATTTAAAAAATAAAAAAATATATTTTTATTAAAAATATAAACGGCTTGGTGGGTCAGCCAGTTTATTTTTTGAGAAACTCATATATGACCCGTTTAATAAACGGGTTGGCGGGTTGAAAAAATCAACTCATACCCATTTATTTTGTGTCGCGTTGCGGGTCATGACGTGAGTTGTATCGAGAATTATCAGCCCTATTTATTCACCTTTAGGGGTAGTAGGAATGAAAACTAATCAATCCAGTATCACATTAGTTTTTCCTTATTCTTTTTTCTTTCATCTTTTTCAATCAACAACAAATAAAACTATCATATTTCCTAACTCATTTAACTCACTTATCATACCCTTATTTTTAATAATTTAAAACATACAAATTAATTCATATAAACAAAACATTAATTATATTTGGTATATTATACTTCTGTAAGCTAATAAAAAACATGTTTTATATATATATATAATGTTAAAAACTAATGTACTAAATGGTTGACAAATCAGAATAACGTATAAGATAAATTGCATTCCTAATTTGTTGTTAAATTTTAAATTCAAATTAATTTTTAGATTTTATTATGATTTATTATTCATTAATTGAAACTTTAAAAATTTAAACTTCTTAAAATATGAGATTTATATCAATTCAAATAAAAATTAAAAAATACTAAGAAAGTGATATGTAGCATCTTAAAAAGATGACATGTAATATATTTAGGTTTCATTTATTATGATATATAAAAACATGTTTATACAAGAGAAAATAGAGGGAGAGGAGAATGAGCTCGGGTTGCATAACCCGCCAAAGAGCCAAGCCGCGGTCCCATTTTTTGCGTGCAATCTCCATGGCGGTACTGCCAGTAACGTCACTACCGCCAACCCAAATGTTCTATTCGAGAGTCATGCTCACCACCTTTGAATAAATTTGTATCACCCATGGTGGTCCCCATCTATCGTAAGAGCATACATGTGAAAACAAAGATTAACAGCTTCAATATTTTAACTAATACCATAGTTTATTTTAAATACTTTGTATAGAATTATATAATTTTAGTAAAGTACTACAAGACCACATTATACATTGAATTATTACATGTTGAAACTTGTTAATATAAGAATTAACATGTAATAACACATTTCTAATATTTATTCAATTTAATTTGTAGTATCTGTTTTTCTTGTTATTTAATTGATAATCTCGTTTGATTCCGTTTATTATCATTTATAATCGACTAAGCAAAGAAATATTCGAATTTCAAGATATAAATAAATGACTATTTAATAGGCATGTCAATGTTATATTCTAAAACAAACGATTCTAACTCAATAATGTGACAACTACTCTCTCTCTCTCTCATATATATATATATATATATATATATATATATATATATATATATATATATATATATATATATATATATATATATATATATATATATATATATGGGAAAAGTAAACACAATTTTTGACATTGTTAGTTTCTTTCTATTGCTTTTGAGATCATATTAGTTCTGATTTCATAATTTATACCCAACATCTATGTATTTCGAATGCGTTTTTTATATTAGATATCTAGTAGGTTTCATAAATTTTCTTTGACATCAACCATATGTATATTTGCATGGTTCTTTTTGATGTGTTATTGGAAGAAGTTTATTGTGTTTTTAATGAATAATTTCAATCATTCACTATAATTTTTATTTTAAATTTGAATATGAAGATTTATAGGTAGTTGATAGTGTATTATTATACATGGTTTGTGTTGCAAAATTAAAAATTTAAAACTCCATAAAAGTATGTACAAAGCCTATCATCTAGTCTAATAGAGAATACAAGAAAGATGGTAGAGAGATTTGATCATATTTTGTTAAAACTATTTAGTTTTTAATGGTTCTATACCTAATATTAGGTACATAACAACCACATATCCCTTAAGCCTTATATATATATATATATATATATATATATATATATATATATATATATATATATATATATATATATATATATATATATATATATATATATATATTATAGGCGAATGCCCGCACGTTGCGTGTGATATAAAAAATATACTTTATATTAAAAGTAACTAAATCATTATTAATAACAATTAAATAATAATTTCATAAAAAATATAAAAAATGATTTTTAATATTGTTATTATGTTGAACTATATTATAAGAGATAAAGTTGGAACTTGAAGTTGATTTGCATATACAAAGTTATATGATTAAAATAGAAAAAAAATATTTTAAAATAAACAAATCGTTATTGTTATTTATTAAATAATAATTGCATATTAAATTAAAACGTTTATATTAAATATTATCATTATGTAGAAAATACGATAATAGAGACATCCTTTTATCTATCTTAAATTTTATCATTCTGTATAACATATGATAATAGAGACAACTTTTTATCTTAAATGGTAAAAAAAATGTTTTATATCATAAATATTACCATAATTATGTAGAACATATGATAATAGTGACGTCTTTTATAAGGTTAAAATTTAAATTGTATTACATATAGGGTTGTAAAACTTGGTTAATTCAACAAAATACTCGGCATGTTACTTAAACTCGGCCTCCAATGGAAGCGAATTTGCCTAACTCAGCTAGAAGACATTCGGATCCTTATTAAACTTGATCTAAATCTAAAAGATACGGTCCAAAATCATTTTCGAAATTCTGAAATTTAATTGGTCACTTATCGACAAAGACAATCTCACCAAAGAATACACTCAACGTCCTACAAAGTTAGATGCAAGGAAGATCTCATGACTTAGTCCCTTTGAAATATTTCACAACATTTCCTATTTATAGAGGAGAATACATTCTCTTGTTTACTCTCACGATCAATGTGGGATGAAAACATTTTAATTAAACTCATTTCTTTATTTGCCAATAATTTCATTTTGTTAAATAAAATATTAAATAATAAAAATAAAACGTTATCCAGAAAATTTATTGTTCAATAGTTTCATTTTTCAATAATCTCGTAAGTTGCTACAAAAAATTTAGTTTTTATTGAATAACTTTTTGTTAAATCCTAAAATCATAAATTCAATTAGGTACTTAATATATAAAGTTTGTTTATATGTATTTTATGATTCAAAATGTCAATATAAAAGGAATTCATTTATAAAATATAATCGAGTATATATTTCGTGCTTTTGAATCAAAGTGATTTTCCAAACAATTATAATTTTATGTTTAAGTAGATTTTTTTATATTTATATAACATTATGTAACCTATAATATTATTATAAACAATTTGAATAATCATGGGAGTTTCAAATGTATGTGGTGAAAGGAAAATGCTTCATTTATCGGTCCAAATTGATCAAACTCAGACCGATTCAACTTAATATACCAAACTACATAACGTTTTTCTATTGAGACCCGGTTTGTATATATTTTGTGTTTTTGAATCAAATTTATTTTTCAAACAATTATAATTTTATGTTTAGGTAACTTATTTATAATATTATTAGAAACAATTTGAAAAATCATGGGAGTTTCAAATGTATGTGTTGAAAGGAAAATGCTTCATTTATCGGTCCAAATTGATCAAACTCAGATCGGTTCACCTTAATATACCAAACTACATAACGGTCTTTCAACTAAAAATCTGTAAGA
>NC_136420.1:86805080-87195080 GCF_052625555.1 Lactuca saligna | reverse complement strand
CCCCCACAAATGATATAAATACTACTGTTGCTTTGGCTTTACTCACATCAGTGGCATATTTCTATGCGGGTCTTAGCAAAAAAGGATTAGGTTATTTCGGTAAATATATTCAACCAACTCCAATTATTTTACCTATTAACATCTTAGAAGATTTCACAAAGCCCCTATCACTTAGTTTTCGACTTTTTGGAAATATATTAGGCGATGAATTAGTAGTTGTTGTTCTTGTTTCTTTAGTACCTTCAGTGGTTCCTATCCGTGTCATGTTCCTTGGATTATTTACAAGTGGTATTCAAGCTCTTATTTTTGCAACTTTAGTTGCGGCTTATATAGGTGAATCCATGGAGGGCCACCATTGACTAGTTTTCTAAATAGTCTTTTTTTAGTTTAACCTAAGGCAATGTTGTGTGGGTAAAATAAATTGACTTAGGGAATGAAAATACCCAACTACACTATATATGATCTAGAGTAATAGAAAAAAGATTACAATAAAGATTACAATATTGATATTAGAGTCAAGAATTAAAAAAAAGGAAAGAGATCTCAAAGATCTTTTTCCTAAAATTCCCGTTTGGTGCATTTATATCATAATCATACTTTCCCATCAACGAATATTGAGTTTAGATTGGTCATCGAATCTGAATATGAACTATTGGGAGTCGTAATTTGACGAAGTAGTCTTGTACGATGTGTGATTAAATAAAAAAAAGGATGTTCTAGAGAACGATTCCCCCTTTTCAGTTGATTTTATTCAATGATTGACCAAACGAAAATATTAATAAATAATAAATTGTACGAACTTATATCAATCAAATCAATTTCTATGCAACGATTCGGCCAATCAATTTATCCATTTATTATCTTATCAATTTAGGTTGCGTGATAATGATAAAGAAAGGGGAATGATAATTTCTAAAAAAAAGGGATTTATAAATGGTTCGTAGAGGTGAGGTTGTACTAGCTATATGGAATTGAATGGCTATAAGTTAACTCTTGTCAAAGGTTAGATGCATCCTTATCAAATCAACTTGAATTAAAGAATAGGGAAGAGTTGGTTTACATTGTGGAAGAAAGACATTTATATGTGATATTAGATATTGACTAGTTATATATGAGCTAAAGATATATCTAATTTGCCCTACTAATCGAATGTGAATGTAGATGGAGATTCTATATAAGTCCTTCGGTCTCATCCGTGACTGTGAGTTCAATGAATAAACGGATGAAGTCAATAAAAAATTGAAGAATTCAAAGAGCGTTTCGGGACAAAGAAACGGAAAAACTAAAGTTGTATGGATTCACAAAGACTTTCTCGAGAGAAACTAAAAAAGAGATATCAAAGTCGTTTTAATGATTCAAGAATGTTATTACTCGAATTCAAAGTTCATAGTTACTTCGACTGTATGAATCGTAGCAATGGAATCATTATGTCATAGTTCATTGGTTGAATGTATCATTAACCATTTTTTGGTACAAGGAACTTATCATGAATCCACTGATTTTTACCACTTCCGTTATTGCTATTGGATTGGATGTAGGGCTTGCTTCTATTGGACCTGGAGTTGGTCAAGGTGCTGCTGCGGGTCAAGCTGTAGAAGGTATCGTGAGACAGCCCGAGGCGGAGGGAAAAATACGAGGTACTTTATTGCTTAGTCTAACTTTTATGGAAGCTTTAACCATTTATGGCCTGGTTGTAGCATTAGCACTTTTATTTGCGAATTCTTTTGTTTAATATTCGAAATATGAAAAATCAAAATTTTTCATATTTTATTACCTTGGACTTTTGCTTTGCTTTTTCAAATTAAATAAAGATTTCATTCCTAGAATTGCTTATTCGTTGAGAAAATAACCCATGGGAAGGCTGATTTGCAAATGAGGAATTAGCATACCAACTCGCTTTCATCCTTCCCGTTCGTGTTCGTAGGCCTTTTTCTAGTTTTTAAGAGGGGTTGCAACCATGGAGGTAATTCATTATTTCTAAATCGAATAAAAAATCTATTCTATTTAGAAAGTAGAAAACTAGCAATATCAATATATATATATATATATATATATATATATATATATATATATATATATATATATGTATATATATATATATATATGTATAAAAGAGGGCAAAGTAATACAAAAAGAACTCTGTTCAAATTTTTAGTGTATTGATATGAGGAGATCATATGAAAAATGTAACCGATTCTTTCGTTTCTTTGGGTCACTGGCCATCTACCAGAAGTTTCAAGTTTAATACCGATATTTTAGCAACAAATCTAATAAATCTAAGTGTAGTGCTTGGGGTCTTGATCTTTTTTTGGAAAGGGAGTGTGTACGAGTTGTTTATTTCAAGAATAGGCTGGATCCAACCACATTTACTTTTTCTGTTATAACTAGGAAAGTTATAGCTAATAAAGAAGGGTGCATGATCTCACGAATTACTTCTGAATAAATTCAGAAATCATATGTAAGAACTATAGCATTTCGTAATTTATTGGAAAATCCACTTTGATTCTCTATCAACCAATAATGTGGGACCTTTCACATGGTTAAAGCTAAACTGTTTGAAGTCCAGACGCATCATGGTACTCTTTCGACCACTATGTTAGTGTTAATATAGAGATGGTTTCAAAATAAAGATTTTATCAATATAGAACACTCATATCGATAAAATGATTTGAACTACTTAATTGGGGATTTTATCCCCTTTTTTAGCCAATGCTGAATCGATGACCTATGTATTGTGTATAAAGTAAGAAAAACTTCTTGGATTAAAAAAAAAAAAGTAAACAACTTTGCTGACAATTACATATTTTTTGTTTGGTCAGAAGAGTCCTCCGAATATTTTGGTCTTGGATTAGTGATTCCTTTTGATATTTTGATTTCATTTTGGAATATGACAAGAGAATAGAGGATAGGCTCATCACATTAATAATAAAGATATGGGAAATTACATTGAGCGTGAGAGCCAAATGAATCGAAAGATTCATGTTTGTTTCGGGAAGGGATCATGGAATTTTTGAAATGAATGGAAAGATATGGGAAATTCATGTTTCGTTAAGTGATTTATTAGATAATAGAAAACAAAGAATCTTGAATACTATTAGAAATTCAGAAGAATTGCGCGAGGGGGCCATCGAACAGTTGGAAAAAGCCCAGGCTTGCTTATGGAAAGTAGAAATAGAAGCAGATCAGTTTCGCGTGAATGCATACTCTGAGATAGAGCGAGAAAAATTGAATTTGATTGATTCAACTTATAAGACTTTGGAACAACTAGAAAATTACAAAAATGAAACTATAAATTTTGAACAACAAAAAGCGAGTAATCAAGAACACGTAGAAGGTTGCTTGAAGATTCGAAGATCTAACACAAATATGATGAAGTTTGTGTAAGTAACCTATGATTTGAGTAGAAAGAGGTGGGGTAATCATATGAATGATAATATTACTTACCAAAAGTGGAAGAACACTTGTTGATCATCCATGAAATCTCGAATTTTTAGAGAGAGAAGGTGAGAGAAAAGTTGTGTTTGATCTTTGGTGAAATGAGAGAAAATGAGTGACGTGAGGAGATAAGAGGGATGTTCCAGCTCTAAAAACGTGGGTAATGGTTGGAAATGATGAAAAAAGTATAATGACATGATCTAGGCATGGTAGAAGGAGTGTGGCTGGTCAAGGAGTAGGTGTGAGTGGTTGCTTGTTTCATAAGCTAAAGGAAAGTCAACACTCCACCTTAATTAATCCAACCACTAAATCTTGGATAAGATTTGCATTAAAAACATGATTAATTAAGACATATGGGTCTTAATATGTTAAAATAAAGTTTTGGGTGAAAATCCCGCTATAAAATGATGAAAAACGGGCTTACAACGAACTTTGGGTCAAAAACCGGAAATATGGACCGAACCTGTGAGGTTCGGCTCCAAGAGGTTGAGAACCGAGATAAGAGAAAGAAAGAACCGAAAGTAGGAGGGAGCCGAAGGGAGGGATCGACTGGAGGAGGGGAACCGAGAGATAGGCTCGGCTGGGAGGTAAGAACCGAGAGCGAGGTTCGGCTGGAGACTTTCGCAGGCGAGGAACTGAACTCGAAAGAAGGAAGCGAAAGTGAGGCTCGGCTCTGATATGTTCGCCTCTGACAGGTTCGATTCGGATCCCAGGGTTTCCGTTGGTGCGAGGTTCGGTTTCAGTGCTCCCTCCGAGGTTTGGTCTCGGCTAATTAGGGAGGTTCGGCTTCGGCTGTTTCTTGGTTCAGGAGGGTTCGACTCTTTAGGAGGTTCGGCTCCTAAGAGGGTTCGACTCCTTAAGGCTGTTTTTCGCGTAGACTTCTGTTTTTGAGCTGCTTTCATCAAATTCGAGGGTCGGGATGCCCCGAGTGATTATAAAAAGTTGCAAGAGAGATTTTGAGAGAGATTTGGGAGAGATTTGTCATACTTGGAGAGATTTTTAATAGAGAGAGATAGAGTGAAAACAATTGATAGATGTTTCATTCGTGATATTTTCGAGTGTCCGGCTTTGCAATGCAAGGTCCGTAAACCCCGTTAAGCCATGTTTTAGTGTCCTACACACTCACGATGAGTTTGTAATAGTGTTTTATCGCTTCGGTTCATTGTTTAGCACTATCACTGCTAAGGAAATTCAAACACACGAATTTCTCCCAATGATGTTTTCTCATTAAAATAGCAAGTTGTATAGTAATTACACAATGTAAACCCTAATATACAAGGGCTATTTGAGTCGTACGGTCTGACTCGTTGACTTTGTTTGACTTTGACTTGACCCGAAATTGACTATTGTCACACATAACTTTGTGTGTGTGTGTGTGTATATATATATATATATATATACACACGCACACACACACATGACATTGTAGTCCTACAATGTTTCCACAATTAGTCTAATCCGATTCAAAACTATTTTTCTTGTTTTATGTGCATATAAGGTGAGTTTTAACTTGCTTTTTTTGGTCTCTCTAACCTACTATAATCAGTTTCATGTAATTTTTTCATGTGCCACGTGATTAATCAGAACAAGTAGATACACTATAACTCACGGAGCACCATTCAGATTCGAATTCAAACCTAAATATCATATCTATAGCATTAGATTTTGATCCTAACGCTCTCAACCAAAATGCATTATGCGATCGAGACAGACATCGGAACAAGAATCAGAAACACAGTCGTCTTTTCACTAGATACAATTGTTCGGTGATGTTCATTTCCTGAAAACCTAATTGCTTATGAAGCTTTATTAAAATTAACAAAACCATTTTCAAATTGAAATCAAAATATTATTCTATTAACCAGAAATAGGAAAAAGGATTGCTTGAGATCTTCACCAGAAAACTATAGATGATGGATTTGTTGGAGATGTTGGTGGAGTTCAATAATGGGGAAATGGACATTACAAACTCCATGCAATATGCTCACGGCGGAGCCAAAATCAAAAGGTTGAAGTTATTAAGAGGAATCGATTGTATTGTAGAAGGAGACGAAGTTAGTCGTGATGATTCCCAATTCAAGAGAATAACAAAATCAAAGATACTTATATGAACCAGATGTCTCTTATTACAAATAAATAGAAAACCTAGATTTGTAAATCTGATTTCATGTACAAAAACCAGTTAGAACTTTAAGTGGTTAACCACCACCATCGTCGGCCACCCCTTGACCACTTTCACAATCGTCGCAAGCAACCAAACCTTCCACAAGAGGCTTGTAACCATAAATTAAGACCATGTCTGGATTGATGTTTTCTTATTCATTTGTTGGTTCCTAGTTGCATATGTAGACCACCACAAACACACAATACATAAACTTAACCCATATAATGTATTTAGTTAATGGAGAAGAGAAGGGGAGAAGAGGAAGATAAGAAGTCAGCATCGATGGAATGATAAGAAGGTTAAAGGAAGTGTTTTCTATATGGCATATTATTTTAGTAATATGGCAAGGAGTAATCGTTTTACCCCTTCATTTTTTCCAAAGTGACTATTTAGACCCAACAAAATCCATCTTAAGCCCTTATATAACCACAAAAAGTTTAGGAGCTGATTAAAGCAATTTTGGAAAAATTGTTGTAACATCCCCCTCTGGTACATATCACAATATTGTCCGCTTTGGGCTCCCGGCATGAAAACTTCCTAGGGGGTCACCTATCCCTAAATTGTTCTCGCCCGGGACGCTTAACTGCAGATTTCTTATGGGATCTGCTACTGTGACATCTCCTATTTTTAGAACCAATTAAAACATTTTATTTATGCTTTATAAAATTGAGATGTGGAAAATTCCCAGTTAGACAAATCATTTGAGAGATAACAAAAATTATTTCATTTATTTTTAACTTTGAGGATGTCATTGTTCATATCAAAACATACATTACAATGTAAACATTAAAGGGTTTTGAAACTATTTATTACAGGCACATCTCTTTATTCCACTCAACATCCTAACTAGACTTCGACAGTCTTACATCCATTACCTATGATGCATATAATGAGTGGATCAGGTTTGGGAAAACCTGGTGAGATGCATAGGGTTTTCTAGACCCTAATAATTTATTGATAATAAATAATATCATACTTGCAAATGATAATGTCAAATTATATATATAAAATATGGACTAAGACCAAATACCCAACCCAAATGATCCTCACAGATCCTAAAATATCTTGAGGAACCACCCAGCCTAATAAATCATTTGAGCAACTGTTTGACTACACTTCTAGGGGAGTCCTTGGCTAGTGTAAGTCATATAAAGGCAACCAATGTTCAGAGATTTTATAAATATGGTATCCCATTTTATCTACGTCCATGGGTTATAAGTCCATGCTAGCAACATAACTCAGTAGATCGCCTAGAATAGTCAAGTGTTATCATCTACTCTAGTCGATGGCCTAGACATACTTTCCAGTTGTCTAATATGGACTCACCATTTCTGGTCATCCAAGAAAGAGGATAAATATGACACTCCGCTATCTTATCTCGCACTCTACCCCAGAATGAGACATATCTAATGTCTAACTTATTGGGAATTAAACACCTTTTTACAAGTCTAATATAACTAATCAATACCTATACTCAAGGCAATCTGTGTCCAACACAATGTTGGATTAGGTGTCTAAGACATTAACTAAATTAATATAAACTTAAATTATTAGCAAAGTCCTTTTGGGTTGCCCTCAAACCTAGTAAGAGACTAGAATGTTATTTGGAGAAAGAGACTGATTTGTTAATTTATTATATGATTAATAAATTAATTATAAATCAAAACAAATAATTTATTAATATGTTTTGAGCAAAATATATTAATTCGAAATTATATTATTTAATTATAAATTAATAAGAGATTAATTGGAATTAATTTTCAGATTAATTGGATTAATTAAAAGCAGAAGAACTAAAAGCGTCAATGTCCAAAAGTTGAACATTGATAGATTCTAGAACCTCCCTAGTAGAGGGGATGGTTCTAGATGGGTTTATGGGGTTTTATAGAGCTTCTAGGAAGCTTAAGGTTGCTTGTGGGGGGGGGGAGAGAGAGAGAGAGAGAGAGAGAGAGAGAGAGAGAGGGAGAGAAAAGGGTTATAGTTATCCTTAAGGTAACCTACCTTTTTATACACATCCTTAAGCCCTATAAATACCCAAATATTATGATTTTTGGATTTAACTTCTTCCTATAGATCTTAAGAGTTGAAAATTATACCTCCTTCTCCTCACTCTTCAATAGCCTCCAACTGCTAGGGTTTGGATGTGAGCCATCAGAGACACGAGATTTCTGGTGCTGGCTTTTTGAAGTTCTACAACCGAGGATTAACAGTTTATTTAAAATAATAAACTAAAAGGTATGATTTATATTATCCCTTCTACCAAATTGAAAATAGAAATGTACTTTAGGGTTCTTAAATTCAAATTGTTGCTTGCATATCATAGTGACAGCATAGATCCTTTAGGGTGTATGCGAACTTAGGGTATTAGGGTTTCCGCCAAAAATATGATTTTTGTTATCTATAAAAACCCATCAGTGGTATTAGAGTGGTTCTTCTATGTGATCTTGCATAAAGTTGAATAAGATCAAAAACCTTTTTGATGGTTTTCAATTTGGGCAAGGGTTTTTAGAAACCTTAGCCTCCTTCTTGATTTTCGAAATTGCTAGGGTTTGGTAGGGTTTCCTTATTTTGATAATTATTAGTTTCAAATGTCTTGAAATTGGATAATTATTAATTGGTAAATCCCAAACCCTAATTTTGAAATAAGAGGGTCTTGGATTAGGATTAAAATTTATATGGTTAACTGTTTAATGGTAAATAAATTGTTTAATCATTATTGGTTTAATTTAAATTGAATTAATTTTTTGTTAATTTTGAATTTTGTAAATAAAACCTAGTATTTTTTAAAAAAAAGTTTTAAAATATACCTTATACCTTATATATAATATTAAAAGATAATTACTATACGTATAAGACTAAGTGAGTCGGATATCTAGTATGCCTCTAAAATGGTATAAGGAAACTGCCTATAAATGGTAGTTGATTGTGTGTCCACTCTCACCAACCGCTTCCTTGTTAGGTGGAGAGTCGTTAGCAGAACAGATCTGATAGGACATTAACTTAATTAAAATTATAATAATATCAAATTAACTAAACCATTTTTTAAAATCCCACTCTTAGTTACTTTAGGAAAAATGTGAAAAATATGTTAATCCATAAAATTGCACATTATAGTTTATAATAGTTAGTGAAGCACGTGTGGTTAACCGGAACACTAATACTAACTATAAAGAGTAATAATGCGCATCTTGAAAATTATCATTGATTATTGGAGCGTGTGTGGTTAACTGACACATTAATATCAGGTGATAAATGACATCAAGAGTGCCAAATTAACATATTTTTATGATTATTCGCATCTTGTTTGTGATCTTCGGTAACCCATTCACTAATAGAAGAGCATAATCTAAGATTAAATATGCCATTGATAGATTCAATGAATCTCAAAAGATCTACAAACTTCATAGTTTGTCATTGGTAAATTGCTTTTACCTACCTTTATAAATTCGTAGTAAGATTACGACATCCATTTTTTTAGTTGTGAATTGTTATTTTGGATCCTATCCTTAATCGTTTATTATGGATTAAACTATTAAGGGTTATTGTCATCTAACTAAACCTATCCTTTTCTCTATAGATATCTACTCATGGTGATGCTTCTACTCCATTGTCATCTACCCACCACTCGGTTTTTCCCTCCTATCTATCATGTCAAAGGTGACATTTGATGGCACTAATTATAATGATTGGATGCATAATATCAAGATGGCTCTTCAATTTGAGGGTAAAGAGTATGTCCTTGAAGAAAAACTTGTTGAGATCGATGAAGCCACTACTACTCATGGACAAATAGCCTCCTACAAGAAACACTATGATAATGCAACAAAATTTTCTTGCATCATGATCGCTACAATGACTCCCGAATGGCAACGATTCTACGAGGACTACTAGCCTATGAGATAAACAATGACCTTGTGTTAAAGTACCACAAGATATCTCGTCAAGAGAAATATTAGGTGGTCAAAGATCTCATGGCTTGCAAGAAGAAAGAGGGAGAGTATGTGTGCAACCACGTACAGAGCATGCAAAGGTACGTGGAATGCCTTGTTAGGATTAATGTACATGTCAGTGAGGAGTTGGCCATTGTCATAGTCTTGAACTTCTTGACAATTTTTTATGATCAGTTCATATTGGCCTATCATTTGAACAACACGGAAACCACATTGGCCCAATTCCACAACTTGATGCAGACTGTTGAGTTGGGAATGAAGGGAAAGAACCAAGTGCCTACTACTACTACTTCTAGCACTCCCGTTCGCCCCATTGGGCAAAGAAAAGGGAAGAAGAGGAAGGATGATCCTAAAGCTAACATGAAGAAGAAGTTTCAAGTAGGTTCATCTAGAAATGGACCAAAGGCAACGCCCAAATCAGACGTTCCAAATCTTAGTGACCCCAAAGAGGCCACTTGTTACTATTGCAATGACAAGGGCCATTGGATGAGGAGCTACCCCAAGTACTTGTAAGACATCAAGGATGGCAAGTTGAAGCCATTTTTAGCAGGTATATGCACTATACAAACTAATAACTCACAATCTACTCGTTCTTGGGTCCTTGGTACAGGATGTGGTTTTCACGTTTGTTTTGATTTACAGGGGCTAAAAGAAAGTGAGGGGGTAGAGCATGGGAGGATGAATAGGATCATGGGAAATAAGCGGTCCTCTCCTCTTACCAAGATTGGGACTTATCATTTAGTGCTTAGTACTAATGTTGGTTTAGATGTGATAGATAGTTGTTATTCGTCAGAAATGACGCAAAACATTATTTCATATCATTCATTATTCAGACAAGGTTTTTGTTACTCATTTAATGATTTGATTGGTTCAATTTTGGTTTATAAAAATGGCATTTTTATATATGAATCTTTACCTTGTAATGGTGTGTATGAAATAGTGACTTGTGTTGATAGCTTAGGCAATATTGTATTTCACATTGATTCGTCTAATGGTTTAGACACGACATGCTTGTGGCATTGCCATCTTGGGCACATTAACAAGAAACGCATCACCCAATGCCAAAAGGATGGAGTATTGGAATCACTTGACCTAAAACTAGATGATGAATGCGAATCTTGTCTTTTGGGCAAGATGACAAAATCACCTTTCACTTGTTCTTGTAAAAGCGTGAAGGATTGTTGGTCCTCATACACATAGATGTTTGTGGACCCTTTAGATCCACCACAAGAGATTCTAATTAGTTTTATGTAACATTTATGGATGATTATAGTAGATATGGTTACATCTACTTAATTAAATATAAATCAAAACCTTTTAAAAGTTCAAAGAGTTTAAACATGAAGTCGAGAATCAATTAGACAGGAAGATAAAGATGCTCTAATATGATAGAGGAGGAGAGTATGTTAGTATCAATTGCATGACTACCTAAAGGAATGTGGAATAGTTTCACAACTGACTCCTCCTAGAACACCACAACTTAATGGTGTGGCTGAGAGGCGCGATTAGACCTTGTTAGACATGGTTTATTCCATGATGAGTCGATCCACTCTTCCTATTTCAATCGGAGGGTATGCCTTATAAACAACCATCCATATCCTCAATCTTGTCCTTATTAAGAAGGTGGTTAAAACACCTCACGAGATGTGGATCGGAAAAGTTCCCTCATTAGAACATATCAAAGCCTGGGGTTGTGAAGCTTTCATTATACGAGAGACTCACGACAAGCTAGAAGCTAGAAGTGAGAAGTGTATTTTCATTGGCTGTCCACAAAAGTCTTTTGGATATTTGTTCTACATTCCAAGTGAAAACGTGGGCTTTATAGCACGAAGAGGATTCTTTCGCGATAGAGAGATCATATGCAAAGAGTATAGTGGGAGCACAATTAACCTTGAATTGATTCAAGAGTTAATGATTGAAGGAACTTTAGAAGACACTAGCACTCAACTAGAGGAAGAAATTCCAGTTGATCCAATTTGTAACGCCCGGGTTTCAGGGCTAAACATTTTAGACGATGTAATAGTCTAGGTCAACTATTGTAACTCTTTTTGAAGTAATAAAGATGAAATAGTTGAGTCTTATGTGAATTATGTGTATGTATGTGCTTATTATTTAATTATAAATATATAATTAATCACGAATAAAAATAAGCGTCAAAAATAAAGTGTGAGATAAGCCTGATATCTCTACATAAAGTTGTAGTGGTCGAAACAAGGATTCCAGGGATATAAATAACGCCGAAATCCGAGTTATAACGAAGAAGTTATGACCCGTTGAAGTTTCGCGATGGAATCGACACAATACTGGGAAGCGTAAATAGTGAATTTATGATAGAGCGAGTTTTAGCCTTAGCGGTCTAAACGAAAGTCGTAGAGTATGTTAAACTAAGAGCGTCGATAAAAAGAACCCCCAAATATGACTTCGTATGAGGAAGTTATGATTTTTCGAAGTTTCGGATTAACAGTGTACAGCCCGAAATTCGAATAATAGATCGAGCGGTTTTTAGCCAACACGACCTAAACGAGAATCTAAGATCTCGTTAAGAATAGTGTAACGAGAAAAAGATGGGCGAAAATGGACGTCGAATGAAGAAGTTATGAATTTTTAACGGACCAATCCTATCCCGGCCTGTTAAAAAAATAACTTTTAAAATAAATTCAAAATTAGCCAAAGGAGTCTAAACGAAAGTTGTAGAGTATGTTCCCGCCTTCACGTGGATATAAAGAATGTCAAAAACGGATCTCGTATGAGGAAGATACAGATTTTTGAAGTTTAAAATCGAAACTACGAAGCTGATGATAGGAGTGCTGACGTGGCAACGCCATAGCCATCCGATACTGATGACAAGTCTCGCTTCTGATCATGCCACGTCGCCTCACCTTCGCTCTACGCCCAGCGTACGAGATCCGGGATGCCTTGCGTTCTCTCGGTTCTTATCCGGTCCGAAGTGCAAGACAGCTGGACGCAGCTGGCAACCTCATCCGAAGCTACGCCCAACGTAGCTCCTCCGAACGCGCCGCGTACCACCGAGGCTTCGCCCTATAAATACCCTGCAAAGATATTTGGGTTTTCCACACCTTTCTTCACTCTCTCTCTCTCTCTCTAAGATCTTTCTCTCTCTAAGGCTCCAAACCACTCCCAAACCCTAGGTAAAACCCCTAGCACCCTAAGGAAGCCTCGAGGCTCCCGGAGTCCCGAGAAAAAGGGTCTTTCGGTTTCGGAAACGCTGCGCCGAGCAAAGCTCGATTTTCTTTAAAATCCGCTGTAAGTGAGTTACGCTTAGGCAATTTTTTAATATAGCTTTCAAATAATTATAGTAATGTTATTAGGTCCTTAAAATAATTATTTGTGCTATTATTATGAGTTGTATTGAGTGCTATTTAACGCTTATATAATAATAATAATAATAATAATAATAATAATAATAATAATAATAATAATAATAATAATAATAATAATAATAATAATAGCTAGACTATTAATTAGTTGCGGTTGACATTAGAATAAACCCTAGTGGTATTGATACTCGGTTTCATCAAAGGAAAATTGTTTTGAGAGTATCGAAGCGCTGTTCGAGTGCTGAGTCACCACCTTTTAAAGTGGAATTATTAAATGGACAACAAGATCAAGTCCATGTATGATAACCAAGTTTGGAATTTGGTTGATCATGCATCTGGTCGAAAGACAATTGGTTGCAAATGGATCTTCAAGAAGAAGACCGACATGGATGGAAATGTGCACACATTCAAGGCACGACTGGTTGCGAAGGGCTTTACTCAAACCCCAGGGATTTACTATGATGAGACCTTCTCACCAGTGGTTAAGATAAACTATATTAGGATACTACTCGCCATAGCTATTTTTCATGATTATGAGATTTGGCAGATGGATGTCAAAACGGCTTTCCTTAAGGGGAATTTGGCTAAAGATGTTTACATGATCCATTCAAAGGGTTTTTTTTATGCAAAGTTTCCCAGTAGAGTGTGTAAGCTTGAGAAATCAATGAATGGATTGAAACAAGCATCTCGCAGTTGGAATCTTTGATTCCATGAAAAAGTAAAAAGGTTTTGGTGTTTCTAGAAGTGAGGATGAGTCTTGTGCATATGTCAAATCTAGTGGA
The DNA here is from genome assembly GCF_052625555.1 of Lactuca saligna. Lineage (NCBI taxonomy): Eukaryota > Viridiplantae > Streptophyta > Magnoliopsida > Asterales > Asteraceae > Lactuca > Lactuca saligna. The sequence continues at coordinate 87,181,411 of NC_136420.1, read as the reverse complement.
GTTTAGTAAATTTTCTAGAATTGTATGTCGATGACATACTACTCATGGGAAATGACATTCCAACTTTTCAAGAAGTGAAATCTTGGCTTGGAAAGTGTTTCGCTATGAAGGATTTAAGAGAGGCTGCCTATATTCTCGGGATATGAATTTTGAGAAATAGAAAGAAAAGAGTAATTGGACTTAGTGAAAGTACATACTTGGACAAGGTACTAAAACGATTTAGTATGGAAAATTCCTAGATAAGAGAGCTACATACTCAGAGCAATGCCAAATTGAGTAAGACTCAAAGCCCAAGTATAAATGAAGAGATAGTTGATATGAGTCGAATCCCTTATGTTTCATTTGTAGGATTGATCATGTACGCTATGACATGTAATCACCCCAATTTTTCCTTTGCTTTAATAATGGTCAGTTAGATAAATCCCGGCAGAGCTCATTGGACAACAGTTAAGAACATTCTCAAGTATCTACAAAGGACAAATGATATGATTCTAGTCTTTGGAGGTAGTGATATGTTGACAGTGAATGGTTATAGTGACGCCAACTTTTAGACAGATAGGGAAAACTTTCATTCACAGTCGGTTTGGGTGTTTCTATTAAATGGTGGATAAGTTACTTGGAAAAATTCCAAGAAAGACACGGTGGCTGATTCTATGTGCGAATCAGAGTACATAGCGGCAAGTGAAGCATCAAAGGAAGCAGCTTGGTTGAGGAACTTCATCGAAGATCTTCGACTAGTTCCAACCATTTAGGAACCAATGGAACTTTTCTAGGATAATGAAGGTGTTGTTGCTTTGAATAAAGAACTTAGAAAAAGGTCGCCTCCTTGTAAAGATGGTATCATCAAAAACGAATCCTACAGATCCTTTGACGAAGGCTGTGAGTAGGGTTAAGCACAATCAGCATGCTAGAAGCATTGGATTAAGAGATGATATTAGTTTTAGTAGTTGTATGATTACTTTTGAAACTTGTAACAAAGTAAATGCAATTGATTTTTGGTGATTAAATAATAGAGATTATTTATGAGTTTGCTTACTGCATTTGTTAATTATTTAATCTTGTGTTTCATTTTTTCATGTTTTACTTCATGGATAATTGGATTATTCAAATTCCATAGTCGCTCATACTTTTTGAAGTAAGTACTAAATTAAGACTATCATGAATTGGATTGTAGATTGTCTAACGGAGTTAGACATATCAATTGTATTTCTACAACACTCATTAGTACATAGAAATGGAGATTTAAGTATTGGATAAACCCACACTCATAGAATTACTTCATGGGTTACATAACGAGTAATTATGAGATAGTAATATATTATATTCTTGAAATAAAGATATATGGGTTGTAATTTACAAGTCGGTTGTGCATTGGTATTGCAAAACGCATCGGTAACATGATGTTATAAAACATGGTATCTTATATGATTTGGTGAGTAAAGTTTATTCGTTCATTTTTCCCTAAAAGAAAAAGTGATATCTTTGGGCCCCTTGGTGATTTGGTGTTGACTTATAGTGTTGGGCCCAACCAAGACTCAGTTGATGTGTTCAATTTGAAGTCTTATGTCGTCATCACAAATCAGAAATTGGAAAAAAAAAACTTGGACAATGAGATAGATTTTAATCCATGTCACATGTATATATATGATATCTAGTATATTGGAGAAATAATGGATCACTTGTCTAAGGAACAATGTCTGTTTAAATCAGAGTTCAACGGTTGCTTCTAAAAGCACACTTTGCCGTTTAAATTGGAAGTTGTAATTTAGTTAAAGACTTATCTAAGTAGGAGACTGTTGGATTAGGTGTCTAAGCCAATAACTAAATTATTATAAATTTAAACTATTAGCAAAGTCCTTTTGGGTTGCCCCCAAACCTAATAAGAGACTAGAATGTTATTTGGAGAGAGAGACTCATTTATTAATTTATTATATGATTAATAAATTAATTAGAAATCAAAACAAATAATTTATTAATATTTTTGAGAAAATATATTAATTCGAAATTATATTGTTTAACTATAAATTAATAAGAAATTAATTGGAATTAATTTTCAGAGTAATTTTATTAATTAAAAGTAGAAGAACTAAAAGTGCCAATGTTTAAAAGTTAAATATTGAGTGATTCTAGAACCTCCCTAGAGAGGGGACGGTTCTAGAGGGGATTTATAGGGGTTTTCTAGAGCTTTTAGGAAGCTTAGGGTTGCTTGGGGGAATGAAAAGGGTTATAGTTATTCTTAAGGAAACCTACCTTTTATACACCTCCTTAAGCCCTATAAATACCCAAGGATTATGATTTTTGGACTTCACTTCTGATGGGTTTTGAGCATAACAACATTCTTATGTGTTCATACAACCCTATTTGCTTTGGATCTAAGTATTTCTCTAATTATACATACAAATAGATCTTCCAAATCAATTACCCTAATACTAGCATATACTTTCGAAATTCAATATGAAACTAGGGTTAGAATGTTACCTTGATTGTTATCTTGTAATAACAATGGTTCCACGGATGATCTTGACTCTTGACTCTTGAAAGCTATAATGGAGTCACAAACACAAAAAGCAAAGGATGAGAGAGAGAGGGCATAAATTTGGCTATGGTTTCTCTTGGGAAGCAGGTGCTAAATTTGAGAGGTCTGAAGGTCTTTAAATAGCTGTGGTTGCTAGGGTTTTAGAGGGAAACCCTAATCCTTGCTTAGGCTCCAAGAAACCCATGAAATCACTTTCTAGAAGGCCCTAGATTATTTCTATAGGGCCTCCTATAAATTGCGTCCAACCCTTTCCAAGGGAGTCCATCATCCCAATACTGCAACTATCATTGATTTGCAATATCAGTCCCCACACTTTTAATCAGTTCCTTTAATCCCAAAATTAATACCAAATTAATTTCTGATTAAATACTAATTAAATAATATGATTTCTAATTAACATATTATTCTTATGATATATTAATAAATCATTAAATAACCTCTCTCTCTCCAAAAGTCATCATGTCAAGTTACTATGGTGAAGGCAACCCAAAAGGACGATGCTACTATGAAATCAAGCACATATCAATTATATTTATGGGATTAGACACCTAATCCAATAGTCTCCTACTTGGATAAGTCTAATAACTATAACTGCATTAAGGTTGTAGAACTCGTGACTCGGTATTTGCTCGGCCGACTACCGAGTAGCGAGTACTCGGGGAGTACTTAGATTCGGTAATTCATGTAGAAATATTTTAAGGACATTATATATGTCATAATCATAAGTTAAAACCAAAAGTTGATAGAAATATATAACAAAATTAGATACATGTGAATACACCAAAACTAAAAAACACATAATGGTCTCACTTCGTGAAAAAATACTGAAAATTTAAGATATATATATATATATATATATATATATATATATATATATATATATATATATATATAATCACATGTGAGTGTGTTACATAATAAATCATTAATTATATTATACATATTAATCACTGAGTTGACCAGGTTTTACAACATTGCTCAGTTCAGAAAGGGGCCGATCGGGGAGTACTCGGAATTTTCCAACTCACCTCGGTAAGGGGCCGAGCAATGAGTACTAGGAGGAGTAATCAGCTGACTCGGTGAGTTTTACAACAGTCTGCAAGTATAACTTCAAAATCTGATCAACAATCGTAGCTTTCAAAAGTCGTTGTCGAACTTTAACCTTGTCAATGACACGCTCTTTAGATAAGGGATCATATAATCTTCCATTCTACAAGATATCGCGTGGACAAAGACATAGAACATAATCATTCTTAATGTCCAACAGTTTGTTTCCTGATTTCTGATTTGTGTGACATAGAACTTAACTGAACACATCAATTCCGTTTTGATCGGGCCCGACACATAAGTCAATAGAAAATCATCGAGGGGCCCAAGATATCGCTTTTACCCCTAGGGATAAAAGGAACAAATAAACTTTGACTTATATGCTTGTACCATTTACTCATAAAATCATACAAAACAATATGTTTTATAATACCGAGTTATTGAAGTGTTTACGCATTATCAATGCACAACCAACTCATAAAACACAACTCATATATCTCAGTTTAAAAATTATACGATATTATCGTCTCACAATCACTCGTGATAAATTCCATGAAGTGATTCAAATGAGCATGGGTTTAATCCAATACTCAAATCCTATTTCAAAAGTACCCATGAATGTTGCAACAAACATTTGCTATGTCTAAGAACTTAGATACTCTACAACCCAATTCATGACAGCCTTATTTCGTAACTTACTTCCAAAGTATGAACAACTGCGGATAATTTGAACAATCCAATTATTCAAGAAGTAAAAAATGCAAAAATGAAACACAAATTAAACAATTGACAAAAGATAGTAAACTTTACTCATAAATAAATCTTCCATTAACTAATCATCAGATATCAATTACATTTATATTGTTACAAGTTTCTAACTATCTAACTAATTGCTAAAACTAATATCGTCCTTCAGACCAATGCTCCTCACATGTTGAACTTGCTTAATCCTCCTCAAACCCTTTGTGAGGGGATCTATAGGATTCTCTTCTGACGATACCCTCTTGACCACGAGGAGTCCTTCTTTTACACGATGTCTAATGAAACAATATTTTATGTCAATATATCGGTATATGCCATGATCCCCTGGTTCCTTGGTTAACGCAACCTCTCCTTCGTTATCACATAAAATATCCATAGGCTCCTTTATGGATGGTACAACTCCAAGGTCTCCAATGAAGTTCTTCAACCATATAGCCTCCTTTGACGCTTCACTCACAGCTATGTACTCTGATTCGCACATTGAATCAGCCATGATCTCCTTCTTGGAACTTTTACAAGTAATTTCTCCTCCATTAAGGGTAAACACCTAGCCCGACTGAGAACTAAAGTTATATCGGTCGGTATGAAAGTTGGCGTCACTATACCCTGTCACTCTCAAGTTATCACTTCCACCAAGTACAAGGACCTAGTCCTTAGTCCTTCGTAGATACTTACGAATGTTCTTGACTGCTGTCCAGTGAGCTTTATCTGGATTCCCTTGATATCGATTATGCTCAAAGCAAAAGCCACATCAGGGTGAGTACATGTCATAGCGTACATGGTTGAGCCAACAATGAAAGAATATGACACTCAACTCATTCCTACTATCTCAGCATCGATACTGTGACTCTGAGTCTTACTCATCTTGGTATTGCTCTGGATTGGTAACTCCCCTTTCTTGGAGCTCTCTATGCTAAAACATTTTAGAACCTTGTCCAAGTAAGTACTTTGACTAAGTCCTATTAGTCTTTTACTCTTATTTCTCAATATCCTTATCCCTAGAATATAAGCAGCATCCCCTAGATCATTCATAGAGAAACACTTTCCAAGCCATGACTTAACTTCCTGCAAGGTCGGAATGTTGTTTCCTATGAGCAGTATATCATCGACATATAATACTAGAAAGCTAACTATACTCCCACTAGCTTTGACATACACACATGAATCATTCTCATTGCTAGAGAAACCAAATTCATTGACTTTCTCATCGAAGCAAAGATTCCATCTGCGAGACGCTTGCTTCAATCTATAAATGGATTTATCAAGCTTTCACACTCTGTTGGGGTATTTAGCATCCATAAAACCTCATGGTTGACACATGTAAACATCTTCAGCCAACTTCTCAATTAGGAAAGAGGTTTTGACATCCATCTGCCAGATTTCATAATCATGAAACGCAATGATGGCTAACATAACGCTAATAGAATTGGTCTTGGCAACTGGCAAAAAGGTCTCTTCACAGTTAACCCCTGGGATTTGAATAAAGCTTGAAGATCCATTTGCACCCAAATGTCTTTCAACCTGATACATTGTCAACCAAGTTGCAAACTTGATTGTCATACATGGACTGGATCTCGTTGTCTATTTCCTCTTTCCATTTTGCAGACTCAAAGGCCGCCATGGTTTCCTTGTAGTTAGTAGGCTCATCCAAATTTACAAGTGTACTATCACTGATAAACGTATCACCTTCCCTAGTAATATGGAAACCATAAAACTCTGGTGTCATTCTTACTCAAGTGGAACATCTAAGAGGTAATAACTCATCAGTTGGTTCAACATGAATTTCTTCCTCGGGTTGAGCGCTAGTGTTTGAGGTTACTTCATTGCTTGATTCTTGAATCTCTTCAAGATCAATTATCCTCCCATTGTCTTCTTGGCATATGAGTTCCCTCTCACAGAAAACCCCTCTCCTTGCTATGAAGACCACGTTATCACTAGGTCTATAGAAAACATATCCAAAGGATTTTTGTGTGTAACCGATGAAAATACGCCGCTCACTTCGAGGTTCAAGCTTGTTGTGAGTCTCTCGTCTTACGAAAGCTTCACAACCCCAAACCTTGATATGTGAAAACTAGGGAACCTTCCATGTACACATCTCGTGAGGTGTTTTGGCAACCTTCTTTGTTGGAAGTAGATTAAGGATATGGGCGGTAGTCTCTAATTCATACCCCCAGAACGATATCGAAAGTGAAGCTCGACTCATCAAGGAACGAACCACGTCCAACAAGGTTGGATTGCGCCTCTCAACCACACCATTCAACTGCAGTGTCCTAGGAGGTGTCATTTGTGAAACAATTCCACATTCCTTAAGATAGTCATTGAACTCGACACTAAGGGGCTGTTTGTTTTTCTTGTGAAGAGCCGCGCAACCACTTTTTTCTGCGCCGCGCAGACATATACCCTTGCAGAGTGTTTGTTTTTTGGAAGTGCGCAGACCAAAAAACGTCTGCGCGAGGTCTTCCTGGCGCAGACATGAGCCACTGTCTTCAAAGGTCTTCAGACCTCATTTTAACCAAAAAAAAAAAAAAAAAAACACCACCCGTTTTTTTTCTTTCTCTTTTTGCTGAAAATGCATTTTTAATCGTTATGACATGAAATTAAGTTTGAAAAATTAATTTATTTCAATAGCTGCAGACGTTAAAAACAAACAGTCTTCTTATTGCAGACTGCAGACATTTGGTCCACCTCTTCTACCGCAGAGGCTTGCAGATGTGGTCCGCAGACTGCAGACATTTTGGCTTCAAAAAAACAAACAGCACCTAAGATACCTACTAACCCTATCAGATCTGAGCATATTGATCTTCCTGTCCAATTGGTTCTCCATTTCTTTATTAAACTCTTTGAACTTTTCAAAAGTTTCTGACTTATGCTTGATTAAGTAGATATATCCATATCTGCTATAATCATCGGTAAAAGTCACATGGAAGCGGTTTACATCCCTTAAGGCGGATCTGAAGGGCCCACACGCATCTGTGTGTATGAGATCCAACAACCCCTCACCTCTTTCATAAGTACCTGTGAAAGGTGATTTAGTCATCTTTCTAAGCAAACAAGATTCACACGTGTCATCACACTTTAGGTCAAATGACTCTAACACTCCATCCTTTTGGAGTTGGGTAATGTGCTTCTTGTTGACATTTCCAAGACGATAATGCCACAAGCATGCCTTGTCTAAACCATTAGACAAATCAATATGCAACACATTATTTCCTATGTTATCTACAACCATCACAGTTTCATATACACCATTACAAGGAAATGTTTCAAAATAAAATGAACCATTATAATAAGCATTAATAGAACCAATTTCATTATTAAATGAAAATCTAAAACCCATAACTATTTTGGAAATAGAAGTACATTTCTGTGGATGTGTTTAAGCCAATAACTATTTTGGTATGTACTTGACCCAGTTATGAGCATGGTCCTTATGGGTTACCTTCACCTTAGCAATTGATAGGATGAATTATAGAGAAAGAGGATTAATTGTGATATATTATATAAATAATATACTAAAAGAGAAATCATTTGGTTTAATTAATATTGAGCAAGAATTAATTTAGAATTAATTTTGTGATCAAAATAGATTATTTAAACCAAGGGGATTGATACTGTAATTATACGATAATTACAAAGTTGTGCTTAGGATCTATAAGGAAGCAATGGATGAATTCTATATGGGAGTCCATATAGAAATCATCCAAGGGGCCTTCTGGAAGGATCCTTTGGGCTGCTTAAGGACTAAGTAATTGGATTAGGGTTTTCACTGAAACCCTAATAACTCAACTATATAAGGAACCATTGAGCATGCTAAAATCGGCCACTAGAAACCCTAGAAGGATTCAATAGCCGATTTTGAGCCTCTCCACTTTCTCTATCTCTCTCTCTCTTGTTTCTTCCTTGTTGCTAGTGGTGTTTATGACTCCATTAGAGGTGCAACATTTGAGGCACTAAGCTTTCAAAGGTCAAGGAGTTCTTATTATTACTATATAACAAGTTAAGGTAATCATTCTAACTTGTTTATTGTGTCTATTTGAAAATAAGTATGCTAGATTAGGGTTTGTTGCTTTGCTATTCAATGTTGTATGTTCAAATTTGAAAAATCTAGATCAAAGTAATTAGGGTTGCATGTACACTATAGGAATGATGTTATGCTCATAGTCCATCAGTGGTATCAGATCCTAGGTCGTTTTTCTAGTTGAATAGATGCAAAATTGAACTGCCAAATGATCAAAAAGACGAATTTTTTGTTGTCTGCATAGCCGAATCGGCGAGTCCATCATTGAACTCGGCGAGTCCATCATTGAACTCGGCGAGTTGGATGAACTCAACGAGTCAGGGGTGTTGTTGCCGGGATTTTCATTTTTTTGAGCAGTTTTTGATGAGGATAATTACCTAAACTTGTTTTTCTTGCCTAAAATCAATTTTTCACGATTGGTATGTTTATCCTTATCAAAATTGGTAGATTTGGTTAAATATGGATAATATAGGATTATTATTCACAGATTTGACCTAGTAAGTTTGAAATGTTTCAATTTACACTCTTTAGGTTTTATAGTTTAAATTTGAACGTAAAAGTTTTAGTTTTTGAAATTTAAATAGTTAAACCCTAATATTTTGAATGGTTTAAATATTTGTCCTCAAGTTTTGGAATTTATAATTTAATAAAAGGTATTACTTTTGAAATGTTAAATTATAAAACCCTAGTATTTTGAATAGTTCAAATTACACCCTTGTGGATTTTATTAAATTAATTAAGAGTTTAATTAAAGGAGAAAATTAATAAATCCATAATAATATGGTTTAAAGGTTAATCAAATTAAAATTATAATTTATTAATAGATTAAACCACCTAGTATATTAAAAGTATAAAATACACCCTTATACTAAACAGAATTAGAAGTTTAATATTATATATGTATAAGTAAATGTCAGTCTTGTCGTTAGTAGGCCTCATTCACGAAGTTGGTCTATAATGGGTGTTTAAGGAAGTCGCCTGTAAAATGACCGCCATTAGGTATCCACTCTTACCCACCACACTATTGATTAGTGGAGGGTCCTTAGCCGAACGGGTAGGATATGACACAACCTTCCATTATAATTATAATGAAATACGAAGTAACTAAACACTTTTACAAATTCCCAAATCTTAGTTACTTTAGGAAAAATGTGGAATTGGTGCTAATCCATGAAATTGCACATTGCACCTTGTTGGTCGTTAGTGGAGCGTGTGTGGTTAACCGGCGCACTAATATGGGACCAATGAAGGATGAAAATGGGTAGCTCATAGAATTGTCATAGATCAATGGAGTGTGTGTGGTTAACCGACGAACTGATTAGGCGATAGGCATCTTCGAGAGTACCAAGCTAATTTTCATGGTTATCCACACCTTGTTTGTGATCCTCGGTATCCCAGTCACAAACTTGAAGGGCATAATTGAGATAAAACATGCCATTGAAAAGTTCAATGAATCTCAAAAGATCTAGGAGTTTCAATTCGTCTAAAACCTAATTTTCAATTTTCGTTTTTCATGGTGGAAATTGGTAAATCGTTATTTATCTACCTTCAAATATTTTGCAACTGGATTACGGCATCCCTCTTCCTAATTGTAGAATATTGTGTTGGATCCTAACCTTGATATTTCATTTGGGTTTTATATCAAGGATTCTTATCAACCAACTTGAATTTTCTCCCATTTTGTAGATGTCAAATGATTATGGTCTTCCCGAACCCTTTGGAAAAAGCTTTCTACTTGAAGGTGATGTTTCACGATTGGATCATGGAAATGGAAATCATACTTCACTTCCTCCGCCTCCTCTAGTAATTCTCGCTGACCCATGTGTTCGAAGACTTGAAAAGTTCAAGGTCACTCAAGCCCTATTGGCAAGCAGACACGACGATGGAAAGTCTATATCTGATCACATCTTAGAGATGAAGTTGCATATTGACAAGTTGGAAATGTTGGGTGTCAGTTTCTTAAAGAAGCTGGTTGTCGATTTGGTTCTTCAATCACTTCCTGACTCATATAGTGAGTTCATTAGAGAGTACTATATGATAGACCACGACGTGACCATCATTGATCTTACCTATTTGCTTATTGCTGCTAAATCAACAATGATTTAGCGCACTGGTCAAGCAAATTTGTTGGAAATATCAACCTCCCAAACTTCCATGGACATTGATAATGGAAACATTGGAAGTCCAGAAAAGTCTTCTATTCCTAATGGAAAGGGATTGACCAAGGTCAAACCGTTTGACCGGATGGTAAAGAGAAAGGCTGAATCTAAGATTGTCGCATGTGTTGTTCCAAAAGAGTCCATTTGTTTGTACCGCCAAGAGAAGGGGCGTTAGATGCGAAGCTGCCTTATCTACCTGAAGGATCGCGAAGATGGGAGAGTTAAGATGTATGACTCTATTTCAGGTAAAATCCACTATCTAACTCTATTAAGTTCCTATTTGTAGATTCTTAATACATGATGTGATAAGATTACATTTGGATGTTTTATAGGATTGAAGAAAAGAAAGGAAACTTAAAGGAAAAGTGAGCTAAGTCTGATCACGAAGAAATGGATTTCGATTGCATGGTTCAAAGATCAAATTTTGAGCTGCTATTTAAGAGTTATGATAGATTCCTTAGACATGTTTAGTAACATAGTTTCTCATTTGTAGTTGCATTGTAAGGACAAGTTTTTTCCGCACTTTTGTAAATAAAATAATTTTGTTTTGTCTTATTTATTTATATATCCTTGCAATGGCTTTGGTGAAAATTGATGTTTGTATGTTTCTATTGTTAGAAACATTGAAAATTGATGTGATTCTTAGGTATGTTATTTTTGGTAGTGTCAGAAATTTATAAATAAGGAATATGCTCATCACCCAAGTTCCAATTGGACAGAAACTTGAAAATCATGCGACGTGTATTGTATGATGAATGAGAACCTTCATTTTTGGGAAATTAAGACTAATTCATTGTTCACAAGTGAAGGAGTAGGAGATCCGACACGCATTGTTGTGCATTAGGTCAAGTCCACTACAAAGAACGGTAAGAATATTCATCTTGATTTGCTAAAAATTTAGTTGATATGGTTATGCTTACAAGATTAAGTATGATTCTGAATCATTGAAAATGTTTCATTGATAAGCCTTATGAATAAGAAGAATCAATTAGGCAGAAAGATACAAGTTTCTCCAATCTGAAAAGAAGGGAGAGTACTTAGGTATCATATTTTATGATTAACTTAGTGATTATGAAACCATATCACAGTTGATCCTCTAAGGACACCTTAGTACACTAGTATGGCTAAGAATACGATTCGAAAATTGTTGAAATGGTTAAATCAAAAGGTGAATCATACTTCTTTCCAAAATCAAGTCTTAGAGTCGTACTCCAAGATTTTAATTTGAGTGACATCATCTTTAGAAGGTTTATAACACTCATCAAATTTGGAGTAGAAAAGGTTATTACTTTTGTACATTTGAAATTGGTAAGTTGTGATGTCTTGGATAAGACAAAGACCAACTAAAACCAATTGTGTGAAGTGTTTGTCTTGATAATAATCCGCACTAACTCTTGAATATTTGTTTGTCAATAAATTTTTCTTTACAAGACAATCTTATATGTCAAGAGGTCAGTGGGTGTCTAAATGATCTCGAAAAGCTTCAAGAACTAATCAAGAATAAGCCTATTGTTAAACACTAGCACACGACTTGAGGTTTGTAATCTATAATGTTGACACATTCTTGTTTCTGTACCCATTTCATTTAAAGTTGACTATGCATGTGACTCCTATGAGTTCTAATTTCAATGAATAAAGGCAAAGCAACTTAATCAATGGAAGTTCATTGATTTGTATGGATGATCTGCTCAACAACTTGGAATACATGGTAGGCCCTTGTGCTGCCAGGTGGCAAGAGATAAAGATTGAACAAGTTCGGTCCATATGATTTTGGATTTGTCACAAACATTGTCTTGTGATAATGGTTATGACAAATTCACATGGATAGGAACACATAAACCATAAAATCTAAGTGGTAAGGTTTATCTCCATTTCATGAAAATGATTGTGAGGAAACGCTTTCATTAAGAAGATTTTAAGGTGTCACACCCCAAAACTGAGAACGGCGGAAATGTTCTAGGGCGGAGGACGTCATGAGATGTATCAAAACAATGCAAAGTAGTAAACAAGCATCAACATCATCCATTGCATTAATAGTATAATTTTAATTACATTTGAGTTCCTTCATAGTATAATTCTACAAAAATGAATATTTAAAAATAAAAGAGGAGTCTTGATCGCTCCGTCTTCATAGAATCTGGTAGTCGTACCTGTCTATCCGTATCCTGGGAATACAAGTTATTTTGAAAGCAAGTATCATCAATAATGCTGGTGAATTCATAAGTATTTATGTGACTTTGATTTGTAAAGTTGTAAAGAAAGATCTGTAAATATTTGAAGGAAAGTTTGTACCAACGAATATGTTTGTAAGTATCTGTAAACGCATGAAAACTCTAGAAAATCCCATATTTTCTACTAGTATAAAATGTAGCCTTCTACCAAGACCTAGCTGGTTTGGATGTTTGCTTTTAGAAATCCAATATTTGCCCATAACGGGGTGATAGTTTAAAAGTCCCAAAAATGAACTACTATAGTGTTTTTCATGTCTAAAACAATAGATTTGTGTACGTATATAATTGCTAAAGTATTTGATAACCTCGTAAATCAATGTGTTTTTAATACTCCATGTGAGTCTTATAACCATGCTAATGACCCAGACTGCCTGTAACAACGTTCTTCAGGCGTTAGAATTGTTATGACATTTGTCACCCCAGGCCTACCTGCCTAGCTGTAGCTAACAGCTTAGGTGTGGGATTGTCAATCCCGTATAGATCTATACACAAGTATCACGCTCCCCCTACAAGGGATTATGGTATATAATACAGGACTTAATAATGCATACTCGAAAGTACGTGAAATGTCTCACAACCTAGTATAAAACTGATTTACGTATGAAAATGTCCATTTGTTCTTGTATATGAAAATATCTCTTTGATATGGTACTTGTAGTATGTAGAATTTCATGAATATCTAGTACACTATCTTATGTAATCGTATCTCTTGAAATTGTATGTCTTGAAATTGTATGCTTTGTAATTGTATGTAATCATATCTCTTCATATAGTATGTAATGTATTTGTATAGACTCATGAATAGACTGACTCTTGTGTGATCCCTGGTACTTGGAATGGTAAGTAGTATCTCCTAACTATACCTATTATAGTTTCTAGTATTATACGTGTATAACCGAAATATGCCTTTGCTATTCGAAGGTACTGAATCAACTGATGGGAACTTTTATGTCTATATATGTACATATGATTATATATAATTAATATTTAGACGACATTCGGACGAATAACCGGCACCCTAAGGCCACATCCCAACGAGGAAAAGGAAATAAAACGAGCTAGCCATCCTAAGTTCTTTAAATATTACTTATATAACTATACGTATATAGGCATGCATTTGACAATATAAAAATATAAAAGAAGTTTTGTAAGACCTTTGAAAAGTTTAATAAATAAGAATGATGACTTGATGTCATTTTATATAATGATTTGAAAGCAGTTTGTTTGATAAGAACAGTTTTAAATATAGGAAAACCTTTGTTAGAAACATGGTTCCAACAGCGTTTGAAAGGAAACATAAAGTATGTAAGACAGTTTGATAAAAAGCTTTTAACATGTAAAAATGTTCGTTGTAAACTATTATAGTTTTTTCCAAAAATTTGTTTCGTTTGTATAGTAACCCTAGTGAAATGCTCACTCGTTATGTAAAGTGTAATTTTTGTAGTGACATAACTGAACACATATACTCAAAGTATAGATAAAATGTTAGATTCGTATATATAAAACAACATATAAATCTTAAAAAGACAAGATGTTATGGTGATATATTTTGCGTACGAAAGTTTCCATGTAGTAGTTATGAACCTCATATGATTTACTTGATAAAAAGAGTATATAATGAAACTCTAGATTACACACGATAATAATCGTGTGTTTACTTGTATTCCCCCCCCCCCCCCCTAAAATGTATAAAAAGCATTGATAACACATTTAAAAATGTAGATTATAGGGATATGAACTCACCTAACAAAGTGCGTGATTTGAAGAAAATGAGATTTTCCCGGGTGGCACCTTGACCGGAAAGTGACGAGATCTTCAGGAATCTAGGGGCTTCGGGACTACGTCGGGGCTTAGATATGAAACCGGGAAGTCGGGATATTGTTGGCACGAAAAACGAGGTGAAATTGTGAGAGAAAGGAAGACTTTTAGCAAAGGCAGCCGGCACCCTCGCAATCTATTTCTAGGAGCTGGAGGTCCTCACTACGCTGGGCGAACGTCGGACTTACGCGGGGCGTACCCCGTACGTTGGGCGTACTCCAGGGGTATGTTGGGCGTTCGCTTGCATCACTGCTGACCGCATCCTCGGGCGAAGTGTCTGGTCGACGTGGACGATCCGGAGCCTAGTATCCGAGTACGCTAGGCGTAAATCGTTTCGGTGTGCGTGCCACGAACTTGTAAAATCCATAACTTTCGCATACGGGCTTCGTTTTTGACGTTCTTTATATCCACGCGAAGGTGAAAAAAAATACTCTACAACTTTCATTTAGACTCCGTCGGCTAATTTTGACTTTATTTTTAATTATATTTTAATTAATAGGCCGGGACACGATAACTTCGTTAAAAATCCATAACTCCTTCACCTGGTGTCATTTTCGTCAGACTTTTTAGTGTTGAACTCCTATTGTCGGGGTCTTCAACTTTCGTTTAGGTTGTGTCGACTAAAAATCGATCGATCTTTATTTCGAGTTTTTAGCTGTCTACCGCTGTTACGAAACTTTGTAAATTTGTAACTTCTTCATACGAAGTCCATTTTGGGCGTTCTTTTTATTCGATCACGGTTTAACGTAATCTACGACTTTCGTTTAGATACCTGAGGCTAAAAATTATTGTATCGAAACTTTGCGTTTTACGTCTATCAGCGTTGCCGGTTTTTGCCGCGAATCTTAGATTGGTCATAATTTTTTCGTTATAACTCGGATTTTAGTGTTCTTTATATGTACGACAACCTTGATACAATTCCTACTACTTTATTTAACCCAAATAATATTTTAGGAAAGTTATATTTTGGCCTAAATTTGACTGGTGTTACATTATATCTTCTCAAAATGTCGGGTTGTCACATAAGGAGATAGCGATTGTGATATTTGCATTCTCGAATTCGATTATGATTACGGCATCTCTCTTTATAGTTCGAATTGTGAGAATAGGCAAATAGTTTGAACATTTAAGACTTATTGTTGTAAGTTCGGGAATTGTTTAGACACACATACGAGTTATCTAAGGAAATGTGTATGAGTTTGAGAAGCTTAGATAAAGTTTTATCAAGGCATCACGTATCAGAAATATGAACCTTGGTAAGAAAGTCAATAAGTATTGATTTCTAGAAATCCAACTGATTTCTGAATACATGTCAAAGCTAGTGGGAGCATAAGTGTTATGCTGGTAAGGATATAATCATCATGTTAGTGGGAGCATGAGTATTATGTTAAGCATTGTGAGTTAGCAATATTAATTATAGAAAACAAAAGTTTCAATTCGCAAAGTTGAAAATGTTGAAAAGTTGTTTTGCTATAATTAAGGGAGAGGAACTTATACTTCATTTCAAATCTAAAATCTTAGATCGAGAAATTTTAATCAAATCTAGTCAAATGACATATATGAATGTTATGTTGAAAAGGTTCAACATAAGGAAATTCAACATATAGCAATATTATAGCAAAAGATTGGTAAAGTATCAAGTCTTTATGCAAGACATTATGTATCGTATCTTATAAGCTTCAGGTATAGGATCGATTACATATGCTGTAATATTCAACCGTTCTGATTTTCCAAATGCCTATGGAATTAAGAGGGAAAAGGACTAGAACCGGATATAGCTAAAGTAAGTTAAACAACTGTCAAGGACAATCTAAGGTTCGCCAAGGATTGGTCGCTTGTGGGCAGTTGGAAGTATAGTAATGAATGGACCATATCGACATTATTATGAATTGATAGGATTCTACTTAAAATGAGTTACCATATGGCAAATATGTAAATGTTTCCATAATGGGATTTGGATATTAAGAATATGTGTATGTTAGAAACTTTTATTCCAGAAGGATGTTCAAAGGAATGTACGTTGAATGTGAGACCTCGTAGAGTACTTTGTAATATCATTAGCAAAGTCTTTGTGACTTTGGTACTATGACAATACAAAAGGATCACTGCATAAAATGTTAGAATCTAACATATTCTGATAGTGGCAAGAATTTGATATTCTTACACTTTTGATGAGGATTGAAAATTGTGAAATGAGCATCATTGGAAATGTGTTCAATTGATATATTTTACAAAGTAAGGACCATAGACCATCATAGTGTGCAAGCTTGGAGCATGGGATGACTATTGTTTCAATTCAAGTGTTAAGTTGATTATCCAAAACATTATACTACAAATAATGTGTAATCGATATGGTGATTAAATAAAAGGTGTTTTATTTATACTCAAAAGTTTGAGAACATATTGGATTCGATTATTCTTGTATTTCACTTCGCATGTTTTCACTTCCAGAATAACTAGGTTATTCAAACATCCATAGTTAATCATACTTTGGAAGTTGGTAATGAGGTAAGACTGTCACGAATCCAACTGTAAATTGTATAAAGCGTTTTAGACATAGCAAAAGTCTGCTGCAGTGTTCATGAGTACTCCTGGAATTAGATTTGAGTTTTGGATTAAACCCACGCTCACTTGAATCACTTCATGAATTTTATCATGAGTGATTAGTGAGATGATAATATCTTTTACTCTTGAAATAGAGATATGTGATTTGTAGTTTGCAAGTCGGTTGCATATTGACATATGTAAACACACTAGTAACGTGGTGTTATAAAACATATTGTTGTGTGTGATTTGATAAGTAAATAGAGCAAGCATATGAGTCAAAATTTATCCGTTCCTTTTACCCTAAGAGGGATAAAAGTGATATATGTGGGACCCTCGATGATTTAATGATGACACCCTAAGCGCTTGGCCAAGCCTGGACTAAGTTGATGTGTTGAATTGTAGTTTGTTGTCAGTCGTCATAAATCGGAAATCAGGAAACAACACATGAACAGAGAGAATGTTTATAATCCATGTCTCAGTTCATATGATATCTAGAATGGAGGAATATATTATCCCTTATTTAAAGGACGCGTTGCTGATAAGATCAGAGTTCGACAACGACTTTTGAAAGCTACGATTGCTAATCAGGTTCTGAAGTCGTACTTGCAAAATAGTTATTAGACTTATTCAAGTGGGAGACTGTTGGATTAGGTGTCTAACACCATAACTATTTTCGTATGTACTTGAACTGATTATGAGCATTGTCCTTTTGGGTTACCTTCACCTTAGAAACTGATAGGATGAATTATCGAAAAAGTGGATTAATTGTGATTTATTAACATTTTATGTAAATAATATACTAAAAGAGAAATCATATGGTTTAATTAATATTGATCAAGAATTAATTTAGAAATAATTTTGTGATCAAAAGAGATTAATTAAATCAAGGGGATTGATACTGTAATTATACGATAGTTACAAAGTTGGGCTTAAGATCCATAAGGAACCAATGGATGAATTCTATATGGGAGTCCATATAGAAATCGTCCAAGGGGACTTCTGGAAGGATCCTTTGGGTTGCTTAGGGACTAAGCAACTTGATTAGGGTTTTAACTGAAACCCTAATTGCTCAGCTATGTAAGGAACCCTTGGGCATGCCAAAATCGGCCACTAGAAACCCTAGAAGGATTCCATAGCCGATTTTGAGCCTCTCTCCTCTCTCTCTCTCTCTCTCTCTCTCTCTCTCTCTCTTGCATGCGCGCACGTGCTCTTTTGTTTCTTCTTTTTTGCTAGTGGTGATTGTGTGACATCCCCAATTTCACGGCAAAAAAAATGACCGATTTTTTTATGCTTTATGAAAATCAGAGTACCACTTTTAATAAAAATGTTGCGGAGTTTATTCCCAGAAAAACACGATAAATACATTATCAAAGAATTTACGAAGAAACATATTTTATTCATCTTAAAACATTTGGGATGTCATCGTCAATACAGAAACATAAGCATAAACAGAACTTGCATTCATTTCACTAGTTATCTATATCTCCTTAACCTCTCAGTGTAAAGCAACTTCGTATCGATACCCGTGATACAATTAAACTGAGTGGGTCAGGCTTGGGAGCCTGGTGAGCATATAGGGTTTTTACCCCACAATAAATAAATTTATTATGCTTAAACATCAAACAATCAACCCAATTACCCAAGCCCCATTATCTTATTCATTTCTTAAGGATTTACCCTAAGAATCAACTATCACTCATTACTAAGGATTCATCCTAAGGAATAGGCACGAATTTCATCGTTGCCTAAGGTTTATATTACAAGCACTAACAACGTCGATCCCCACATACTGATCCTATACAGTGATCTTACTAGATCTAGCCTAAAGGATCGATATGAACAACCAACTAACGAAACTGCTTCAGAAATTCCCTAGCAGCAAATGAGGATCGAAGAAGACATCAAATGAATGGAATAAGTTTAACCATGAACCTTTGTTCGTAAAAGAAAGAACCACCAGACAATTAAGTCAGAGGTAATTATTAATGCCTAGGCTGTGGTCTAAATATCATGAGGAATATAACCCCCAGACGCACCCTATCTAGCATCGAGAATGGAAACACTGACTAATGCCTAGGCTGTGGTCTGAATATCAAGAGGTATATAACCCACAGACTCACTCCTATCCGGCATCGAGAATGGAAACACTGACTCATGAAGCTCGTCCGATCACTTCATAAAAGAAACAAAGACTCCAAATCTCTTCAAAATAAAGGTATAGGGAAATACTAATAAAGTACTCCCGTACTAGGCCTGGCAATCGTGTCGTGTTCGGGTTGGCGTGTCGCGGGTTGGCGGGTTGGCGGGTCAAAATATGCCAACCCAAACACGACCCATTTAAATATACAGGTCACGGGTTGGCGGGTTTGGAACATAAACCCATATATGACCCGCCAACCCATTTATTTATACGGGTTCACGGGTTGGCGAGTTCATGGGTCAGATTTGGGTTCGTGGGTCCAAATTTTAGACATTTAAGTCTTAAACATCCAAATGAAAATTAGAAACATTTATAGAAACATGTTACAGACTTAGCTTTAGAGGTTACGACTTATGATCTTAGACCATCCGCCACGAGTCAAAATGTCAAAATAGTCAAATGGTCTATGAATAAATGGTATATATTATATAATACTTATTAAATATTAATACTTGATATATAAATACATTTAAAAATAATTTTTTTTTATTGAGAATATAAACGGGTTGGCGGGTCAACCCGTTTATTTTTTAGAAACCCATATATGACCCGTTTAATAAACGGGTTGGCGGGTTAGCGGGTTGGCGGGTTGAAACACTCAATCCAAACCCATTTATTTCGTGTCGTGTTGCGGGTCGTGTCGAGAATTGCCAGCCCTATCCCGTACGCTCCCGTACCCCGACACGTAATAGTGTCAAAAAGAAGAACTAACAGATGAACACATAGTTCAAAAACACCTAATGAACATATAATTCAAGAACACCTTATAAGCATATAGTTCAAACATACCTACCGATTACAAGTCTGCTAACGTTCCACTGGACTATCTAAAATAGTTTGTGGCCATTGTCTATACTCTACTAGATGACTAGATCATCTTAAACATCGATACCTCTCATCACCTTTTATTTCATCACACATCATCTAATTCATCTACCCATGTTTTACTCAACATATTTGTAGATAAAAATACATATACAGTTTAAAACTTGTATAAAACATTTATTCAACAGTCACCTTAATTAAACAATTAATATAATTACACATAGCACATATTTTAAAGAAATTACTTCATATATATGTGTAAGGTGAAAGTGACTATACACTCACCTTAGTAGCGCGAGTAGATAGAATCTAAAAACGGTCAACGGATCATGATCATCGGGCTCGGGACGCAGAACGGCTTCAGAAAATGAGAGAGAAGGAAGATTTGGTGTAAGGAGAGAGGAGGCCGGACATACTATTTATAGGCTGATTTTTGGCCTCTCACAATGTGAGAATGATATATTCACGTCGTGAGCCATGGCAAGAGTCATCATGTAACTTTAACGCGTATTTTCTAGCCTTGAATAATGTCCTGCAGCGTCCTCACGTCGTGAGAAAACCGAGCTCACGTTGTGAGCTTTTGGGTTATCGTTTCGTAGACTTCTAGCTTTGAAATGTGGCGTTTTGACTCCTCACGTCGTGAGTTTTTATGCTCACGTCGTGAGTCCATTCAGATTAGGGTTTCTGACACGTGTCATGCTCTTAGACAGCTGTATCTTCGGAAGGTCATAAATTTTGCATACGAACTCCGTTTTTGACGTTCTTTATATCCACTCGTAGGTAGAGACGTATTCTACAACTTTGATTTAGATCCCTAAGGCTAAAAAGTCTTATATCTTAAATTCACTATTTACGTCTCCCAGTGCCGTGCCGGTTTTGCAGAAAATTTTCGACGGACCATAACTTCTTCGTTATAACTCGGATTTTGGCGTTCTTTATATGTACAGAACCCTTGAGACATATTCTACAAGTCGTTTTCGGCGTTATAAC
This sequence comes from Lactuca saligna, assembly GCF_052625555.1. NCBI lineage: Eukaryota > Viridiplantae > Streptophyta > Magnoliopsida > Asterales > Asteraceae > Lactuca > Lactuca saligna. The sequence goes on along the minus strand of NC_136420.1, from coordinate 87,160,278 downwards.
TCAGATTTTGTCAAAAAGTTGTTTTCGGCGTTATAACTCGGATTTTGTCAAAAATTCGTTTTCGACCCCTATTATCTCTAAATTGACTAGCTCGGATCTACGGGCGTTATTGTTTGTGACTCCATTAGAGGGGCAACATTTAAGGCACTAAGCTTTCAAAGGTCAAGGAGTTCTTGTTATTACTACATAACAAGTTGAGGTAATCAGTCTAACTCGTTTATTATGTCTATTTCAAAATAAGCATGATAGATTAGGGTTTGTTGCTTTGGTATTCAATGTCATATGCTCAAATTAGAAAAACCTAGATCAAAGTAATTAGGGTTGCATGTACACCATAGGAATGATGTTATGCTCATAGTCTATCAGTTGTTTCCTTCGGGTCTGAAGAGGGAGGTGCATAACTGGATTTTCCTTTGGATCCACTAGTGGACCCTTCATTGGACTTTACTTTCCAGTTTGATTTAAAGGGAGCTTTCCTCTTCTTCCCTTTTCATTATCCAATCACTAGGACAAGAGTAGCAGCAGTAGGAGTGAGAACGACACTTTTCCCTTTTAAACCATTTTCAACGGCTCTCAACAGACCTTGAAGTTTGCTCAAGGTGACTTCATCCTTGCTTAAATGATAAGTCATTTTAAATTGATCATAGTAGGGAGGCAAAGAGTGTAGGACTATGTCAATAGCCAACTCTTCATCAAAGTTCACGTTCAACTTGAGCAGGCGATCCACATATCTCTATATACATTGCAGATGAGTCGTGATGGACTCTCCATCCTTCATCTTGGTCGTGATTAATTACATGACTATCTCGTACCTCTCTTGACGCGCTCTTTGATATTACTTTTCCATCAAGTCCTGGCACATCTCGTAAGGCCAATAGTATTCATAGAACTGCTATAGTTTGGGAGTCATAGTGGCAACCATGATACACGACACTTTGGTCAAGTCTTTAACATGGGCCTTATGCTCAACAATTTCTTCAGGAGTTGATTTGGACTCATCAATCTCGATCAGCTCTTTGTCGAGGTCATACTCTTCGTCTACGAATCGCAAGGCCATTCGGATGTTGCGGATCCAATCACCCATCGAATGTCACCTTCGCGCAGATTCTCAAGAGCGAGAAAATGTTGGAGGGGTTGTTGTTTGAGGAGTCAAAAACGTTATTTGAAGAAGACATTTGCAAAAGAACAAGGACAAGTTTTGATTAGATATGGAAATCCTCAATATAACACCCAAATGAAATATCAAGGATAGGATCTAACACAATAATTCACAACTTGGAAGGGGGATGCCGTAATCCAATTGTAAATTATTTGAAGGTAGGTAAATGACGATTTACCAATTCCACCACGAAAATGAAATTTATATAATTAGGTTTTATTAAATAAAATTCCTAGATCTTTTGAGATTCATTGAACTTTTCAATGGCATGTTGAATCTCGATTATGCCCTACAAGTTTGTGATTGGGATACCGAGGATCACAAACAAGGTGTGAATCACCATGCAAATTAGCTTGGTAATCTTATTTTCATTTACCCCTTACTCAATGTGTCGGTTAACCACACACGCTCAATTTATCAATGATAATTTACGAGCTACCCATTGCCATGCTTTGCTAGTCCAAGTTAGTGTGCTGGTTAACCACACACGCTCCGTTAATGACTTGCCAAAGTGCAATGTGCAATTTCATGGATTAACATCAAATTCACATTTTCCTATAGTAACTAAGATTGGAAATTTATAAAAACATTTAGTTACTTTATATTTATCATTACTGTTACTAATGAGAGAATTAATATCATATCCTACCCGTTCGGCTGAGGACCCTCACTAGTCAAGAGTGCGGTGGGTAAGAGTGGATACCCAATGGCAGTCATTTTATAGGCCGCTTCCTTAACCACCCCTTATAGACCAGCTTCGTGAATGTGGCCTACTAACGGTAAGACTTACTCATCTTATACATATATATAACTTAAACTTTTAATACTATAACAATATTAGGGTGTATTTTAGAGTTTTAAAATACTAGGGTTTTAGAATTTAATATTTCAAAATTAACATTTTAATTAAATTTTAAATTCCAAAACTTAGAGGGTGCAATTTGAAACTTTTAAAAACAATAGATCAAATTCTAAATCATATAATTAGACATTATCTTAAAATTTAACCAAATCCATCTATTTTGATAAGGAAATCATATTACCATTCAGTAAAATCAATTTATGAAGATAAAAACGAGTTATGGTAATTATCCTAATCCAAAATAGATCAAAAATTTGGAAAATCAGCTCACATACGAGTCAACTCGTCTAGTTCATCTAATTCGTTGAGTTCATCAAGCAAATTGTGAATCTGCTTTGATTTCTGGTTTGGACAAATCACTAGTTATACATATAAATAGATCTTCCAAAGCAATAACCCTAATACTACCATATAATTTTGAAATTCAATATGAAACTAAGGTTAGAATGTTACCTTGCTTGTTATCTCATAATAACAAGGGTTCCATGTATGATCTTGACTCTTGAAAGATTTAGTGCCCCAAGTGTTGCACCTCTAATGGAGTCACAAACACCAAAAACAAAGGATGAGAGAGAGGGTAAAAATTCGGCTAGGGTTTCTCTTGGGAAGCAGGTGCCAAAATGAGAGGTTTGAGGGTTTTTAAATAGGTGCGGATGCTACAATGTTCAGGTGGAAACGCTAATCCTTGCTTAGGCTCCAAGCAGCTCATGAACCCACTTTCTCAGAGGCCTTGGACGATTTTTATAGGGCCATCTATATATTTCATCCGAACCTTTCTAAGGGAGTCCATTATCCCAATGCTGTAACTATCATTGATTTGCAATATCAGTCCCTGCACTTATAATGAGCTCATTTAATCCCAAAATTAATACTAAAGTAATTTATGATTAAATATTAATTAAATAATTTGATTTCTAATTAATATATTATTCTTATAATATATTAATAAATCATTGAATAACCTCTCTCTCCAAAAGTCATCCTGTCAAGTTGCTATGGTGAAGGTAACCCAAAAGGACCATGCTACTATCAAATCAAGTACATACCAGTTATAGTTATGGGCTTAGACACCTAATCCAACAACTTTTTACTAGATATCCTAAGAGCCAAAAGTTATACCTCCTTCTCCTCTATCTTTAATAGCCTCTAACTGCTAGGGTTTGAGTGTGAGCCATCGGAGACACGATATTTATGGTGCTGGCTTTCTGAAGTTCTGCAACAAAGGATTAATAGTTTATTTACAGTAATAAACTAAAATTTATGATTTCTATTTTCCCTTCTTCTAAATTGAAAATAGCAATGTACTTCAGGGTTTTGAATTCAAAATGTTGTTTGCATATCATAGTGAGAAATATAGATCCTTTAGGGTGTATGCGAACTTAAGGTTTTAGGTTTTCTGCCAAAAATATGAGTTTTGTTTCCTATAAAAACCCATCATACAGTTCTAATCCAATAGTACTATCATATTTATACAAGTATCACTTAACACAAATTATACATGTAAACATTTAATGTCACTTAAATAATAGTTTTAATTAAGTATTACGTTCTTGATAGTAACGATGCACTCACCTGACAGAGTGTTTGGTGATTTATGAATTGGGCAGACCTTCACCTTACACCTTTTCCAAAAGATCTAGATGTATATACTACTAAGTCTTAGTCTAGTTTCATGATTATTATCCTACAGGTTTAGATTCCTCAATAATCTCACGGAATACTAAGAGTTCTATTAAATAAGGATCAGCCAAACATGAAAGTTGGGAGGCAAGACCATTTAGATGTATAGCCTTTCTGAAATCCAACAACCAAGCCAAAATGACCATTCTACACACTTCTCCCATATGTAGATCAATCAGTATAATGACACATAATCATTGATAAATCTTAGTAATAAGCTCCTACTAACGATTAATAATTATAATCGTAACTTATACAGAAATAGAGTAGGTATATAAGTGTAATGGCACGTGATCTAAGTGGGCAAAATACTGACTCTGGATCTCTTACTCAAAGGATACTACTCCGTTGAGTACTTAGTGGTGTCTCATGTATTTTCCGTAGGATAGAAACTCAAGAAAAATGGGGCCACGGGAGGGAGTTTTGAGGGAGAAGTGTTCTAGGGTAAGATCTAAGGAGCATATACGAAGCGGAGTATTTATACGCGAAAAAAGTGATTTACACGCTGCGTACTAGGTTGACGTGCCTCCATACATGAGCTGACACATGTCCTATAACGGGTGGGGTTGTGTGGCTACTTCTAGAACCCCGTTGCGCACAACACACATTCCGTTTTTCAGATGTTCAAAATTATGTAACTTCTTCATACAAACTCGGTTTTTTACGTTCTTTATATCCCCAGAAAACACTTGAGATCTACAACTTTCATTTAGACTCCATTAGTAAAATTTTAATTTATTTTTTCACACAAGCTTAGTGTAACATCACAAATCTCAAAACAATTATTTTTGTTTTTATATTAAATAAAACATCAACCAAATGAGTTAATCAAAACCATAAAGGAATCATAGTGCATCAGTAAACATCCAAAATACATCAGAATTAATAAAGCGGAGAAATCATAGTGTGTGCAATGCGATCATCCCGAGCTCTTCCTATTCGAACCAGAGGTACCTGCAACATAAACCGAAAACTGTAAGCAAAAAGATTAGTGAGTTCCCCAAAATACCAAATACCCTACATATAGTGTGAACCACCCACCATTAGGCCCCGGTCGATGTCGGGCCCGACCCAGAAAAATGGGCCATGCCTACGATCAGGCCCCGCCCGGAACAATGGTCCCCACCCGACATCAGGCCCCGCACGACATCGGGCTCCGCTCAGTATACATAAAAACATATATAATACATGAAAGAGTCACGATTATAGCTAGCATACTATAACATGATCCAATGGGATGACTTTGGTGCCTTCGACCCGTAAGTATTGTGAGAAGACTCACCTCAATCCGCTGATAAGTAGATAATACTCTAGTTGCTGATACGAAGGCTCCTCACAGTAAATACATACAAGTTACCTTAATTAGAAATTAAGGCATCTTATCATTATTAAGGTCCTAAATAATCAACCTTCTCCCCCTTAGGGTAAAAGACCATTTTATCCCTTTCACGTCTAGACCTTACCAAACATGTCTCAAATCCCAAAAATGACCAGAATCAATCTCGGTCAACGAGTCAACCGGCTAGATCGATCAATACTCCCAACATCAAGTCTCACATTGTGACCAAACCTTGGTAATGACGTGAGAGTCACCTGATTTGATTCTAGTGATTCGCTCCCAAATCAGACAACTCAGCAACGACATGTTTTTCATACTCACGTCGTGAGAACAGTCTGAAACCAAATCCAAGGTTACAACGTTCTTAATCCATCCAACCTTCAAACCCACCACTTAAAAAAGATTAAGGGTACCCTAAAGGTCCATAAAAATGTTTGCTTTATGGACATGCATGTCCCCACACTATTCTAGATCAAAAGTAGCAACATAGCCTCAAGTTCTCATGCATGCTTCTAATACTTTACCAACTTCCATATCTAGATCATATGACGCTCAAAAGGCCATTTGAATCCATAGAGTTGCTAAATTTATGGATCTTCTTCACTCAAACTAGCTAGAACCTAAGTAAATGGGACCAAAAGCCTAACTCTAGCCATGATATGAAATAAAGTTTGAGTCTTGGCCCTTACAACGGTCCAACAGGAAAAAGAGCTGATGATAATGATACTTCCTTGCAACTCCACCACAATGATACTTATGTATCTTTTTTCTTCTCCATCAAGCAAGCAAAGCACCAAGAATGACCAAGGATCTCAAATAGGATCGTAATCAGGGTTTCCAGGAGGCTAGAGGGTTAGGGAGGCTGAGGATGGGCAACACTAGCCTCTCAATCCATTAAATACTCGGACATTAGAGCTTTGGGTCATCAGGTCGTGCTTACGTCGTGAGACTTCATGCCTCACGTTACGGGACTCTAAAGATGCGGATCAACTAGTCAACAATCACTCACAATGTGACCACCATATCTCACGTTGTGACCCTCTTCCAAAAGTTAGAAATTCAAGAAATTAAGTACCTCATAGATCTGGATGTTAGACTTATACAGTTGAAGCCCGTATAAAATGTATAACTTTCTCATTTGGAGTCCATTTTCGATTGCCCTTATATCGTTGGACTCATATTAACGATATCTTTAATTCTAGTTTAGATTGTTTCGCCTAAAAATCGACCGATATAAAAATTCGATTTCTGAGTTGTATCCCACTATGCTGAATTTAAGAAAAATCATAACCTCCTCTAATGAAGTCAGATTTAGACGTTCTCTATTTGCGTACTCTCAGTTTAACGACTACTATAACTTTCGTTTAGATCACTTAGGCTAAAAAGCAATTTATCAAAAAATTACTTTTTACGATACGTATAGGCATGCCGGTTTAATCACGAAACTTCGAAGAAACATAATTTCTTCATATGAAGTCGGAATTCAATTTTCCTTATATCTTCGGAATCCTTATTACGTATAATATAACTAGTTTAAGATCAGTTTTCCTAAATAATCTTTTATGTTCGATGTGTATTTTAATCTTATTTATTTTATTATTAAATACTTATATAATTTTCACATAATATCACATAAGCATATAAATATATGAATAATCCTTTCTTGTTCGATCATATAAAGATTACAATAGTTGGCCAAACTGATTATAAACTACGACTAATCTAGCAGTAAACACAGGTGTTATAACTACTCTTACAACTTTAAAATGCATTGTAACAGGGAAGGTATCCACATCCCTTATAAGGAACGTTTAGTTCTCCTTCCCAGCTGGTGTAGTATTAGGATTTGTAACATCCCCTTCTGACACATATCATAATATTTTCTGCTTTGGGGTCCCAACACAAAAAATTCCCAGGGGGTCACCTATCCGAAAATTACTCTCGCCCATGCACGCTTAATTGTTGAGTTCTTATGAGATCTGCTACCCTCACGGATTTAAAACACGTTGTGACAGGGATGGTATCCACACCCCTCATAAGTAATATTTAATTCTCCTTCCCATCCGACGTGGGATCAGATGCAGGTAGGCACCCACCTTCACCCCCCATTACAAGGTTCGACGTCCCTATCGAACACATCGAACTGTTCCGCAGCTCTAATACCATTTGTAACATCCCAATATGGCATATATCATAATATTGTCCACTTTGGGCTCCCGACACGAAAACTTTCTAGGGGGTCACCCATACTTAAATTGCTCTTTGACTTGGAAGAAGAACGAAGCATTTCCTTATAAGGGGTGTGGATACCTTCCTTGTTACAACGTGTTTTAATTTCGTGAGGGCAGCAAATCTCATAAGAACTCTGCAGTTAAGTGTGCTCGAGTGAGAGCAATTCAGGGATGGTTGACCTCCTATGAAGTTTTCGTATCGGGAGCCCAATGAGGATAATATTGTGATACGTGTTGGAGGAAGATGTTAAAAAAATGTAGGTAGCTACCTGCACCTGATCCCACATTAGCTGGGAAGAAGAACTAAGTAATTCTTATAAGGATGTGGATAACTTCCCTATCACAACACGTTTTAAATTCGCAAGGGCAACAGATCTCATAAGAACTCTACAGTTAAGTGTGCCTGAGCTAGAGCAATTCTAGGATGGGTGACCCTCCTGGAATTTTTGTGTTGGGAGCCCAAAGCGAATAATTTTGTGATGCTTGCCAAGGGGGTATTACAAATGGTATCAAAGCTAGGGCATTGGTCGATGTGTCCAACAACAACGGCAAGTCTTGTAATGGAAGGTGAGGGAGGGTGTCTACCCACGCGTCATCCCACATCGACTGGGAAAGAGAACTAAACATTCCTTATAAGGGGTGTGGACACCTTCCCTATCACAACGTGTGTTAAAGCTTTGAGGTCAGCATATCTCATAAGAACCTTGCAGTTAAGCATACCCGGGTGAGAGCAATTCATGGATGGGTGACCCCTGGGAAGTTTTTATACCGAGAGCCCAAAGCGGACAATATTTTGAAACGTGTCAGTGGGGGATACCACAAGTATTATCATCGTATCAAAGTTGGGGCACGAGTCAAAGTGTTTAACGAGTACGTTGAACCCTGTAAAGGGGGTTGAAAATGCAACTTGATCCTACATCGTTTGGGAAGGAGAACTAAACATTCCTTATAAGGTATGTAGATACATTCCCTGTCAAAATGTGTTTTAAAGTCACGAGGGTAGATCCCATAAGAACTCTGAAGTTAAGCGTGTCTGTGCGAGAACAGTTCAGGGATGAGTGACCTTAGGAAAGTTTTCGTGTCGGGAGCCAAAAACGGACAATATTGTGGTACGTGCCAGAAGGAGATGTTACAATTATAGGGCTAGATTATCATTTCACACACACACACACACACACACACACACACACATATATATATATATATATATATATATATATATATATATATATATATATATATATATATATATATATAGTTCAACATCGAACTCAATTTAAAGAAATGAACTAAAACTCTGGATAAGAACCCTCAAATTCAATTCATCTGACGATTAAATTAAAAATGTTACCGCAAAGATGGTATTGTATTTTCTCTTTCTGGTTTGTAATTAAGGAATGCAAATACAATTTTAATGATTCATGTTTAATCCTCTTATAAAATCGCTAAAATCATGGACTATTGGTTTGAATTAATATTTTCATTATAGTGGTAAAAGCATGACTATGTGTTAATCTCACTTAATCCTAAACATAAACTCACAAAAGTACCATATTTTGATTCGTATCAATGTCTTTTATCATAAAATTTGTATCAACGATTGATTATAGTGAATTGTTGAATGCAAAGGCGGGAGCGTCCATGGGATTTACTGAAGTTGCTTGTACATGTAACTTATTAATATCTAGATATTGTAGTAAGTGAAGACCAAGGGTCTAAGCTAGCTTGATATCTACACTTGTTTTAAGAATAAACAAATAGACATTCTCCGAACTACAACTGGTCTAAGATATCACATCAAGTTCGAATGTTGTTCTTCACCTATACAATCTCCGAGCATCATGTAAACATATTTTATATGCATTTTACCATTGTACACTACATCGTTTCTCGTTATTTTGAAAAAAAAATTAAAACTATCAAAACATCATATGCAACAACCACATGAAAAACATAGTAATTATGAAGAAAAAAAACGGTCTAAACAATTTTTTTTTTTTGCAAATATGATGATTTTTTCGGAAAAGAATTAAGGATTTGTTTTCGAAAAATAAGTTGAGGCTATTTCTTAAAAGAAAGTTGTATAAAATCTGAAGGTTAACGATAAACATGTTGATGAGCAATTCTAGGAAAATAAAAAATTATAAAGGTATTTTTCAAAAAATAAAATAAAAATTAAGTTTAATCTGAAAAGAAATTTAGTCTCATGTAACTAAACTTATTCTTTTTTTATCATATAATTTTGATGATTACGTATCAACTTCCTTTATTATTATTATTATTTTTCGGTTAACATGTTTTAATTGACCCCAAGCAATTAAATACACGATATTAAAATTTGTCAACTTCATTATCATTGTGTGAAATAAAAATTCAACTCAATAATAATTCCACAACGAATGCGAATCTGCGAATTATCATACGAATCTGTGAATTACAAATAAATATCAGTTATTACAAAAATGCAAAAGAGTGATAGAGTATTATAGTGTAAAGGATAACAAGATTTAAGAATAAAATGCATATATATTTTAGAGAAAACCGCAAAAATGGCCGCCATATTACGTTGTTTTCTAGATGGAGTTAAAAAAGTTTCTAATTGTATTTTTTTTTAAAATGTTTTGTTAGATTTTAAGGAACGTTGTTATGTTGGTCAATATAACATCTTATTTTCTTTGGCATCTATCTAAGCTCTATATACCGTGATTACTGTTCATATAAAATTTACTATGGCAAGAACAAGAAAGGGAATGGTGTGTCCCACCTTTGCCACGGTAATTTATTACCGAGGTCAGTGTACACCCACACCCTCAAGCGTCATGATATTGGTTCATGTCAAATTTCAAATTGATTATTATACATCTTTAATTATATAAATATATTAAAGGATGGTTCCCAATTGAACAGTAACTTAACCCTATTGGACCACCATTATTTTTTTGCCTGTCACTGGTAGGTTTTTTCTTTTTTGTTTTTCTTTTTTCTTTTCCACGTGTCCTTCTCTTTCTCCACCGACTTCTTAACCCGACACAGTGTACTCCACCGTTTGTATTCCCCAATAATATCACTTTAACCTATATTGGTTATACATGTTGTTTCCTTCTACCTTCCATGTATCTCCCACCGCCTATACATTCATCTGTATACATCATCGATCCTTTGACATATGCAAAAGCCCTAAATAATCGTCTACGTCTCCATCTCCACTCTCCTCTGTAAATCATTCGACCACCATTGAGCCACCAGGTCTGTCATCGAGCCCCTTACATCCTAACGCAATGTCTTCTCCTATGAACATCAGTTTTTTGAGATTTTGGAGGTAGCAAGTGATAAATGAAGGAGACAACACAACTTAAAGTAATTTCTTCTTTTTTTTTTTTTGCCTTTTTTGTTAATTCTTACATTTTTTTGCATTTTGGGTCAGATAGGGTTTCTTCGAAGGTCGATTGAACTTCGTTTCTTCATTAATACGAGATGAAGATCAACAGAGGACAAGTAGTAGGTTTGGAATAAAAGTGAAATTTGTCTATGTCAGTTTGGAGCTCAATCCAAATTTACTTTGAAATTTCTTTGGCATAACTATTTTTCTCTGGGTTATCCAATTTAGGGATTCTCTGATGTCTGCATCGGCCTTTGAACAATTTTTCTTTGAAATTCCTCCTGTAACTATCTATGTTGTAAAGCCCATTGAAAAAAGAGAGTTGCAATTTATAAAAGGTGACATTAATTTTGAAGTGTGCAGTGAGATGTGTCTGTTTGTTTGTGCTAAGCCAAAACTTGAGCATGTGAAGGAAGAACAAAATACCTTAATGAACTAGATAGAATACAGAAACGCATATCAATGCTCATTTTGGGAGGGTAATACTTGCATTTGAATAATTTTCTATTTTTCATATTATTGCATCTGCATAGAAATTTATCAGTAGATAATTCTATAAATCATTTGGATTATGTTGTTAAATATAAGTATTGTCAGTTGTGTCACCAAAAACAAGCATTTCCCCCAAAGTATCATGTTCAAATATTTTAACATAATATTTCAGTGTGTAACTCATTAGATTGTCTTGCATATACTATTTGTGTTGCAGGTTATGGATTTTATGTACATTGATCAGGTAGTGGAGGTTCCAGACGGTCCAACAAGATTCATATGAGCATGTAATAATGATGAAAATACCCCTGGAAACGACGGTAATGGTTCAAGTAGTTGTCAGCAAGGGCAGGGAAATCAAAGGTAATCTGAAACTCAATTACAATTTTAATTGATCTCTATTTAATTGGAATTGATTTTAAATTTTACATTTTGTAGTTGATTTTTGGATTAATGTATGATTTCACATATGTTGAGAATGTTGCACATGCTCATGTATGTGCTGAAAGAGCTCCAGCTTCAGATGGATGTGCATGAACGAGAGCTGTAGGAGAGGTAATTTAAATAAACCTTTTCAATTTTACTTAAGACAATATATGGAGTTTTTATTATTTTTTAATTTTACAGGCTTACTTTATAACAAATATGAAACCAATAAAGTTTTGGGGGTTTATGTCACTTATTCTTGTAGGGCTTGGGTATGAAAGGTATATTCTTTATTTTTGGTTTGTTTTCATGGTAAGATTTAAAAAAAGGGCAAAATTATCAAAAATTTATTAACTTCTTGACTTTTTCAATTAGGAAAGGAAAAAGCTTCGACATCATAGTTCTACAGTGCAAATGCCATTAGGAATAACAATGGCTGCAGAAAAGAGGTGCAGGTTAATTGAAGAAGTTTCTAATGTTGCTAATCAGCTTGCTGAAGTATTCCTCAATGATGAACCTATATCAGCTTCTGTTCTTGAGGTATACTTACACTTTTGATATAAAATTCTTCTTTTTTCCACCTGATTTTCCCTTTCTAGGTCAACTTTTTGTCATTGGGCTCATATGTTATTAAAACCCAACCCAAGTTTGCCAATTCCAGCTGCTATTTATGATTTTGCCCCTAAAAATGTTTACTATACGTAATGTTCCTCCATTAAATCATGTTGTATGAGTTTGTAAGTAAGTGCTCCATATGTTTACTTGAATGAGATGCTTCATTTAATCCATTTTCATAATATGTATATTCTTATTACACATATTCTGTTTTACTATAACAATGGATATTGTTTCAGGGAAAACACAGCTTGAGAAACGAAACAAGTAATCAAAACTTTTATTTGCTTATATTTTGGTTCTTAATAGTTACAATGTGTGATTTAAAACTCAAAAAAGACAATCTTCTTTTCATAAGGTCAGCCATCTTGGAGTTTTTAAACCGATACTTTCCTTCATTCATTCTTTAAATGCTTTCAAAGTTATGGGTGCTAGGAAAGGTATAGCTAATGAAAACAAAAATTTATTCAACTTATTTAACCTGTTGATTAACATGAGTTTAAGGGATATGATCTCACGATCATGGGAGGATGTGAGTAATCTTCATTTTAAAATTAATATCTTAAATTCTAAAATGAAATATTTTATAGCATTAATAAATGTTTCTTGAAGAAGGTCATAATTGAGATAACTGGTGGATGTGCATATTATTTATTGTCTAATTGTTCTTTGCAGCTTGAAGTGTCAATCATAATCCAAAGCTTATCCTTTTTGGATCATGGTTTAAGGCATTTACAACTCCACAACTTGATCAGTTAACTATAAAAGCTAGAATGAATAGTGGAATGGAATGAACCATCCCATTCCATTGTCATGTTTACTTGGCTGAAAATAAGAATGAATTTTCATTTGTTTGTGTATTAACACATACCCTCCTACTTTTATTTCCTTACATTCACTTAAATGAGTTATGATGGCTCCGCTTTTTGCAAACAGTCGAACACAAATCCAACCCCCGCAAAGCGGAGGTACTTCACTAATTATTATTATTTTTTTATATTTTAATATTCTCTCTCTCTCTCTCTCTTTCTATATGTGTGTATGTGTGTGTGTGTGATATCGGTGCCCCGAGTTGACCCGGGTTTCGTGAAAGCCAAGTTGGATCCCAGACCATTTGGTTTAATTTGCTTTTTTGTCTTTAGTTTAATAATTTATTTTTGTTTGGGTTTTGATAAGACTTGAGTTATCCGTTAATTAGTTTGTTACCTAGTTTCTAGGAGTAGAATTATTTTTAGCTTTGGATGTTTTGCTTTGGAAGAGGTAGAATTTTGATTGACTAATAAAGAACTTTTTTTCTTGAGAATTCTCTATTATCCTCTGTTCCAACCTCAGGTGCTTAAGAAACTGCATCAGTTGGTATCAGAGCTTAGAAGATGAATCACAATAGACGAGGGCCGCAACAACAGTCCCATAAAGATGCCGATAGAGGCAATGAGGACTATGTGAGAGACCCACGTGATACTGCGGAGATTGTGAGGTTGCAACAATGGGTTTGCGACCTACAATTACAACATGAAGAACAAGATGAAGAAACCAAGTCAGAAATAAATATCAAAGGTGATGATGGCAGTAATCGAACCCTTTTGGGGGTCGAAACCAGCGACGAGGGCAATATGAGATGGACCTAATCCGTAGCATGGGGATGAAAGTCGATATTCCAAAATTCGATGGGAAGGCTGAACCTGATAATTTTGTTGACTGGCTTAATACGGTTGAAAGGGTCTTTAACTTGAAAGACATTCCCAACAACCATAGGTAAAACATGTTGCTATTAAGTTACGTGAATATGCTTCACTATGGTGGGAACATTTAAAAAAGAAAAGATCACAAAAGGGACGATCAAAGGTTGAAACTTGGGCTAAAATAAGGAAACTATTGTGTGAAATTTTTTTATCACCAAACTATCGCCAATAAGCCTCTTTAGAGTATCGCAACTTATCGCAGCAGAGCTCTACCTTCAAGGAGTTTATTACTGAATTTTATAGGTTAAGGATGAGATGTGGAGCCGAGGAACAGGAGGAACAAATTGTCGCCTGGTTTTTAGACTCTTTACGTACCGAATCTGAAAAATTGTTCAGCTCCATTCGTATTGGACCTTCACAAATATGTGTAACTTGGCATTGAAGGTGGAAAAACAAAGTAAAAACAAAAATAAAGTGACCCCTTATAGGTTCAACACAAACAAAGCTGAAACATTTCGTTAAGTTACAAATAGTTCACCTAGAAGTAGATTTGATCCAACCAAAGCAGCGGCATCATGGGGTCTAGCCACACAAGCAACTCCATCATCCAGGTTAAGCTGTTATTTCAAATGTTACGGGATAGGTCATTACACACGTGATTGTCCCAGCCAACAACTTGTCACAATCACTAAAGAAACACTCGTGGACGATACACAACATATTTATGATACAAAGGTTAAAGAAGAAGCGGAAGAGGATGAAGTCCTTTACCCTGATAAGGGTCAGCCCTTAGTGACCCAAAGAGTCCTCGATAACATATTGACCCCATTCGTTGACAGCATGTTGTGGCTTCGCAACAACATCTTCCTTACCAAATGCACATCTAAGGGTAAAGTATGTACCATCATCATAGTCTGGAGAACTTATGAGAATATGGTCGCCACAAGTATAGTTGACAAGTTAACCACTTGGGTTGTGGTGACTTGGTAAGGCATGTGGAAGATATGGTGGATAACCTATTGACCCATGTTCAAATCCTGGCACCACTCAGCCCTTGTGGCCATGGAGGTTCGTCTGCAGTGACTCCAGGGCATGAAGCAAAGCTTTATGTTTGCAGCGGGGGATTAGTCGGTGCGCGAAAGCTGGCCCGGAAACCCTCGTTAGGGAAGTTCCCTTTCAAAAAAAAAAAAAAAGTATAGTTGACAAGTTGGTGTTGAAAATAGAACCTCACCCCGACCCATATCAATTAACTTGTCTAAAAAAGGAATGTTTTTAAAGTCAGTCATCAGTGTATCGTACAATTCTCTATTGGTAACCAGTATTCAGATGAAGTATGATGTGAAGTAGTTCCCATGGATATGTGTCATGTTCTACCGGGACAACCTTGGGAATATGATCGACACACAAAACATGGTGGGTTTAAAAATACTTATTCATTTGTCAAGGATGGAATCAATATTACCTTAGCGCCCTTAATACCCCATGAGATGGGGACAGAAGCTCTCTTCCTCAAAAAATCAGCCTTCATTGACTTTAACAGAAACCATACACCATCGTTCATGTATGCCCGAATAGTGGGTGAACACAATAGTGAAGAAAAAGAGGCACCACACGAAGTACAACCTCTCCTCGAAGAGTTCAAAGCGATATATCTTGACAAAATCCCATGTGGTTTACCCTTTATCAGAGATGTACAACACTATATTGACTTCATACATGGGTCTGTCATACCAAACAAACCGACGTATCGGATAAACTCTAAAGAATTCGATGAGCTAGATAGGCAAGTGACATAACTTTTTGAGAATCGGCTCATTCGAGAAAGCATGAACCCTTGTTCCATCCTGAAATTATTAGTTCCAAAACCAGGAGGTGCCTATAGAATGTGCAAAGACAGCCGAGCCATCAACAAGATAACCATCAAAATATCGTTTTCCTATACCTCTCTTTGAAGACCTTCTTGATCAGCTACATGGCTTGTGAGTGTTCTCAAAATCGACCTCCGAAGCGGGTATCATCAAATTAGAATGCGTCTCCGGGATGAATGGAAAACCGCTTTTTAAAACACGTGATGGATTGTATGAGTGGATGCTTATGTCATTCAGCCTATAAAATGCACCAAGTACATTCATGTGGCTAATGAACCAGGTCTTTAAAGACCAAATTGGGCGTTTTGTAGTTGTTTATTTTGACAACATTATAGTATTCATCCAAGATGTAGCCCAATACATCCGCCACCTTCGACAAGTTTTCCCTATTTTGCTAAATCAGAAGTTATATGCAAACCGGACTAAATGTCATTTCTTATCGCGTGAAGTTCTCTTTTTGGGTTACCTTGTGTCGGGAACAAGTATACGAAATGATGAGTCTAAAGTGGGCGAAATTACAACATGGCCCACTCCCACGTCAATTCATGAAGTACGAAGATTTCACGGGTTAGCTTCCTTTTATCGTCGTTTTATTTGCAATTTCAGCTCCATCGCCACTCCTATTACTAACTGTCTTAAAGGACACAAGTTTAGTTGGACTAATGCAACTGACAAGGCGTTTGAAGAATTAAAATAAAAGGTGACACAAACTCCCGTCTTAGCCAAAATAACTGACCAATTGTGTTTTTAGTGAAAAATTTAATGACACAAGGCAGAAGTATAAAACATATGATAAAGATTTATATACGATAGTTCAAAGCCTCGAGTATTGGCGTCATTATTTACTACCAGGTGAGTTTATTTTATACTCAAACAATCAAGCTCTTTGTTTTAATAACAATAAACACAAAATCAACCCGAGACACACAAAATGGGTTGAATACCTTCAAGAATTTTCATTCGTCATACTACACAAAGCGGGTTCAAGTAACACAGTGGTTGATGCCCTTATCCGACATCACACGCTACTCACATCTTTAAAGGTTTGAGTGGAAGGGTTTGATATTTTTTGTGGGTTGTATCCTAATGACCCAGACTTCGCAGAGGTCTGGAGACACTACCACATGACAACCTAGAGAATTCACAAAAAAAAATATTATGTCCATGAGGGTTTCCTGTTCAAAACACAGCAACTATGTGACCCGAAGTGTTCGTTACAGGACGCAATTGCGTTAGAAAATCATCAAGGAGGATTAGCCGGACATTTTGGAAGTGACAAAACACTAAAACTTGAACAGGAACAGTTTTATTGCCCCAAAATTGTGACCGATGTCACTCGTGTTGTGGCTAGATGTCGAAATTGTCATGTTGCTAAAACCACCAGTCAAATGTGGATCTATGCACTCCACTTCCTGTTCTTAAGGGTCCATAAGAAGACATCAGCCTTGATTTTGTTGTTGGTCTTCCACATACATAGCGACAAAAAAAGACTCAATTATGGTAGTGGTTTATAGGTTTTCCAAGATGGAACACTTCGTTCAATGTGCCAAGACATATGATGTTAGTTAAATCCCTCGTCTTTACTTTGCAGAAATCATTAAGCTTCATGGTGTGCCCACATCCTTAACATCTAATCGTGATGTTAAATTCATAGGATATTTTGGGCGAACTTTGTCAAAACGGTTGGGTTCACGTCTTCATTTCAATAGTCCACATCGCCCGCAAAGTCACGATCAAAATGAAGTCACAAACCATAGCCTTGGAAACCTTATGTGTAGTCTTGTTGGGAATAGGATGCCATACTTCCACAAGTTGAGTTTGCTTATAGTCGATCGCCAATCCGATCTACCGGTAAGAGTCCACTTTTTATAGTTTATGGGTGTAATCCGTTCACACCATTAGACCTTGCACCACTACCGGAAACTAACCATTTCAGTGCTGAAGGTGAAGAAATATCATATCAAATTAAAGAAATTCATCAGCGGGTGTGAGAACAAATTATCAATAATAACATTGTCTATCAGAGGCAGGCTAATGTTCACCGGAAGCGGGTGGTTTTTAAAGAAGGAGATCTAGTGTGGGTTCATCTGAGAATGGATCAGTTTTCCAAGGGGCATGGAGGTAAGCTTCAACCATGTTCGGATGGCCCTTTTCAATTCGTTGAACGTATAAATGATAATTCGTATAAAATTGCGTTACCTAGTACCTAGAATGTTTCAGCCACTTTTTAATGTTGCAAGTTTATCCCCATTTGTTCCGGATGAAGTTGATAAGTTTGACTCGAGGGCGAGTCCTTCCGAAGAGGTGAAGAATGATGGTGGTTGCTCGAGTTGATGTGGGTTTTGTGAAAGCCAAGTTGGATCCTAGGTCATTTGGTTTAATTTAATTTTTTGTCTTTAGTTTAATAATTTATTTTTGTTTGGGTTTCGATAAGACTTGAGTTATTCGTTTATTAGTTTGTTACCTAGTTTCTAGGATTAGAATCCTTTTAAGTGTAACATCAGGGATTTGCAGGAATTAATATTATTTAATTTATTGAATAATTGGTTGTTTTGGGTTAGGCCAGGATAGTTGGGCCTTATGCTTTGGGCTGAAAAAGGCAGTACACGAGGCGTCCCATGCCAGGTACGCACAACATACTCAAGAGGTTGGGGCGGGGAAGCCATGCACATACGTCCAGCATACCAAAGGGTACACATAGCATACGTGTGCAGGTTCTAAAAGACTAACTTTTAGGGTTTGATCCCTATATAAAGGATCTTATGCCTTTGGTCCATCCCCCCTCTCACCTCTATACAGCCTCCACGAAAACCATAACCCCTATTTGCGTGCCTTTGTGATTTGAATGTATATTTCATTGATGGATTATATATGGTTGTGCATTCGTGAGGCATTTCATGTGATGTTAGTAGAGGGTTGTTCGGCTTGTGGGTTTTTGGGAAGGAAAGAAATCTAGAGAAAGTCTAGGAAGTGTAGTATTATACATATGGCTAGTTGTATGCATGCGTGTAAGGAGTTTAGTAAAGTGATGCGAAGTAACTTGGAAGTCATGGAACAATCCTTGGAACATGTATGGATAGGTATGGAAGGTAGTATTAGGATTGTACTACTAAAAGCATAGGAACCATACTTTGGTCAAGCAAGTGTTACAAAAATACCAAGGAACTTGTAGATAGGTATACATAGTGTGGGTTAGAAATACGCATTGATTTTGATTTGTTCCTTTTGTTTTTCATATTCATTATGGCGACATTTGGTGTTGGAGAATCGAATTTGAGTAAGATGGATGTTTGCGACACCATAGCTGCAGAGGTTTCAAGGTTCATTATAGAGGATTTTCCTGGTGTAATCAACTCAGTCATGGATGAATTGATTTTGGTGGTGGGCGAGCGTTTTAGGGTTCTATAAGTTGAGTTGGAGGCCATCCACCAACTTCCTGATCTGGATCATATGATACTCAAAAGGCCATTTGAATCCATAAAGTTGCTAACTTTATGTATCTTCTTCACTCTAACTAG
This sequence comes from Lactuca saligna, assembly GCF_052625555.1. Taxonomy (NCBI): domain Eukaryota; kingdom Viridiplantae; phylum Streptophyta; class Magnoliopsida; order Asterales; family Asteraceae; genus Lactuca; species Lactuca saligna. The sequence continues at coordinate 87,141,027 of NC_136420.1, read as the reverse complement.
CTAGAACCTAAGGAAATGGGACCAAAAGCCTCGATTTAGCCATGAAATGAAATAAGGTTTGAGTATTAGTACTTACAAGGGTCCAACAGGAAAAGAGTTGATGATAATGATGCTTACTTGCAACTCCACCACAATGATTCTTATTTCTCTTCTTTTCTTCTCCTTCAAGTAAGTAAGACACAAAGAATTACCAAGGATCTTAAGGAAGGTCGTAATCAGGGTTCCAGGAGGCTAGAGGGTGAGAGAGGTTGAGGATGGACAACCCTAGCCTCTTAATCCATTAAATACTCGAGCATTAGGGTTTTGGGTCATTAGGTCGTGGTCACGTCGTGAGACCTCATGCCTAACGTCGTGAGACTCTAAAGATGCGGGTCAATTGGTCAACAATCACTCACGGCATAACCACCATATCTCATGTCGTGACCCTCTTCCAAAAGTTATAAAATCAAGAAAATAAGTACCTCAGGCATCTGGGTGTTACAATTCTCGCCCACTTTATCAGACTTCATCCTTGAAGTCCGCCACCTCAAACAACTCGGGGTATTGTTCTCTCATCACATCTTCAGGCTCCCACGTCCATTCTAAATCCTTTTGGTGCTACCACTGCACCTTCGCGAGATCTAAAAACTTGTTTCGCAGAGTCTTCGTCCTCCTGTCAAGGATAGCCAACGGTCTCTCTATATAATTCAGACGATCATCCACCTGAATATCCTCAAATGGAACCACTACAGAATCATCAAACAAACACTTTCGCAGCTGAGAGACAAGAAAAGTGCTATGAATTTGACTGAGTTCCTCCAGCAGATCCAAACGATACGCAACCCTACCCACCTGAGCTAATACCCTAAAAGGACCAATATACCTGGGGCCTAGCTTACCCCGCTTCCTGAATCGGATGAAACCTTTCCAAGGTGACACATTAAGGAGTACCATATCCCCAACATGAAACTCCAAGTCTAACTGGTGTCTATCTGCGTAGCTCTTCTGTCGGCTCTGTGTTGTCTGAAGTCTGCCACACACTTGCGAAATCAATTCCATTGTTCGGAGTACCACCTCCGTACTCCCCATATCTCGTTAAACGACCTCACCCCTACATATCAGGGTTCTACACTTCCGCCCATATAGCATCTCAAAAGGAGTTCGATCAATCCTGACATGTGTAGTTGTTATTATACGAAAACTCCGACAACGGAAGATATGTAATGCCTGTAGATCCGGGCTAGTTAATTTAGAGACAATGAGCTTCAAAAATGAGTTTTTAATGGAAAATTATTTAGAAGGATTAATCTTATCCAAGTTTTAGTATATGTTACAGAGGTTCTGTGCCTATAAAGAACGCCGAAATTCGAGTTATAACGAAGAAGTTATGGCCCATCGAAGTTTTATAGCAAAACCGACACGGCACTGGGAGACGTAAATAGTGGATTTACGATAGAGGCATTTTTATCCTTGGTTATCTAAACAAATTTTGTAGTATACGTTAAACCTAGATCATACAAAAAAAGAACGCCCAAATCTGACTTCGTATAAGGAAGTTATGAATTTTCTAAGATTTGGCATAGCAGTGCACGACCCGAAACTCGAATTTTAGTTTGAGCGGTTTTTGGCCTACGTGATCTAAATGAGAGTTTAAGATCTCATTAATAGGAACTCCATGATAAAAAGACAAAAAAAAACGGAGTCCGTATGTAGAAGTTATGAATTTTACGCGGACATTTAATAATATAATCTCCTCCTATTGTTAAATTTAAGATTGGTCGAGAATTAGCCAACAGAGTCTAAATGAAAGTTATAGGTCTTGTTTTTACCTATGTGTGGATATAAATAACGTCAAAAACGGAGCTCGTATGCGAAAGTTATGATTTTACTAAGTCGGGAGGGTGTTGTGCGAGTTTGGGTGACGTGACGCGATCACAACCATTGCTTTCTCCCCAAGAAAAGCCATCAGATGATGACACATGGCACTAACTCGGAGAGTTAGTGACCCAACTCGGCAATTCCAGCTACCTGGCAGTCTATAAATAGAAGTGTCGGGTTCCCTCATTCTTCACACCATTCCAACTTCACTTTCTCTCTCTAGAACCTCTCTCTAGCTCCCTTTAAGCTCCCTAAAGTCGAGGTAAAGCCCCTATCACCCGAAGGAAGCCCCGAGGCTCTCGGAGTCCCGAGAAAAGAGCCTTTCGGATTGGGAATGTTGCTCTAGGGAAGCCCGGTTTTGCGAAAAACCCGATGTAAGTAAGCTATGCCTATCCTATTGTTAGCATATCTTGTTTTTAATATAGTAATGTTATTAGGACCATATAATAAGTGTTTAGGTTGTTATTATGAGTTATATAAGTTTCGTTATAATATATTTTAACCACTCACTGTACAGGGAATCTGGTTTAAAGGGTCACATAGGGTTGTTGGATTTCAGAAGTGCTATATGCCAAAAATGCTCCTGCCCACCGGTGTTTTATGTTTGGCCTCTGTCTGAATATAGTGGTTGATAAATATTGTTTCATGCTTATATAACAGTAATAATAGCAAGACTATTAATTAGTCCCACTGACTATAGGACTAAACTCTAGTGGTAATGATACTAGGTTTTGTCAAAGGAAAATTGTGTTAAGAGTAACGAAGTGTTGTCCGAGTGCCGAGTCACCACCTTCTCAGGTGAGTGCATGGTCCCTTTCATCTTACACATAGATATGAAGTATTTTATATAAACTACATGTTATATATGCATATTATCTGTATACTTGCTATCTATGTTGGATCAATGATTTTATACAATTTTTATATAATTTAAACTATATATGTATTTATATCTACATAATATGTTGGGTAAAACATGGATAGATGAATATACGAGTTGGATGATGAGTTAAGAGGTGATATAGACCATGAGGTAAGGGTGAGAGGTGGATGATGTGAGAAGCCTTGTTCCCAAATGTTGTCCCTGTCATCTAGCAGAGTATGGATGACAACCACGTATTATTCTAGGCAGTCCAGTGGAACACTAGCAGACTCGCAACCTGTAGGTGTTGTGAACGATGTGTTCCCCGGCGTACTCTAAAAACCCATTGACATGTATTGCGAGTGGAATCTCGAAAACGAAACTATCAATAAACGAGATAACCCTAGCAATTGTGCCCAAAGGACAATACCGGCAGTTGCGCCTCTTAGAGAATGTCACAATTCTGGCAGCTGCGCCTAAGTGACAGAACTAGCAGCTGTGCTTGATAGTTGTGTCATTGACAATGATGGACTTCGTACCTATTCCTTAGGATAATCCTTAGGAATGAATGAATGAGAAATAGTTGATTCTTAGGGTAGATCCTTAAGAGTGTAGAAGATAATGGGGATGGGTAATTGGGTTAACTGTTTGATGATTAAACATAATAATTATACTATTGTGGGTTGAAAACCCTATGTACTCACCAGGTTTCCCAACCTGACCACTCAATTTATTTATATCACATGTGTTGATATGAAGTCACATTACAGTGAGAGATTAAAGATATATAAATCACTAGTGATAATGAATGTAATTTCTGTTTATGCTTATGTTTCTATATTGACGATGACATTCCAAATGTTTTAAAATGAATAATAATACTTTTCTTCGGAAATGCTTTGATAACGTATTTATCATATTTTACTGGGAACAAATTCCGCAACATTTTTATTAAAGGATGTACTCTGATTTTTACAAAGCATAAACAAAATCGATCTTTTATGGCCGTGAAAATGGGGATGTCACAAGATACATATCCCAACTTCCGCCAAAATACAATTCACATGCCCACAACATGTCCTCCAAAGTCTGGATAGTCCACTCGCTATGCCCATCATTTTGCGGGTGGAAAGTCAACCTGAAATGTGGATGAGTACCCAACTCCTTGTAGAATCCCTTCCAGAACCTAGAACTTAACCGAACATCCCTATCATAGACCACAAAAACCGACACCTCATGCCTCGTCACCACCTCCCGAATGTAGATATCGGACAACTTTTACACCAAAATACTATCCTGGATCTAAATAAAGTGTGCTCTCAGATCAACCGATCCATGATGACCTATATCGAATCCACACATCGCTTTGTATGAGCCAATTTGTGATAAAATCCATCGTGATCTTCTCCCATTTCTATACGGCAACACCCAATGGCTCTATTTTGTCGTAAGATTACTAATGCTCAACCTTGAATTTACTGCAAGTCAAACACCTCTCCACATACTAGGCCACTTTCCGCTTCATACATGGTCACCAATAGTCAATTCGGAGATCTCTATACATATTTGTTGTCCGGGATGAATAGAGAATTTCGACTTGTTCGCCTCCTCCATCAAACCTTGACGTGCACCACTCTAATATGGAGCCCACACCCTCCGATGAAGTGTCAATAATCCCTGACTATCATAATCGAAGGAAGTCACCTGACCCACTTGGCACTCGCTCTTTTGATGCTCTTCCTTCATTGCCTCAACCTGAGCCTCTCGAATCTACTCTAAGAGTGGGGTAATCACTATCATCCTTAAACACAGATCCCTGATCGGGGAAGCCACCGCCTCGCGAATGAGATCATTTTCCACCACATTGGTCTTCCATGGGTAATAAAGAATCCAACAATCATAATCCTTCACCACATCCAACCATCTACCCTGCCTCATGTTCATATTCAGCTGATCCATCAGATACCTCAGACTCTTGTAATTTTTGTAAATAGTACAACAGACCCCAAAAAGGCAGTGTCGCTAAATCTTGAGGGCAAACACCACAACCCCCAACTCCAAATCATGTGTAGGATAATTCACTTCAAGAGGCTTTAGCTTCCTGGAAGCGTATGTGATCACATGACCCTGATGCATCAGGACTGCACCCAAACCTATGATCGATGCATCACAGTACACCATGAAATCTTCAACACCTTCCGTTGGGGTCAGAATCGGTGCCTCACACAATCTACACCTCAGGGTGTCAAAGGTTGTATGTTGCTTAGGCCCCCAACAAAACACGATAGTCTTCTTCGTCAATCGGGTAAAAGGGCTGCTATCTCGGTGTAAGTCCCCAATCTGCTTGTGTATTAATCAGATCCGTTTGATGGTGCGGAATCCTAATCAAACGGATGGTGCCAAATCAAACAGAAGAGAAGGAGAAGAAGAAGATGATGAATCTTGTATGTATTGATATGAATGAAGATCCGGATACAAGATTCACATACACTAACACACACTCTCTTCTCTCTCTCTCTCTCTCTCTCTCTAGAACACCTTCAAATGCATACACTTAAGCTCCTCTATTCTTTTTCTCGTCACTCTGCTCCTCACCTCATTACACCTATATTTATAGGCTTGGTGAATCATGGGTTGTAAATGGGTTTACGGTCGTAAACACCCACTGACCGTAAACTCATAAAATATTACAGAAAAATACATTTGCCTAGAAAAGTAAAGTATAAACCATATTTTGACCCAACAATCTCCCCCTTGGTTTATAACTTTCTTTTCTAAATGATCCAACAAGCTCCCCCTACAAAGTACCTGGCTCTTCTTGTCAATCTTCAATAGGAGCTTGGTTTCAGCTTTAATCTTCAATGAATGCACATTAGGTGAGGTTGCTTGATGTACTAATTCTTGAAAGATAGTGCTTTCAGCTTGAAAATCTTTAGAGAGAACATCAGAGAGAACAAATCTTCTTGATCACTTTAGCAGGTTTAAGATAGCAGCAGACTGATTGAGGATGCTTCAATGCAATCCGTCACATAATCTTCAATTTCTACTTCACCTTGCTTCTGGGGTAGAAAAATTGAATGTTGAAAGAATAATCTTCATTTCTTGCTCCTTCAAATGAAAATTCTTCGATCCTCACGGATGAAGCTTTGGCTCAGAAATATTCGACACAAACTCCATGAGTCTCATCTACACCTGAATTCACTTTTCAAGACAAAACAAAACTAAAAGAAAACTTATCACACAAATTAAAACAGAAACACAAATATTTTTGGATTTTTGATTTTTCTAAACAATAAATAAAACAGAAATAACAATATTTTTGGATTTTGAATTTTCTGATTTTTGTTTGATTTTTGATTTTTTTTTAATTCTCCCCCTAAATTTTTGCATAAAAGAAAAAGTATGAGCAAATTTAACAAAAACAAAAACAGAAGCTAAATTTAAGACTATTTTGGGATCCAAGTTGTCAGGCAATCAAATATCGTTAAATTAGCACACACCTACATGTTTAGATATGGTTAATTGTTGGTATTGTGGTCCACTTAAACATGAAGAATATCGACAAACTTTTCTAAATAAACCATTTAGTTGACGACGACCATGGGTATTGTTGTCCACTTAAATTAAGTAGCGGGATCTACAGACAACCTCTAAATGGTTCGATTTTAGTGGCACTAGAATGTGTTCCCCACTTCCTGATATACCCTGATTATCAAGAACTTCCTAAGGACTCCTTACTTTAGGTGAGTAAACAATTCTTAAGGAGGAAGATAGATTTAGAGATAGATGCATATGTTGTGTCCCATGTCGGATCTATTTCAATCGCGCAGAAGGGACAACATATGACTAACATAGATAGAGGGATATAGAGATAGTACGGTGCATATGTTGTGTCCCAGGTCGGATCTTCTGATCACGCAGATGGGACAACATATGGCTAACAGATAGAAAGAATTTCATAGATATGGATATGCATAGAGATAGAGTTGCATATGTTACATTCCAGGTCGAATATATTCCAATCACGCAAAGGAAGCAACATATGACTGACAGATAGAAAACAAGAAAATAATTGCCTACAAACCTATTTTATCAAAACCCCCAGTCGTCCCATCAATACCGGAATTAAGGACATGATTCCATACATCAAGGAAATGTTGAGCCACAATTCTAGATAATTAACGTTTAGTGTATCTCGCAGGCTCCCATGTTTATCTCACTACTCAATCTACCCGAGCATTGTATGGTCAGTCTAAATGAAACTATCTAAGTTCATATTGTCTAGTCCTTTCATTTTTCAATCTAAGTCTAGTCCTTTTGAATCATTTGTGCCTACCAGCACATTGAACACAAAGTCTAGACAATTCGGCTTTAGTGCATTACACAAATTTTATATTGTCCTTTAGCACTAGACTTCATATCACATCCCAATAATAACTACTAACGAAAAACTATTAAGAAAACGAAAAAATTGTCTTTGAAACGAATCAGAGTAAGATAAACTCAGGAGTATAGAGAAGAAAATGCAAACCGTCATTCACCGATTGAATTTGCATCCAGAATATCTGAGATCATCACGCATTATCTCAGAATAGATCCGAAAATTATTCATGTCATTAATCACTAACCCCATGTGATCCCTCCCTTTCTTCCCTTCTTTCCTTTCCCGCAAAGGACACATACTCTCGAACAAAGTTCTTAGTGTTGTACGGTTGAGATATGTCCCCTATCATATGCCAGGAGCCGCCACTACCAACAAAACGAAGTCTAATGATATGCCTCCATATCTGCTCCGACGCAGAGCGGGATCAATTGGTCTTACTCTTGATCTCGGGAATCCATAATTAATTAGTTTTAGAACGGGGCGTTACAACATCTCAATTAATAAAGCGTAAAGAAAAATATTTTAATTGGTTCTGAAAATGGGGATGTCACAGTTGGTATAATAGCATTAGTTTAAGTGAACTAGGAATTTAGGAAAATTATAGACTTAAATTTAGAAGTTAAGTATGATCGATGATATGCACGATAAAATTCTTTAGGATAGATGCCTTAGTTGATTTAGGCACTAGCACTATCATAATATAAGAAGATACCTTAACTTCTAATTATGTGTGTGTGTGTGTGTGTGTCTATATATATATATATATATATATATATATATATCGATATATTAAACTACTCACCTCTACGACTATAGAACGTCATGATGATCACTAGGAGTGGAAGAGTCGTCAATAACAAAGAAGGTCCAGCACCTCAGAACGCCAGAGTAGTTGTTGTTCAAATCCCGATAAATGAAGCTAAAGCAATGATGCAATAAATGTTCGATCAACAACTACATGAGATTAGGGAGCTCTTGGATCAAGAGCTAGCTAATACTAGAGGAGGAGTGCTGGTAATCAACGAGCCAATAATTGTTGAACAAGTCAACAACAGACCAATTCCTTCTCATCCAGAAATGGTCTAGGAAGAAAACGATGACTTAGAAAGTCATCCCATGAAATTTCATACTAAAATGTTGTAGATTTTAAGTAAATACTCAAATCAATCAAAGAAATTAACAATGCATGCAAGCCAGGATCTTGCCAAGATCGCTAGTAGGAGTGAAAAGAACATGAACGCCTTAGCCAACCATTGTCAATATACCCACAATATTTTCAGGATTAGACTGCAACATCAATTTTTTAGGTTCACATTAGACAATAATCTTCGAGAATTCATGAATATAATTTATGTAAACAGGTAAAAAACTAACAACCAAACCCCTAGTCCTACACAAATCATCATCCTAATCTAATGAAAACTTGTCTAAATCAAGAACATTTGCGTACAATTTAAACTATTGGTAACAACAAAACAAAATACCTATGATTGACTGTCTATCGAATTACCTGGGTTTTAGCACCAAAAATGAGATTAACAACATCAGCTTGAGCCTGAAACCTAGTGGTGAGTAATTCTCATTACGTATCCATTATGAATCATTGATACAAATTAACGTAGCCTGATTCCAATAACATCAAAATCCTAGTTTTTAGAAATAAAAGAATATATGGTAATATTGAAAACATACTTTGAGCACCATGGTTGAAGGTTATGTTTCTTTGATATAGGGTTTCCAGAGGTATTTACTAACATTCATTGAGAAATCGAATTTAAGGCTTTCTAGAAGCGCATGAGTGGTCGCATAATGCTGATGGTCCGGTGGAACGTTGGCAGTCTTATGGTGTCGACCGATTTTCATTAACCAATGGTCATATGAGGTTCTGTCGACACAAATTTGACAAATTTCCTAGCGAGTGAAGTAAAGCGAGATAAGAAAGATGGCGATTGAGAGCAAACTGGATATCGAAAACTGACAAAGCTTTTCAAGTGATGCAAAATCGAGTAGATGCTTTGATATAAAGCATCGCCTGCAGAGAAATGTTGATTGGAAGCCGACGATGGGTATTATAGGGTTTTGAAATTGAAGGAATTATGGTCCAAAAGAGATCAATCGGTGTCTTTCTCAGGTGCTCAAGGAGTTTGAGTATGATATGGATGAATTAGAATTTTTGGAGTTTGGCAACAAACCGAATCAATTTGCAGAAAAGTAGAGGACACCGACGAATATGACAGGAAGTGGTGAATGCATAGGATTCTCAAATGTTTAGGTGACAACGGTGAAGAACACCTTCAACATTCCTCCAGATTTTCCTTTTGCCTCTTCTCCCTGGCATCTAACATGATTGAATAAAAAAGAGAAATCAATTTTGATTGCGTAGAGAAGAGAATTTAGAGACATGAGAGGCTTCGATTAGTGTAGGAAAATGGAGCAGGTGGATATAAATTGAAAGCTACAACCAATTTAGAAGACGGTGGAAGGCGTATTTGGGATTCGGAGATGAATAGGGATTAGAGAGAAAAAAATAGAAGGATCCAATCGGTACCGAGGGTGACTAAGCAACTCTACATTCTGCCATGTAGGGGCTACAGGTAATAATAGGGACTAGATTAAATTGGTAAAAATATATGACAATCAAATGCAAAGAAATGTATACAACGAGCCGAAAGTGAATATCTAAAGACCCAAATATGTCAAAATAAAAACATTATTGTTCCTAATGGTTATATATATATATATATATATATATATATATATATATATATATATATATATATATATATATATATATATATATATATATATATATATATATGGGGACGATTTACTTGAGATTAAGAAAATAGAGATCTTGATATTTAACCTCAGCCACATATTTCTTATTTTCCGCTCTAACAAGATATGCATAATCATAAATGATTATATGGCAGAGAGGTATAATCATATATGATTATGTATGTTTATACGTACATAATGATTATAAATGATTATGTATGTTTATACGTATGTATCTAATCATAAATGATTATACATATATTTTGTTCACATAATGAGTAATCATAAATGACTATGACAGTTGGTGACAGAGGTGACGGAGATGATAATTGTGGGGTCAACTTGTATCAGAGGTGGTTGTAGTGATGGTAGCTGTGATAGTTGTGGTGGTGGGGATGGTGATGGAGGAGAAATGAATGAGCGACTTTATATAATCATTTCTGATTAATAACAGATTTGTCGCACCGGTACACCGAAAGGTTAGAGCGGCAGGTGTGAAATATATGACTGATGTTAAATCTCGATATCTGTATTTTCTTTTTAATTTCAACGGAATATATATATATATATATATATATATATATATATATATATATATATATATATATATATATATATATATATATATATATATATATATATATATATATATATATATATATATATATATATATAACAGTTTTTCAGATAAAATATGTAACCATGTTTTTCATCCTATAAACAAATAATGCAAGACTTTACTTGTAAAATATATAACTTGTTGAAATGTAGTTGCATAAGTTGTGTCCATTGTATAAATTCATAAAAAAACATTGCTATACAAATTGGTAAAAGAAATTTAGTCGCTAGTAGCAACCGATTTCCCTTTATATTTTGACCATAAAATTACATTTAATTGCATATTTTGTATGAAAAATAATAATTTTGATACATAATACAGGGTATATAAATAAACATCTAATTTCTTTTAAGAACGAATTAAAAACACTTAGTTTTCATAAAAAAATAATAATTTTAATACTTGTTATTTTTTATATAATTAAGACTATAATTTTTATTCGTTTTCGACATTGTATTTTCCAAAATATTTGAATGTTCGCTATTTGAAACAAATTGAAAAATATACTGTGTTAAAATTAACGTCAATGTTAACCGACAGCTGATTAATATTTTAATTATTAAAAAAATAACAGCCTCAAATTAAATTCTTATGAAAAATAATATCTTTAATATAACTTACCTTAATTTTAAAATAGAAAATATTTTTTTTAATTATTGAGATAGAAAAATGTTTGTTTGGATTTTTGCTTTTGTTATTCGTTTTTTCCACGACTAGTAGAATACATCCACACCAATTCTTTTCCAACCCCTTCCAAAGTCTTTTTACTATAAATAATAGCTTCCTCCAAACACACACATTAACACATACAACACATCAACCTCCATTTTTCACGCGCATCTTTAGATCACCACATAAAATCGTGAGAAACGGTTACCACGATCTGCGATTTCGATAAAATCTCTGTAAATCGATTCATCGATCGGATCGCACGGATAGTAGCTTGATCTGATTGATCAACGATAAAATGGGGAGTTTAAAGGCAGTGTTGAAACATCCGGACGATTTTTACCCGCTGTTGAAGTTGAAGATGGCGGCGAAGAAGGCTGAGAAACAGATCCCGGCGGAGCCACACTGGGGATTCTGTTACTCTATGCTTCATAAGGTTTCTAGAAGCTTCGCGCTTGTTATTCAACAGCTCAATCCCGAGCTTCGTGACGCTGTAAGTGTGATTAACCAAACGCCGTCTTGTTTTTATGTGTGTTCTAGCAATTCTACCTGACCTTGCAATTAGTCTAAGATATTTCCGAATTATAATCTATTCGATTAACAAAAATAAGAGTAGTTAACCAAACGACGTCTTTTTTTTCCGTGTGTTTTAATTATTATCGCCGAATCTTATAATCATTTCTGGATATTTTCCGATTTTCCGGTTCGTGAAATGCGTGGAGTAAATAGAGGATCAAATGATACTATTCTCGGTTAACAAAATTTAAAGTTTTCGTTAGTTTTTGCGATTTGGTGGATCTTGATGCATAAGTCAATTTGTCGTATTCTTCATAGACACGTTATGTACATCTGGCGTATCTTTCAAATTTCAATCCTCTTCTGTGTAAATTTTACTGCAGTTGTTCAGAATAGGTCCGTCTGTGTAAATAATTCAGATGTCGCATGTGTGAGAGGGAATATAGCTGTGGAAGATAGCATATTCTCTTTTTTTGCACCTGGATTCAGAGTATCAGCTTTTTGGGGGTGTTTTAAAAATATTGCTGCGATAATAGCAGTGCAGCATCTTTACCTCTTTTTTTTAAGGGGGGAGGGGGCTTTGGTATTGACGATCTGCAAAAGATCAATGGAATCTCCTTTATTCGAGTTTTACACACACATACAAATGAGAGGGTAAAGCCAGATGTCTGTATTTGTATTTTAACATGTGAATTCTTTTAAATTGTCGTTCTTAGTTGACCCCAAGCTGTCATAGGAATTTTTCAAACTCATACCCACATAACCTTGGTTGCTTGCTAGAGGAGGGGAAGTGGTAACAATTACCAAAACTTTATTTAGCATAAAAGAGTGATTATCAATCCAAAAATGGACTTTTAACAACCAGAGAAGTTTATATTTTATGCCTTTTGAGGAACAGAAGTGTGTGCATCTGTAATCCACTAACAATCAACTTTTTTTTTTGTTTGTGTTACTACATACTTTCTAATATAATTTTGACACTATACACTGCAGGTTTGCATTTTCTATTTGGTTCTTCGTGCCCTTGACACTGTTGGTAGGTCTAAATACCTTTAAGCAAAATTTCTAGTTTTCTGATTTTCTTTGATAAGTATTAAAATACTTGAGAAGATGTATCATTATTGACCCTCACCCTCTTGATATGTTGCTGTTGACTGTTGCTATTTTTGTTTTTTCTTTTCTCCTAAGATGCGTACAAAAATCATTTGATTTTCATGATTTACTTACCAATTCTGCACTTTTCCTTTTTGCAGAGGATGATACAAGTATAGATGCTGAAATCAAAGTACCAATTCTGATTGCTTTTCATCAGCATATCTATGATCGTGATTGGCACTTTGCATGTGAGTACTCGGTTGTGTTTGGTGTTTTGGAATTGGAATGGAATGGTTCATTCCATTCGAACGAAAAAAGAATTGTTTGTTAGGGGCATTTTTTTTTCTCCATTCCATCATGGAATAGAATGGAAAATTGCAATATACCTTTTTTTTGTTTATGTAATTTTAATGACTCAAATCATTTCTAAAATCTTTATGATTTTAACCAATTTACAATTTTATTTTCTACATTTCCAGCCTTTGTTCACATGATATGTCAAAGCTAATGCTGTTTTTTTTTTTTTCCCTGAAGGTGGTACAAAGGAATACAAGGTTCTCATGGACCAGTTCCATCATGTTTCTGCTGCCTTTCTGGAGCTTAAGAAAGGGTAAAATTTACATATAAACTAATGCTTTTGGATATTTTATCATTAAATAGTATTAATGGATCATGAATTAAAGTAAGCAATTAAACAAGTGATATTCTTGTCATCTTACTCAGTTTTCAATTTGTATATGGATCTAGCAAGGATCGATCGAGAATATTGAAAAAAATAATAATAGTGCTAACAACAACAATAATAATAATAATAGTTACAGAAGTAGCTTTTACATATTATAAATAATCTTGGGTGTAATCAATGATTTCATCATAAATCCTGTTCTTTATTCTTTGAAAGTGACACACAATAGCCATAAATATTTCATATTACCTGTTCTTTATGCTAATGGTCTTTATGCATATGCTTTGTGCATCTTTTAAGAAAAAAAGTTGATTTGCAATACTCCAATTATTTTGCAGTTACCAGGAAGCAATTGAGGATATAACCATGAGAATGGGTGCAGGGATGGCAAAATTTATCTGCAAAGAGGTAATTATAATTATCATTGTTTAAATTCAAGAAATAACAATCTACTTTCATTTTTTTCTCCTTTGAAAAACCTAACCAATTTATAGCAATGTCATCCAAATACAAAGAAATTTTCTATGCTATAATTGGGTAGTTTTTTCAAAGAATAATGTTCTAATAAGTATAGAATCTAAAGTCAAATACTATAATTAGGTTTTGTTTTTCAAAGTAGAATCCCTTAAATAAGAAATTTGTTGAAAGTACAATGGTATAATAAGAAGACATGAAAGTATTTTTCTTTTTTGTACAATTTCAGTGGTAGATTTTTCAAAGCTATAAGTAGGAATGTTTTTTGCCTTGATAAGAAAAAAGTTTGAAAGCATGTTGCTATTTTCCCCATTTACCCTTATTTAAAGGGTTAAATGCAAATATAGCAACTTGCTTTCTTTGATTTGTTTGTCATAGCATCTTAATTTCTTTTCTTTGAAAGTACGTTGCTATTGTTTGCATTTTCCATCAACATTGCATACTCTAGTTTCGGTTAAGAGAATTTTTAAGATGAGTTTTACCCATCTCTTATTTGTCAAAAGGGAAAATGAATTTTAATTTGATTTTGCAATTGTGATTGCAGGTTGAGACAATTGATGATTATGATGAGTATTGTCATTATGTTGCTGGACTTGTTGGATTAGGGTTGTCAAAACTCTTCCATGCCTCAGGCACAGAAAAACTGTTTCCAGATTCCATCTCCAATTCAATGGGTTTGTTTCTCCAGGTAATTTTTACACTTTAAAATAGCAAAACATGCTTTCATTTAGTCGTTTATTGATGAAAATACATTGCTATTTCTTGCATTCAACCCTATTTGGAATTCTTATTGGGCATTGTATTTGTTATTGGTCATAAATTACAGAAAACAAACATCATTAGAGATTATCTGGAGGATATAAACGAGATACCCAAGTCACGTATGTTTTGGCCTCGTGAGATCTGGAGTAAATATGTCAATAAACTAGAGGTACGTACAACTACATTAAAAAAATATTTAAATATAAATAACACTTAAAAAAATAAATATATCTAAAGTTTTTATTATTGAATTCTCTTCCAGGAGCTGAAGTATGAAGAGAACTCTGAGAAGGCTGTTCAATGTCTGAATGATATGGTCACTAACGCTTTAATCCACATTGAAGACTGTTTAAAATACATGTCTGAATTGCGTGATCCTGCTATCTTCAAGTTTTGTGCCATTCCACAGGTACTTTCATTGATTACTTTATTATATATATATACACACGCAGCATCCTACTTACATTTGTTAAATTTACCCCTTTTTCATCCTACTGACTTTATCAGATCATGGCGATTGGAACACTAGCTCTATGCTACAACAACATTGAAGTTTTCAGGGGTGTAGTGAAAATGAGACGTGGTAAGTTTTTATTTATTTTGTTATTATTAATTGAATGCTGCTTTTTTACTTTGTTGGTGCGTCATTGTGTAGGTCTTACTGCAAAAGTAATTGATCGGACTAAAACTATGGCTGATGTGTACAGAGCTTTCTATGATTTTTCCTCAATTCTCAAGTCTAAGGTATATTAAGTATTTCACTTTTTCTCTTACCAATTTATGCAACAAGTTGTTGGTGTTTGACATGAATTATGACCACAGGTCAACATGAATGATCCCAATGCCAAAACAACAATCACAAGGATAGAAGCAGCTCAGAAAATTTGCAAGGACTCTGGCACCCTTAGCAACAGGTATTTTCATCTCTCTCTTTTTTTTTTTTTTTTTTTTAATCGGGCTAAATTCAATGACAGTAGGCTGTTTTTCTTGCATAACCTTTTTTTGGGCATTAATAAATGCTAATTCTATAAAAGATTACATTTTTGGTTGCTTAGTTTGAAAGTTCAAAATTTTCAGTTTTGGTCTCACATGGTTTATTTGAAAACAGTAAGAGAAATGTTTTTTGAAAATATAATTTTTGAACAAACTCAGGGACCAAAATTGTTGCAACAATAAAAAATAGGCAACAGAAGTTCAAAAGAAAACAATTTGGGACCAAAAATGTAATTTACTGTTTTGGCCATTGTGGTGTGTTTTAAGTAGATTCTGTTTTTTGTTACTATGTTCTGATATTGAATTGTTATTGTCTTGTTATCAGGAGATCTTACATAGTTGAAAGCGAGCCAAGCTACAGTCCAGCTCTGGTATATATTCTGTCTCTTTTTTTATTTATTCCCTAAATTGGCCTTGTGATATTAATATACAACACTCTACAACAATGTATAACCATGCTGATTTTTATGCAGATTGCTTTGATTTTCATCATACTGGCAATTCTTTACGCATATCTGCATGCCAACCGCACAAATAAATTCAGTAAGCATATTCATTTTGTACCTCAAAAAACATTTATTAGACATGACATAACAGCCTTGGAGTGCACAAACAACTGATGTGAATGAGACAAAAAATTGCAATTTTTTGTTTATCCCACATTTTCCCAAAAAGGTGGGACATGGAGTATGTGCAAAAGACGTGAGTGAATGTCCTTTTATCCTCATCATCTATCTACATACAGTTTCTGATAACTTGTTATGTCTTCTCAGAAGTTACTTTGTAAGAAAAAGAAGAAGAATCTGTGGTGAGGAAGGGGAAGGTTTATTAAATCCAATTGTGAAACTGTAAAAGGACATTGTTTTTGTAGGTGTGGTGGTTGGTTGGTATATTGTAAATGGAAGTAAGGAAGTAGTTGTTATGTTATGAACATGAAGTAAGTTGAACGTAAAATCGCCAGTTATTTGTTTCCTTTAACGATCCATACCATGTGGTTTGATTGGTGTTGTTTCAGTTTCTGATTTACTCGACTTAAATGCTTATTTATACAATATTGTTTTTAACTTTTAACCAATTTATTTACAAATTCATCATATATTTATATTTATGAAGGCCTACTTTATATATATATATATATATATATATATATATATATATATATATATATATATATATATATATATATATATATATATATATATATATATATAGGGTTGGGTTATTTTGTTTTTAGTAACTATTGTGTGCCAGAATGCACAGATCTGAGGGTCTATGATAGTAAAATAGGATAACATGTACCATATAATCACATAAATTTGAGCATAAGGGCATTCTAGTCAATTAACCTATATTAAAAAAGGAAATTTTCGGATTTTTAGGAATAATTAATTTCTTTATTTTTAAAAATCTAAATATTTTAAATTAATTTAAAATTAAAAATCCGATTTTTATTATGTCAGAATGATAGAATTTTAACCATAAAGTAGTAAACATATTTTTCGATTTTATTCTGTACTAGTAAATATATACTGAAAGAATACACAAAATCGATTCTTGAACTAATAATATACCAAATAATTACATTGTACCATTGTGATTCATTGAATTATAAAAAACATTCTGAAAGAATACCAAGTATAATTCTTAAAACATAACAACATTCTAGATGTCTTGTGTATGTTTGACATCTAAGCCAATTCAAAACTTGCTAGCATTCCATGAGATTGACATTTTGTGATATTGACATTCTGTCAGAATTGTATTGCATGAGAATTATTTTATACAAGGAGCCTTTCCCATCAGGTCTTCAAGCCATTCTTCAAGCCATTTCTATCACAAATTCATTGTCAAATACTTTGTAGTGATACACTTGTAACAACTGCACATTAAACATATAATTAATTAACTACAAATTCTATCAGAATAAAGCAATAATACTCTTATATAATAAACTATTCTTTCAGAATGGAAATATTATAAAAATGTAAACAAGGTCAAAGCTATGATCAGCTCATATGTTTGTTTGCTTCTGCATCATAAACATAAGGAAAAGTCAGTTTGCTTCAACATCAAATATATGATCAGGATAGATGTTTGCTTCAACATCATAAACATAGATTGAATCATCAATACTTCCAGCTACAAGTTCTCTGCCATCAAAGAATGGTGTCGCTGAATTTCTGAAAAAAAAATAAAAAATTACAAAAACCCAACTCAAAAAACTTAATCAAAGATCAATAAACTTCATGTAAACTTACCAGCATCTCCTCATTAACCAGTGATTCCATCACTAACCATGTATACAATGTGAGATTATCATATTTCTCTTTGGCATTTCATCAAACACTTTAAGGGCGCTCCCTAAATCACCACATTTTCTATGAATCATGAATGAAAAAAAACCAATTCAGAACCATCAACATCAAATGAATCTCCTGTGTTCGGTTTCCATACGGTCGAAGAAAAAAAAAGCATAAATGTTTTTGTGGCTTCGGTTTTGATTGAAAATGGTAGAACCCCCATAATTTTAACCACAACCACTGAATCATTATTGTAACGAAAACCTGTGAACAAACATAAAATCAAATTCCAATAACATTATAGCACACAAATAATAACATTAATAGAGATAATTTGTTGTACTCCTGGTTCAGTAATTACATCGAACACATGGTGGGCATTGATGAATTCTAACAGATTTGTACTAGACATTTCGGTTGTCCATGGGAATTGGGAGTATTTCCTGCAAATTGCCAAAGTATTTACAGAACTGAATTTAACCTGTGATCTATGTTGATCACAGATGACAAAACGAGTAACTGAAAATTGTTCCTTTACAAATAGGGTCCATATTTGGGGAAATCCAATGAAAAGAAACAACATGTACCTCGTGTTCTCTCTTCTCCATATTATGCGAGATCAAGAATCGATCGTCAGGAGGGAAGAAAAGGGGTCGTGCTTTCTCTTCTCCATCTTGTGTGTGCGCATCAGAAAAAAACGAAGAAGCGATCGACTCCTTCTATCTGTGATGTGTGTCGATTGGAAGAAGAAAGAAGAAATCAAGGTCTTGATCGGTTGTGTTGTGGGGTGTCGGTCATTCATCTTGGTAATTCCTTGAATATAAGACATGATGCAAGAGAGAGACTAGGTCAATATTATTGATTTTATTTCTTTAATTGCAGGATTTCAATTAAATGATTCCTTAATTGAAAAGTACAAAATGTCCAGAATACCCTTAAATGATTTATTTAATTGATAATTATTTCTTGAATTCTCATTGGTGCATTTAGGCACACAATACTTGCTAAAAACATTTGAACCTAGCTCTCTCTCTCTCTCTCTCTCTATATATATATATATATATATATATATATATATATATATATATATATATATATATATATATATATTGAAGTTCGATACCCAATAGTGTTTTTGCATGTCTTGGAAACCGATATGAAATATGCATAGCTTTTAATGACTTCAGTAGTAAATTCAAGGATAATTATGGCAACACAACCCTTGGTGCACGTTTAGGAGGACATCCTAATTATGAGATCAATAGAAAGAAGCATTCCTCTGGGATATGATGACTAATTTGCAATGTTACCAATCCCTTCCTTTAACCTCTCCAAAGGGTTGATAATAGCATTCAAAAGGAGGGTGTTAAATAGGGGTGTTAACGGGGTGGTTTGATTCGGTTAGTAATAAAATTGTGAACCGTCACTACGTGGCGGGTATCTAATGTGCACTAACCGTAATCGAACCGAATTGCCAAAAAAAAACCGAACCAAACCGAACTGTATAAAGTCGAATAACCACGGTTTCAATTTATGTGTACCCGTTAAATATAAAAAATCAAATACAATCAAAACTATAAACTCTATTCTAATAATTTATTTCTGAAAATAGTAAGTCCAAAAGTTATAAAAACATAATGAAGTTCAAATAACATACATTATAATTGATATAATAAATATAAAAATAAAAAGATAATACATAATGTAGAAGGACAAAACTTGGAATGTCAATCATGATTTTTGTTTGGGATATGATTAACAGTTTAATGGAAATGAATAATATATATATATATATATATATATATATATATATATATATATATGAGTGAGTTCTATGGTAAACAAATAACTAGGGCAACATCTACCGGAACCAATAATCAAATGACACGTGTTCATTTCTTTCTTCACAAGTAATGTATTGTGGAAGTTATTGTGGAAGTGATGTGTTGTCATGTTTTCATTGTTTCAAATATGTGTTGCCCTAATCATTCATTTTCCATATAACTATATATAGACACACACACACACAAGATTATAATCCGCGGAAACTACGGGTAAGAAACAAAAACAATATTGATAATCAAAAATGGTAAAAAAAAAAATCAAAGATTTATAAAATTTTAATAAATTAATAAGATATAAGTTTTATTTAGATATTTAATAAAATTATGATTATATTGAACATAATATAAATTTAAATAGCTTGTAAAAAACTTAAATGTAAGAAAGTTTTCAAATAAACCAAATTATCCGTTAAATATTCAAAATTACAAAGGAACAATAAATAAATTCCTATTGAGAAATAAAACCAACGTATAGGAAACTTGGAACAAAACTTGAACCAGTAAAGTAATCTAAGAAAGAACCGGTTAACCTAAAAATGAAGTCTATAAGCAAAAGATAATATAGGCTAAAAGAAACATAAACATATGATATGGCCACATTTTTACTATAAGATAGCCGATAATAAACTTCACATTGACCCAACCATATCCAAATATTATTCCCAATAGGATCTTATACGATTTGCCGAACAATAAACAATCACTTATAATTATGGATGTAATGAAAATGTTCTAAGAAGGCTTTTGATAAAGTTGTAACAACATACTTATAATTGGCTAAAAATAAACATAAGAACCGGTGATTTGTGGCCCTTTTGGTATAGTTTTGTACAATCAACTATTGTTCCTTTCAATTTTTGGCTGAAAATACAAATACAATATTAATTTAACACATGATTTAACCTAAGATCTAAATTAGTAAAAATTATAAAACAAAACTTTAAAAGGAAATAAAAATAATCGATGCACTGAGAAACATTATATTTAATATTTTAATCTACAGTCATAAAGTGAGTTTCCCTTTTACTTCTTCTTACTCCACATAAACAATCATCTAAAGGAGGCATAAGAAATTGTTCAAAAAATAAGACTACATTCTCTAAACCAAGAAAAAGAACAAAATTGGATTGTTTATAAAACTAAAAAGGCTCTACCATGATATGATTTGATTAGGTTAACCTTGAATTAAACTATATCTAACATAAATTCAGTGAGTAAAACCAAGTTGTCAATATCAATAAGCAACCACAACGTGTCAACCATATTTATATATAAGAAACAAATGTTTAAGAGCATCCTTAAGGAAATCTACTGAACACCAAGTACCGATATAACATATACCAAACCTCAATAGATATGGAAAGTTGGTAAAAATAGTGAAGTTATAATAGAAAGCCAAAGGAAGCTAATAAAGATACATGTGGAAAAGGAGATTTGTGATTTAACTTCCAAGAAAAAAATAGAAAGAACATTCAAACACATTATAAAGGATGCATGACCTCAAAATAACATCACGAAGACACATATAGGCCTCCACCACATATAGGCTTCCACAACAAACCTATCTAATAAGAACTCATATAATATAAGTGAAGTGATTAACTTCCCATCATATATTTTCATTGCAAAATAACTTTAACGTAATTAGCATACATTTTGTCATGACAACAGGACACATTTTAACAGTCAAAGTCCCTCCTTTTTCACATCGATCAAGCTGTAAAAAAACTAATAAAAAAACTCAACAACTAATTAAAATGGATATAAAAATTATACACTATGTATTAAAACACACAAACCAAGAACATTAGAAAGGGTTATAATCATTATATCCCAGAAATAACATTCTAATTCCACTTATTTATTTGTTATAGCATTTTACATTCACTTAAAATTGATAAATTCCAGTTGTACTTCAGGAAGTATTGCCCAAGAAAATTAAACCCACATCAACCCATCTTGGAGATGTGGGTAGTGCTTGGGTGTAGATATTTGTGTTATCTAATGATGACTGTACTACTATGGAAGACGTTAATGGAGACTACTTGGAGATGTGGGTAGCGCTTGGGTGTTGTCTTTTTAGAGATTACTATAATGATAATGCTATGAGACAGATGTTACTAGGCTATCATTGAAATGTGGAAATTGGAATCGATGCTGATTAATGGTAAACAAAAAAAAACAATTAAAAACTTGAGCAGTAAGTATACTGTGAATTCACATGTTTACAATCAGATACCAACAAAGCGTTGAATTGGATTTGAATCTGCTTTTTTTATCCGACACTTGCAAGTGACCTCCTTACTGTTCTTCCCCAATGCGGCAAAGTCAAGTCAACGCGTTTCAACACTCCAAATTCCACTACACACACACACACGAACCCATTTTCATGGCGTAAGTAATTTCACCTCAAAATCAGAATGTTTGTGGAGCAGGTAGCACAGCATTTCGTGGGCCCTCATCCATCTTATCTTACCCAACAGTTTTGCATATAAAAAGAGAAGTTCGATTTTTTATGATGAATAATACACTTCCCTTTGCCTGTTTTGGCATCTCCAGTCTAAAATCTTTGGGTAAAAAGTACAAAATTTGACCAGTTTTTGTGTTTTCAAAGGGTAATTCCGGTAAACTGTGAAAAAAAAAATACCCATCTTCTCTTTTTTTCATCTTTTTGTTGTGAAAATAAGTTCATAATCCACACCAGATGTATTAATAACACAGAGACATCTATCTGTGTGTGAAAACACCATTTCTGGTATATCTGATTTTTTTTTTTTTTATAAATTATGGGGTGAGCCCGTTTCTTTTTCCTTTTTATGTTTTTATTGAATCTTTTAAGGGGAAAATCCAAAACCCACATGATTTTGGTACAATTATATGTACATATATAAGGGTATTTATGGTATGATTTGTAAGAAATTTCAAATTTTACATGAACCCATTTCGTTTTTTATTCTATCTTTAAGGAAAAAAGATCCCATAAATCCACATCATTTTCTGCAAGCATATGCATACATATCTGTTTTTGTAGGAGCGTGTTCTTTCTTTCTGTTTCAAAAGGGTATTTCTGGTAAAATTATTTCATAAAAGTTTCAATATGGTGAATCATTTCCTTTTCAACTGTTCTTCCAGAAAACAAAAGGGTATTTCTGTAAGCATATGAATCTTCCAGGATACAAAAATCCAAAAAAAAATCCACATCCTTCTGATACAAAATACAGAAAGTATCTATTCTTTCTCTTTGAGAAGGGTACTTTAGTAATTCACCAAACGAGTTTCAAATTTCTAAGAAGAACCCATTTCCTTTTTTCACATTCTTATTAAATTTGACTAAAAAATCCACCCCATTTTGCTCAATTATATATGTATGTAAGCTTCATACTTTGAAATCTCTCATGGGATTCTCATCAAGGGTTAATGTTCTTCTCTTCCTTTTAGTAATCTTTCAGCAAAAATGGTTTGTGTTGGGCATTTCAAGGAGCAAGGTATGTTTTTTTTTTATGTTTAAATATATATTTGAAATGTCTGACTTTTTATTGTTGATTCCTTGACTATTGACTAATCAAATCAAGAATATTTTAATCCAATTTCAGGTTCATATTGTTTATATGGGACATAATACTCTCAATGAGCCAATGCTTCTTCAGGATACACACCATGGGATCCTCTCTCAAATACTTGGAAGGTTTGTTTATATAAATATTTTTATGTTATGTGTTGTTCTATTATACATTATTATTTTTAGATTATATGATATATCTGCTGCTGACTTTTGAAAGTCAAATGAACTGGTTTTTACCCAAAATGTAGAAATTCATTTGGGAGTTGGTGTTATATTACTTTATGAAATTGATATTAATGTAGCAAACGTTTGAAGTAGATATGAAAGAAAGGAATGCAAAAGATAGATTTATTTATTTATTATATATTTGTGGGATAGCAACTAGATCCCAAAATCATTTTAAAGGTTTTCTATACTAGTATCCATATAAACATGATTCAAATCCCATTAATTGTGGATATTAATTTAGAACTGAGTTGTTTGACCATAAAAATTCAAAACATATCTCATGTTTTACAAGTTAACCTAAAATCCAGCCAATTGTACAAAAAGGACATTAGTTTGACTTCATTTAATAATGCACATTCTAGTTATTTTTAATAATTTAGTATAAGATGTTTCAAAGAACGACTTAAGCGATAAAGTCAAGGAACTTAATGCTTACAAATTTGTTTCGTACTATTAATTAGACTCACGTGGGAGCCATATAATGAAAATAAAGAATGAAAAGAAATGGGCACAAGAGAACATAGCTTTACTATTTGTTATTGTTGATTTTTGATTTTTCTAGCAAAGAAGCTGCAAATAGATCAATTTTGTATAGCTACAAACATGGCTTTTCCGGCTTTGCTGCGGTATTAACCCCAACTCAGGCATCATTGGTTGCAGGTATCGATCCAAATACAAAGTAATTTTCACTGCTATAATTTTGAAGATTTTTCAAAAAAAAAAAAAATCATGTCCTAATAAAAACAATTGAAAGTACAATAATAGATTTTCCAAAATACGATGTCTTCGTAAAAATGCTATACGTATATTGCAATAATAGAAAGAAATGAAAGTAGGATGATAATACACAAATAAATGAAAGTTGAAAGTATGTATTGCATTTACCCATAAAACTTATATAAACAACTACTTTGTCCTTTCATTATGAGTTATTATAAAAGTACGTTACTATTTCTTTGATTTAATACAGATTTACCAGGAGTTGTACATGTGATTCCTAATAGAATTCTTAAGCTTCACACGACACGGAGTTGGGATTTTCTCGACATTAAGACTCGTTTGGTCAATGGTATACTCTCCAAAGGTCAATCGGGTGTTGGATCAATCATTGGTGTCTTTGATAGTGGTATGTTATACTTTGAATTAGAAGTTAGATCCAATCAATTCAAAAAAGTATTAACAACTAGAGGAATTTTTTGACATCAAAACTCAAAATTTACATCTTTTGAATGATGATTTGAGATTCTGTTTGACTTTTGTTGACCAGGGGTATGGCCGGAATCTATAAGCTACAACGATGCCGGAATGAAGCGGATTCCATCACGTTGGAAAGGCGTATGCGATGAAGGAGAACACTTCAATAAGTCCAACTGCAATAGGTTCGATCTTTCATTATCCAAGATAATGGGATAATTTTTAAAAAATAATAATAATAATAATAATAACATATTGATTTCATGTTCTTATTCAAGAATTCGATTCAAATTCTAACTAAGATCCAATGTTTCTAACAGAAAAATCATTGGTGCGCGTTGGTATATCAAGGGATACGAAGCTGAATTCGGAAAACTAGACACAAGCGACGGCTCAGAATTTCTATCGGCGCGTGACGCATACGGCCACGGCACACACACGTCCTCAACCGCCGCCGGAGCTCCGATAACGGACGCAAGTTTCTTTGGGCTAGCCCATGGGGTAGCCCGAGGTGGCTCACCGTCGTCTCAAATCGCCATATATAAGGTTTGTTGGGCAACCGGTGGTTGCAGCTCAGCCGATATCCTTGCCGCCTTTGACGACTCAATTCGCGACGGCGTGGACGTGATCTCGGCCTCTTTGGGTTCTACACCACCGTTTTCGACCTACGTTGATGACCCGTTGGCTATTGGATCGTTTCATGCGGTGGCGCGTGGGATAACTGTGGTTTGTTCTTGTGGGAATACCGGGCCGTATCCTCAAACGGTGGCTAACACCGCTCCATGGATTATAAGTGTAGCTGCTAGCACCATTGATAGAGCTTTTCCGACGTTGATTACACTTGGAAACAATCAAACTTTTGTGGTACGTGTTTTTCTGTTGAATTTGTGAAGAAGCATGTATTAGTCAAAGTGATTATCTGGAATGATCATCTGCAGGGTCAAGCTTTCGTTACAGTGAAAGATTTTCACAGGTTTTATCCTCTCGTGTATGGTGAAGATATTGTAGCTGATGATGCAGATGAGGAGGATGCAAGGTCTTATTCATAAATCATAATCTTTTAAAAGGTAAAGTTCAAATTTTTATTATTATTAATGTATATGAGTTTTTACAGAAGTTGTGAAGCGGGATCACTGAATGCGAGTTTAGCCGAAGGCGCAATCGTTCTATGCTTCCAATCCCGGACCAAAAGCTCCGCCGCTTTGACCGCCGGAAATGTGCAAGATGTCGGTGGCGTAGGGATCATATTTGTCCAGTATCCAACCAAAGATGTCACTTTGACTTTCGCAATCCCATGTGTTCAAATTGACTTTACCATTGGAACCTCTATAGTCACTTACATTGAATCAAACAGGTATAAAACAACTTTATTTTCTCCATGTCTTTCTTTATTAAGTCAAAAAGAAACAGATCGATTCATGCATCTTCTTTATAGTAATCCGGTTGTGAAGATCAGTGGCACAAGAACAGTCATCGGAAAACAAACATCGCCGGAAGTTGCATTCTTCTCAGCCAGAGGACCAAGTTCATTGTCTCCAACAGTACTCAAGGTTTCAGAAATTTTGACTTATATTTGACTTTTTTCAAATTTGGATTTTGAAATGTGATGATGGATTTGACAAAGTGTATGTTGCAGCCGGATATAGCTGCTCCGGGGGTTAATATATTGGCATCATGGTCTCCGGTTGCTTCTTCTTCATTAGTCAACGGTCAAACTAAAGTTTCATCACTCAACTTCAAAATAGAATCGGGGACTTCCATGGCCTGCCCGCATATCTCGGGCATCGTTGCTCTTCTCAAATCTTTATATCCAACATGGACTCCGGCAGCAATAAAGTCTGCCCTGGTCACCACAGGTCAAAACTAAAAACTCAATCTTCTTACATTCTTTTTTTTTTGTATTATTATTATTTACATATCGTGTCGTATGATATTACAGCCTCTATAGAGGATGAAAATGGTCAGCCTGCAATTGCAGAAGGGGCTCCACACAAGCAGGCTGACCCTTTCGACTATGGAGGGGGTCATGTGGACCCCAACAAAGCAATAAATCCCGGTCTCATATACAATATGACAACCAAAGATTATATCCATTTCCTTTGTGCCATGGGATACAATGACACCGCTGTTAGCTCATTAGCCAACTCGCACTCTCCTTGCCCTAAAAAAACCAACTTCCTAAAAAACCTTAATCTTCCATCAATCTCGATTCCCGAGTTACAAAAAACCACGACAGTATCAAGGATTGTGACGAATGTGGGCCCTACTGGTTCTCGTTATGTGGCACGTATTGAAGCCCCAGCTGGCACACGTGTTATGGTGGACCCATCGATCTTGTTCTTTAATTCTACGAATACTAGACTAAAGTTTAAAGTGACAATTTGTCCATTGGTGAAGGTGCAAGGGAGGTTTTCTTTTGGGAGTTTGTTGTGGGAAGATGGGGTTCATGTTGTGAGAACACCGTTGGTGGTTCGTGTTGTTGTTAAGAAATCGTATTCTCAGATATGATTTGTATGTTTTTGATATATTTTTTTTAATCGATCTTTTGTAGTATCTAAATAAAGAAGAGAAGGTCGATTTATTTGTGTACGGGAAGTAAATATACCACATCATGTGTAAGAAATGTTAGAATCACTTATTTGTGTGTTCGGTATATTCGGTTTCAAAAGTTTGGTTGTGATATAACAATGTATAAAAATACACAATGCAAATCAACATGTTAAGGTTTTATGCATATGTATGTGTGTGTGTTTAACATCCAAACACGTGAAATATGGCTCACAAAACCATTTATATAACATGTACAAAACATTGAACACATAATTCACATGTAGTTTAACATTTGTGGAAAATATCAATTTAGCATGCATCTGGTTTACAATGCAAGAGAAAACTCGCCTATTCTGATATTCTCTAGTGTCGATTTAGAGTAGAATCACAAAACATAATTGCTAAAATACCTAGACAATTACCAACGAACACATACTATTCGAATGATTTTCATAAATTTTAGTTAAGGTATTGTGAAATATGCAAGAAGTTTTATATGGACACTTATGTAATTAAGTTTTAAAGCTTGGGTAGTCCTTGTTGGGTCAAAATCAGATCCATTTTTGCGATTAAAAGACAATAGGAGTACAAAGTCTAAACGAGACTACGACCAAATTAGAAAACCGAATTAGAAGTTAGAAATAGGCCCTCTATAGTCAAAGACAACATTTATAGTAATGACGAAGACGAATCATAAAGGATTGTCGAGAGACAATAATAAACATAAATGAAATTTTAAAAATGCTATTGTGAGAATTTTCTTTTATTATTATTTTAATGTATTTTTATATTCTTAAAAATTTATAAACTCAATGGATTAAACAATATCGTGTTTTGACACTAATATCTTATTTATAAAACTGTTTGTTTTAAAAAATAATATCGGTGAAACCCATAAATAAGTTTTCTGAAAGAAAACTTATTTCTCATGGATATTTGTTAAGTTTTTATATGTTGATATTGTGATTCTTGTTGAACAAACTTGTTTTATTATAGATGTTCTTAGAGTATCCACAAACGCTTTGCGTTTAAGTAGCCTTTCAAACTGCTTCATAGCCGCATCACATTTCTTCTTGTCTGTATATAAATATGAGTTACAATGTCTATATATATATATATATATATATATATATATATATATATATATATATATATATATATATATATATATATATATATATATATATATATATATATATATATATATATATATATATATATATATATATATATATATATATATATATATATATTACAGGAATACAGGGACATATTGAGATTACAAAAATTAAAGATCTTAAGATTTAACATCAACCACATATTTCTCATTTATCGTTCTAACGCTCTATTATACCGGCGGTAGCGATGTATGAGTAATTATAAATGATTATATGGCATAAATGTATAATAATATATAATTATACATGTTTATACGTATATTTTTAATCATAAATGATATATATGTTTGTTCAGATTGGGTAATCATATATGGTCAAGGTTCTAAATGGCGTGAGGCGTGGCATGACGGCAAAGTCAAGCCTCAAGCTTAACGAGCCGTGGCGAGCCATGACGTTTTTCAAAGCGTGATGTAAGGCGGCGATTTTGTATTAATTTAAAATTATATTACCACATAAATATAAATTTATATTAAATATAACTATTTTTTAAAAGTGTTAGATTAATAACTAATAACAAAAAGTTAATAAAAACCACAATACTTGTATCTCCGATTTGAAAAAACATAACAAAGAGCAAAAAACTGTGTCTCAAACGAAAAAACACGCGCCATAACACGCCATGACGCGCCATATCACGCCTTGCTACGCGTCACGCCTAACAGCAACGTTATAAAGGTTTTCGTAACGGCGAAGCCACGCCTCACGCCATGGCGCGCCTTTTAGAACACTGTATATGGTTATGATAACTAGTGACAGAAGAGATGGTGGTGACAGAGGTGGCGGTGATATATAAGTGGCGGAGGTGACAGTGATGAGGTCGGCTGGTGGCAGATGTGGTGGTAGTGGTGATGGCGGGGATGGTGGTGGAGGAGAAATAAACGAGCGACGCTATATAATCGTTTTATGATTATAAAAGACCGGTTGTGCCGATACACCGGATGGTTAGAGCGGCAGATGTGAAATATGTAGTTGAGATTGAATCTCAATATCTCTATTTTATATTAAATCTCAACGGAACTTACATATGTCTATATGCGGTTGGGTTCAAATAAGAAATACAATTATTGTTTTTATATAAAGAAACTATGCTTATGAATTGTTTTTATATAAAGAAACTATATTTATGATTATCTCATCATGTAGAAGTGAAATAGTTAGTTTTATATTAGTTATAGCTAAATGATTATCAAATAAAAAAAATTAACTATGTATGTAACATCAAGGGCGGCTCAACTAGTTTAGAGGTTACAAGCGAACAAAATTTTTGGGGCTTTTGGTTTTTATTGTACTCCTCAATTATATTCACATACAAGTTTACTCTTTATGTTTTCTTCGGGGATAATTTAAATATAAATTAAAGAATTTTTCCTGTTGTAATAACCTAAATAAACAAGAATTTGATAAAAATTTATATATGATTCTTATAACACTTAAATATAATAAAAGTACATAGCAAACTTGTTACCATTATTTTCAATAATTTATGGTATTTAGGACTAGATAAGTCAATGATGTATCTATATTCTAATTGAAAGAAGTAATTTATAGTTTTTTTATTCTTTCATTTGATATAAATTTAAGGTTTGTTACTGGATTTGATGTTTTAATCGACTAAACTTTTGAACTTTGGAGAATATGAGAACCCTTAGAATTGGGAGCCCTAAGCGCTAGCTTAGAAAAAATATTTATACCATATTATGTGTTTATAAATATTTAGTTTTTATCAAATACTCAACATCATAAAAATAAGGGAAGTTTAGTTTTCTATTTAATATTTTAT
This sequence comes from Lactuca saligna, assembly GCF_052625555.1. Lineage (NCBI taxonomy): Eukaryota > Viridiplantae > Streptophyta > Magnoliopsida > Asterales > Asteraceae > Lactuca > Lactuca saligna. The sequence goes on along the minus strand of NC_136420.1, from coordinate 87,110,697 downwards.
TACTATTGATATCTCATGAGTCATGACTTACGAATAACAAACCTTAAAATATCCGTCCAAATGAAAGCCGGCGCGTGACATGTGTATAATACACGCATGCGTTTCCCGCAAAAGCCTCATCAAAAGTCCTGAAGTTTGGCAGCGTCCCAATTGAGATGAAAATGACCCCTTGACTTTATTATTCTACGCTTTAAGTCCCTATATGTTTTTTTCTAGTCAAACCTTTTTTTTTTACTTGAAATTAAATGATAAAATATTTATTCTTTATTTTAGAAAATGATGAACTACTTCGGAATTAGTCATTTCATAAATAAACAAATTAAGAACTAAAATTTAGGAATTAAAAGATATTTGTGATTCTAATTATTATTCCTATTTATGTACTATATTTATAAGGTATAATGTGATTATATGTTCAAACTGGTTGATAATTAAGATATTAATAATTAAGATATTAATAAGTTATAATATTTTCAAATTGATTAAAGTATTTTACTTAAAACATGATCTTTAAGTGAAACTTCATTTAGTTGATTAAATCCAAACAAGTTCTTAGATCAGATCATTAAAAGACTTTAAGTTGAAACAATTAATATCAACAATGTCCAACATTCTTCACAACTCAGGTTTATGAACATATAGCCTTTGATTACACTAATTTTCATTCCATTAAAATCAATTAACTACTTGTTACTACATCAAAACATAAAAAATTTATGAATTTCATATTTTGACTAATAATGATTATATGAACCCTAATTTCGTTGATCAAGTAAAAATTGAGTACAAATCAAACATTTAATGAAGATCAAATCAAAGATTAGTAGATAGAAACATAGAATCTAGTGTGAATTACAATCTAAACAACAAGCAAATAGAAATCTAGAATCATAAATGATAAGAAAAGTTAGCCACACATCCACTAAAATTCTGATCGATTCACCCTCACTTGGTTTCGTTGAAGCTCTCTCATCCCCCAAAATTTGATAGGTTCCCAACCCATCTTATCTTCATATAACCCGAACCGACTATGACATGCGCTTACCAAACTAGTGCTCCATTATTAGCCCATCTTAATGATCGCCCAACTCTTGAAATCCAGATAGATACTCCCCGAAGTCTCGACAAGCCCGATAACCCCAATCGATTCCTATGATACAACACCAAACCCTGAAGTCCTTTATGTTGGTGACTAAAGACCATAACCCTTGCTCTGAACTGATGAATCTTCACCCGAACTTCCATCCTCAAAAGAATCTATGAATTTTATCCATTTACAATCCTTATGATAATGAAATTCCCCTAGCACTTCCAATGACCAAACAACTCATATGACGGCCACCAATATCTTCTAGCTACCACTCCTTCCCTAGTAACGATAGTGATTGAACATAAAGGTTCTTCCATGGACACCTGTCGACCATACAAGAAAAATTGCTAACACGAATGAACTCTGACTTTGATTAATACCCCAGGCCCGCAACCATCGGGTTGGAATGCCAACATACTATGAGTCCAATCATCCTCGGGATGTAATACTCTCACTACTAATAAAACATGTGCACCTATATCAGATAATCATACAAAATTCTACAGGAACAACATACTAGGGTCCAATCTTCCATAGGATGGAAAACCCTTAACTACCAATCAAACATGTGCACATATAACAGGCAATCACATAACAGTCTACAGACAGTTACACCGATCTACAGATGTCTAATCATAGAAACTTCCTATATACCTGGATACCGATCTAACTGATCTCACTAATAACAAAGCAGGTTAATAATCCAAATGGTCGGCCTTGGTGCCTTCGACCCTCGAGTATTGTGAGGAAAACTCACCTCGCAAGTAGCTCAGGATGATAATGCTACTTCTCCAAATACAACTCCAACTCAAACACCTATATCCACCAATGATCCACTTCCATAAATTCTCAAATTACTAAAATATCCTCAGAAGTCAAACGGGTCAACCCTTAGTCAAAGTTAAAGTCAACGATCAAGGTCAACAGTCCATGTTGACCCAACTCGTCGAGTGTAGCCCCCTGACTTGTCGAGTTCTTCCAGAACTTAAAAAATCATCTCGCTGAGTTTCCAAACAACTCGTCGAGCCCATGCGGTGCCCAAATGTTGGGAAAACCCTAACTGACTCGTCGAGTCGTCTCACTAACTTTCCAAGTCCATGCAAAAACCAACAACGACCAATCTTCATCTGACTCGTCGAGCCCTTTCAGTTCATTTCTCATTCAAACGTTTTTAAGCTACCTCAAAGCTCCATATTGTATATCTAGCTTCCTAAGGCATGGTTTCCACATAAAGTTGCAAACTTTACGTGCATGCAAAGCCCAAAATGCCAAAACCAAGCTAAGGAAAAGGTTTTAGGTAAGGAGAATGCCATAACTTGATAAAGACTGGAACTTTATGCTCAAGGGGCTCTAGAAGAGTCCAGATATGAAGTCATATCATTGTGACAAGCTCAAACCCAAAGGTGACTCCATTTTGCGCTAGGAGTGACCATTTTCTTTCACAAGGGAAGATCTAAACAATGAAAGATCTAGGTGGTAGCTTTATACCTCAAGATGGTTGCTACAACACTACAAAGGTTGGATCTATAAACTCTTCCTTGCTCCAAGCTCTTAATTGTTCAACAAATGCTCCAAACACCCTCTTTTAACCTTACACACTCAAAATTTAAGGGTTAGCTTGCTAGGGTTTGCTCTTGGATGATAGTGTGGTAAGGGAGGCTGGGGAGGGGAGTTAAGGTTATTTAAATAGTGTGCAAACCCTAAAAATTAGGGTTTTCATTTCCAGCTTCAACTCGTCGAGTTGGCTCCTCCAACTAGTCGAGTAGGTCCTGAAATTCACGCGGGTTGGCTAATCTCTACACGATGAGTTGGGGCCTCCAACTCGTCGAGTAGTCTTCCTTATTTGAAATGAAATCCCTAAATCACACTCCTAGAAATCAGGATGTTACAACTTGCCCTCAAGTTTTGGAATTTAAAATTTAATTAAAAGTTTTAATTTTGAAATATTAAATTCTAAAACCCTAGTGTTTTAAAAAGTTTAAAATACAACCCTTATACTATTATAATATTAAAAGCTCAATACTTTTATATATGTATAAGATTAGTCAGTCTTACCGTTAGTAAACCTCATTCACGAAGCCGATCTATTAGGGGGGGGGGTTAAGGAAACTAACTATAAAATAGTAGTTGAATAGGTGTCCACTCTCGCCCACCGCTTCCTTGATTATTGGAGGGTCGTTAGCCGAATAGGTAGGATAAGACATTAATTCATCATTAATAAGTATAATGAATATTACAAAGTAACTAAATGTTTTATAAATTCCTAATCTTAGTTACTTTAGGAAAAATGTGAAAATGATGCTATTCCATGAAATTGCACTTTGCACCTTTCCATGTCGTTAGTGGAGCGTGTGTGGTTAACTGACACACTAACTTGGACTAACAAGGGTGGAGAAGGGTAGCTCGAGAATTATCATAGATCAATGGAGCGTGTGTGGTTAACCGACACATTGATTATGTGGTAAATGGCTCGAGAGTACCAAGCTAATTTGCATGGTTATTCACACCTTGATTGTGATCCTCGGCATCCCAGTCACAAACTTGAAGGGCATAATCGAGATTAAACATGCTATTGAAAAGTTCAAAGAATCTCAAAAGAATCTAAGAATTTCATTTTATTTAAAACCTAATTGTTCATTTTGTTTTCATGGTGGAATTGGTAATCGTCATTTACCTACCTTCAAATATTTTGCAATTTGATTACGACATCCCTCTTCTGAATTGTGAAAAATTGTGTTGGGTCCTAGCCTTAATATTTAATATGGGTGTTATATTAATGATTCTTTATCTAATCTAAACTTTGAACTAATTTCTTTTTCAGATGTCTGGCTCAAACAACGCTTCTGGCTCAAACTCCAACTCCTCAAGCTCCTTCTCACTCATGAACATTTTTGCAAGGGTCGTGTTTGATGAATCCAACTTCAATGACTGGATCTGAAACATTTGAATGGCATTGCTTTTCGAAGAGAAGGAATACATTCTCGACAAACAACTCAGCAAGATCGATGAATCAAAATCTACTCCGGAAGAGATAGTTGAGTATAGGGCTCACGAGAAAGACGCGACAAAGGTGTCGTGTATAATGGTAGACACTATGAACCTTGAGATACATAGGTTCTACAAGGACTATTGGCCTTACGAGATATGTCAAGATTTGATGGAAAAGTACCATTAAAGTGCGCATCAAGAAAGGTACGAGATTGTCGCCTCAGTGATCACAACCAAGATGAAAGATGGAGAGTCCATCACGAGCTACTTGCAAAGAATGCAAAGGTATGTGGATCGTTTGCTCAAGTTGATTGTCAACTTTGATGAAGAGTTGGCGATTGATATCATTATCCACTCTTTACCTCCTTGTTATGATCAGTTCAAGATGACTTATCATATTAACAAGGAGGAAGTCACCTTGAGCAAGCTTCAAGGGTTGTTGAGGACTGCTAAAAGTGGGTTGAAAGGCAAAAATGTCGCATCCACTCCTGCTGATGTGTCCCTAGTCTTGGCTATTGTACATGGGAAGGGGAAGAAAAGGAAATCTCCTTCTAAGAATGACAAGGGAAAGTCTCATGATGGACCTTCTTCGAATGGGTCCAAAGGAAAAGGTGGTTCTGCTGCTCTTCATCCGATCCAAAAGATACAGAGTGCTTCTACTGTCACGACAAAGGGCATTGGAAACGAAGTTGGCCGAAGTATCTGCAAGATATCAAGGATGGGAAGATAAAGCCCACCTTCACAGGTATTTACACTATTCAATCTAATAACTCATCACATAATTCTTGGGTCCTTGATACATGATGTGGTTTTCACACTTGTTCTGATTTGCAGGGACTAAAAAGAAGTATGGAAGTGGAGCATGGGAAGATTAACTTGATCATGGGGAATAGGAAAGTGTCACTTGTCACTAAGATTCGAGTTTATTCTTTAGTGCTTAGTAGTGGGTTAGGATTAGATTTGTACGATTTTGCTATTCGTAAAAAATGACGAGGAATATTTTTTCTTTTCATGGTTTGTATATACAAGGTTTTAGATTTTCATTTAATAATGAAGTTGGTTCTATTAATTCTTTCTATAATGGTATTTTTTATTTTGAAGCATTACCTTGTAACGGTATATGATGCGACATGGACCTCCAACGATTCTTCTAGTCTTATGTTGTGGCAGAGATCTACTAGTCACAATCAGAGAGATGCGTTAGAGCCATCCCAGGGACTGTGCCCCGGGATCGGACTCCGACGATCAAGTTAGATCAGCTCATAGATCTGAGATGATCCTCCATAGTTGTAAAGAACCATCTTGGTGCTAGTGGTGGTGTATGGTGGCTGATGGCGGCGGGTGGCGGCTGATCCATGGGGAAGATCCTTCTCCATGGAGGAGATACTATTAATTATATATGGGATAATTAGGTCAAGGGGAATTAGGGCAAGCCTTGGGCCAGCCCAATTCAGGCCCAACTAGCAAGGAGTTGGGCGAGGCCACCCGGAGGCGTCGGACGGGGATGGTGAGTGCGCATCAGGCAAGGCTGGCGGGCGCGCACCAGGAAAGACTGGCGAGGGAGTGCCAGGAAAGGGAGCATCGGGTCGGGCCAGAAGGAGAGTCCCCAGCATGGTTGGCCAGGAAGTGCCATGCAGGGATGGCAAGGGAATGCCAAGCAAGGCTGGCAAGAGTGCGCCAGGCCAGGCTGGCGCTCTAGAGTGGTCTAGGTCATGCCAATGGACCATATATCATCAGTATATACGAAATTGTGATGGTTGTATACAACTTAGGAAATAATGTGTTGTATATTGATTCATCCAAGAGTTTGGACAAGGCATGCTTCTGGCATTGTCATCTTGGACATGTCAACAAGAAGTGCATAACGCAACTCCAAAAGGATGGAGTGTTGGAGTCATTTGACCTAAAGTCTGATGACACGTGTGAATCTTGTTTGCTTGGAAAGATGACTAAATCAACTTTTACTAGTACTTGTGAAAGAGGTGAGGGATTATTGGATCTCATACACACCGATGTGTGTGGACCCTTCAGATCCACCACAAGGGATGCTAATTGCTTCTATGTTACGTTTACCGATGATTATAGTGGATATGAGTATATCTACTTAATCAAGCACAAGTCATAAACCGTTGAAAGTTCAAAGAGTTTAAACAATAAATTGAGAATCAATTTAGCAGGAAGATAAAGATGCTCAGATCTGATAGGGGTGGTGAGTATCTTAGTGTCGAGTTCCACGACTATCTTAAGAAATGTGGAATTGTTTTACAATTGACGCCACCTAGGACACCGCAGCTCAATGGTGTGGCTGAGAGGCGCAATCGAACCTTGTTGGACATGGTTCATTCCATGATGAGTCGAGCTTCATTACCTATCTCATTTTGGGGGTATGCCTTAGAGACTTCTGCCCATATCCTTAATCTAGTTCCAAATAAGAAGGTTTCCAAAACACCTCACAAGATGTGGACATGGAAGGCTCCCTCATTTGCACATATCAAGGTTTGGGGTTGCGAGGCTTTCGTAAGACGAGAGACTCATGACAATCTTGAACCTCGCAGTGAGCGTTGTATTTTCATCAGCTACCCAGATAAGTCTTTTGGATATCTTTTCTATAGACCTAGTGACAACGTGCTCTTTGTAGCAAGGACAAGGGTTTTTCGAGAGAGAGAGACAGAGAGAGAGAGAACTCATATGCCATGAGGATAGTGGGAGGAAAACTGATCTTGAAGAGCTTCAAGAGTCAATTGATGAAGGAACCTTTAACACTAGCACTCAACATGAAGAAGAGATTCCTGTTGAACCGATTGACGAGTCATTACCTCTAAGATGTTCCTCTCGAGTTAGGATGGCACCGAAGTTTTATGGTTTTCATATTACTATGGAAGGTGATACATTTATTAGTGATAATACACTGGTAATTTGGATGAGCCTACTAACTACAAGGAAGCCATGGCAGGCTCGGAGTTTGTAAAATGGAAAGAAGCAATGGACAGCGAGATTCGGTCCATGTATGACAATCTAGTTTGGCACTTGGTTGACAATGTACTGGGGCGTAAGACAGTCGGGTGCAAGTGGATCTTCAAGAAGAAGACCGAGAGGGATAGGAAAGTTCATACATTCAAGGCACGATTGGTTACGAAAGGCTTTACTCAAACCGCAGGGGTTGACTATGGTGAGACCTTCTCACCAGTGGCCAAGATCAAGTCTATAAGGGTTGTGTTGGCTATCACTAAATTTCATGATTATGAAATTTTGCAGATGGATGTCAAAAACGCTTTCCTTAATGGGAAGTTGGTTGAAGATGTTTACATGTGTTAGCCAGAAGGTTTTGTGGATGCCAAATACCCTAATAGAGTGTGCAAGCTTGAGAAAACCACTAATGGATTGAAACAAGCGTCTCACGGATGAAATCTTTATTTCGATGAGAAAGTTAAAGAGTTTGGATTTTTGAGAAGTGATGATGAGTCCTATGTGTATGTCAATGCTAGTAGGAGTATAGTTAGCTTTCTAGTTTTGTATGTTGATAACATACTCATAGGAAACGACATCCCGACCTTGCAGGAGGTTAAGTCCTAGCTTGGGAAGTGTTTCTCTATGAAGGATCTAGGGGAAGCTGCTTATATTATAGGGATAAGGATCTTGAGAAATAGGGGTAGAACACTAATAGGACTTAGTCAAAGTACTTACTTGGATAAGGTGTTGAAACGTTTTAACACGGAGAATTCCAAGAAAGAGGAACTGCCAATCCAAAGCAATACCAAGCTGAGTAAGACTCAGAGCTCGATTACCGATGTCGAGATAGCGAAAATGAGTCGAGTGCCATATGTTTCTGATGTTGTTTCGATCATGTATGCTATGACATGTACTCGTCTTGATGTGGATTTTGCGTTGAGCATGGTTAGCCAATATCAAGGGAACCCGGGTAGAGCTCATTGGACAACAATGAAGAACATTCTTAAGTACCAACGAAGGACTAAGGAATGGGTCCTTACACTTGGTGGGAGTGATGAATTGAGAGTAACAGGGTATAGTGATGTCAAATTTTAGACCGACAGAGATAACTTCCGCTCTCAGTCGGGCTGGGTGTTTACCTTAAATGGAGGAGCGATTACTTGGAAAAGTTCAAAGCACGAGACAGTGGCTAATTCAATGTGCGAATCAGAGTACATAGCAACGAGCGAAGCATCGAAGGAGGTGATATGGTTGAAGAACTTCATTGGATACCTTGGAGTTGTACCAACCATAAAGGAGCCTATGAAGATTTTATGTGATAACGAAGGAGCGGTGGCCTTGATCAAGGAACTAAGGGATCATGGTAGATCCCGACATATCGATAGAAAATACCACTTCATCAGACATCATGTAGAAGAAGGACTCCTCATGGTTAAGAGGGTATCGTTAGAGGAGAACCCAACAGATCCCCTCACAAAGGATCTGATCAGGGTTAAGCATTTGCAGCATGCTAGGAGCATTGGTCTGAAGGAAGATACTAGTTTTACTTATTAGATAGGTGTTTAGAAACTTGTAATAGATAAATGTAATTGACATTTGATGATTAATTAATGGAGAATTATTTATGAGTAAAGTTTACTATCTTATGTCAAATGTTTACTATTGTTTCACTTTTGCATGTTTTACTTCCAGAATAATACTTTGGGAGTAAGTTATGAAGTTAGACTGTCATGAATTTGGTTTGCAGATTATCTAAGTGTTTAGACATAGTAAAGGTCTGTTGCAACGTTCATGAGTACTTATGAAATAAGATTTGAGTATTGGATTAAACCCACGCTCATGTTGTAACATCCAAAAATCAGGTATACCTTGTGAACCTAGTCTTTGAGCATTTGTCCAATTTGGCTCTTTTTAAAGGGAATAGTGGTAGACGGGTATGCGAGGCATACTGGGGTGTACGCTCAGTGTACTCGTGCGCGTGTTTGGTCGTGGAGGGTCGCCTAGTACATGGGGCGTACTAGGCCCGGAAAGAAACCCTAATCTTTAATGAGCCCCCTATTTAAAGAACCTTATGGCATCTTTATTGGCCACCATTTCTAGAGATTATCCTCCTAAAACCCTAAATATCGTTCGTGTACCAAGAGAGTGCCTTGGAGAGCTTGTTGGTGTATTCTTGTACATTTGAAGTGAAGTGGAAGCTTTGAAAGAGAAGGAGTAAGATCCCAAGCCTATGGATATGATATTAGCAATGGGAAAAGCTTCATTTGGAGGTAAAAAGCTTCTAGAACCTGAGATATGTCCCTTGTGAGTCTATTTTGGGTTTCTAAGCCATAAAAATCTAGTCTTGGTCATTAAGAGCTGGTCGTGCATGAGTTATGAGTTCATTAAGGATGGAAGTGGTGTGATTTGGGTGTTTGTGACTTCCTCAACCATGCAAAGGCTTAAAGTCACCAACTTTATGGATTAAGTGGCCTTACAATAGTTCGATCTGGAATTGTAGCTCATGTCTTAACTGTTTAAGACCAAAAATCAAAAAGAGCACAAGACTGGGACTTACGTTGGGCGTAATCCCAGTACGCGCAGCGTAGGGGTCGAGCTCCCCGATTTTGTGAAGCATCCAGTTACGCCCAATGTATAGAGTTGGTACGCACCACGTACTATGGAGGGTTGACTTTCATTGACTTTTAGGGTTTGGTCAATATTTGGACCTTTGAGCCAATTGCGGGGTAAAATGGTCTTTTACCCTTCCGAGGGAATTTAGAGAGGGACTAGTCTAGCCTTTGAGAGCTGTATTGATTATGAGAATTTATTTTATGTGATTAGGCGGAGGCTAGATCAGTATTTCGAGTTCGAGATTATCCGAGTAACCCGAGGTGAGTCTTCTCACTATACTTTACCTATAGTGGTAATTATAGTTGTGATATAGTACCTTATATGCTATTAGTATGATGTGATGCACTGTGTTATTCTATGTGATTTATGCTTTGTATGATTCAAAGTTTATAGAGTTAGGACCAGAGGGTCCATAGAGTAAGGACCTGATGGTCCACAGAGTTATGGGACTGGAGGGTCACACTGAGACACATTGACCAAAGGTTCATACATAGTTATAGCCTCGAGTGGATAATATGTGTTGTATGTGGTATTTTGGGGAACTCACTAAGCATTTATGCTTACAGTGTTATGTGTTTCAGGTACTAGCGAGGATCGTAGGAAGGCGCCGACATGATCTGTACACACTGATGGAGGGATATTTGAGATTCTGGGATTTGATATTGTTATGACAGTTGATTTTCATGAGACTTTGGAGAATTAATATTTGAAATGTGTTGTTTTTTAAAATGAAAAATTGTTTTGAATATTCACGTCGTTACAAGTTGGTATCAGAGCCTTGGTTTGAGGGATTCGGATGCACCTTCGGGCGTACCTAAACTCAAATTGAGGATTTGAGAAGATTTTTATAAAATAAATAATTTTCAAAAAAAAAAGAGTAAAATATTTTGAGAAAAGTAGAAAGGAGCTGTGCGTACAATCAACAAGCATTTGAATGGTGATTTCCCAAAATACCCTTACATTATGTGATATGATATTGTGAAATGAGTTATGCATGATAGAGTAGGCTAGGTAATTCATATTTTAGGACTAGAGTGGACTAATTTGTGATGCCTTAGCCTAGGAGTTTTGCTGCTATGAGTTGCTTTGAGTGCATTTGGGTAGCAGAGAGTAGCTTATGAGAAGCTTGCTAGAGAGTAGGCTGGATTCAGAGTAGTATGGAGTACTTGCAAGTTGGGATCCTAGGAGGGGGACTTGGGGTGAATACTGATGTGGTGTGGAAGGTAGTATAAGGCCCGTACTACCGGAACCACCAGGTCATTGGGCGTTCCAAGTAAGAATCCTCGGGGTACCAAGGAACAAGTAGGGTTGAGTTATCGAGTGCGAGTATACTCGAGCGAGTCTCTGATTTCTTTATGTTGTGTTTCAGAGGCATCATGGTTGGGACACGCAGCAATTCAGAGAGCAGTGGTGTTAGCGATGAGGAGATTCGCCGATTGATTAATGAGGAGGTGGCGGCAGCCATTCGGGCGGAGATTTCAGAGATGTTTAGGTCTATCAAGACCACCTTGATTGAGACGTTTGATGAGCGATATGCTACTCTATCGTAGGCTGCCATTGCTGCAGCCACCGCAACTGTCACTACCACGAGGCCACGGGGAGGTGAGTCGTTATTGTATCGATAGTTCAGCAACACGAGAGTTTGATGGGACACATGATCTGATAGCCGCGATGAGGTGGATTTCTGACATTGAGGGATGCTTCTACACATGTTCATGTCCGGTGCATCTGAGGGTCTGGTTCGCGCTGAACCAGCTTTGCTTGGGAGCGAAGGATTGGTGGAAGTTTGTGACGGTGCATTTCACTTCTGCATAGCTTACCGTGTGACCTGGGAGAGGTTCACCACCATGTCTTGTGATGAATACGTTCCCTCGGTGGAAAGGGAACAGTTGGCCTAGGAGTTCTTATCCCTCAAGCAGGGAACAGAGTCTGTTACTGTGATCACCAAGATGATTCAGGAGAGGGCGATGTTTTGCCCTGAGCAGGCACGCACGAGTCGATATCTGAGTATATTGAGGAGAGACATTCACGAGTTTGTGGCGAACTCGACGTTTCAAACATTTGCCGAGCTCCAGGAAAATGCTTGGAAGAGGGAGATTGAGCTCGAGACTCAGGCCAGGGAGGAGGCGGAGTGTCAGAGGAGGGATCTGCGACCTGCACAGTCCCATCTGGCAGCCAAGCGGGCAAAGCCCGCCGATTCGAGATCAGGGAACCAGAGGGACCGTACTTGTGGTAAGTGCGACAAGAGTCATGAGGGGACTTGTCGAGCAGGGTCTTGCTACAAGTGTAGCAAGGAGGGGCACATGGCTAAGGATTTCCCCAAGGGATTTGCAGTTTGCTTCCACTGCAACCAGACCGGACATCGGAAGGCCGAGTGTCCGCATCTGCGGGGATCAGCATAGGGTGCACCACAGGGATCTGCCACTGCTGTAGTACGAGCTACCGAGAGTCACTCAGTGAAGTCCGGGGCGCCAAAGGCTCACAGTAGAGCCTTCGAGTTGACCGCGGAGGAGGTCCACGCACCACCCGACGTCGTGGCTGGTATGTGATTCTTGCTTACTCTTTTGTTTATGTATAGTGCTTATTTGTGTTATGCTTAGGTATTTTTCTCATGAGTTTTGTACCTGCTTTGGTGTTGTTTGACTCGGTGCGAATCGGTCCTTTGTATCTTTAACTTTTAGTTGTCACATTAGTATCCAACAAGAGGTCTTGAGTCGACCTTTGATAGTATCCATAGCTGATGAACATGTTATTTTTGTGACTGATGTGATATGGGGATGTGTGCTTGAGATATTTGGAGTCGAGTTTCTGATAGATTTGGTACCTATCGCTATGGGGGATGTCTGTGTCATCGTGGGTATGGACTGGTTGAGTCGAGTTGGAGTTATGATCGACTGTGAGAGTCAGTTGGTGACCATCCGAAACCCTAGTGGGGGAGTGATTACGGTGTTCGGTGAGGGTACCCGATCTGGGTCAGCATTCTGTTCGGCAGCTTGCGCGAGGCAGAGCTTGCAGCAGGGTTGCATGGGTTTTCTGGCGTATGTGGTGGATATGCGAGATGTTTCAGTGAGACCGAGTTCTGTTGCTGAGGTTCCAGTGGTGAGAGAATTTCCGGACGTGATTCCTGAGGAGTTACCGGGTGTGCCTCCCGAGAGGCAGGTGGAGTTTTGCATTGATTTACTCCCGGGGGCGGCACCCTATCGCCTTGTGCCGCCGGAGATGCAGGAGTTATTCTCGCAGCTCCAGGAGTAGTTGGGAAAGGGATTTATTCGGCCGAGTGGCTCGCCGTGGGGAGCACCTTTCCTTTTTGTCAAGAAAAAGGATGGTTCGCACTGTATGTGCATCGATTATCGGAAGTTGAACAAGTTGAGGGTCAAGAACCGTTATCCATTGTCGAGGATCGATGATCTGTTCGATCAGCTGTAGGGGGCGCCTTGGTTTTCCAAGATAGACCTGAGGTCTGGATATCATCAGATGAGGGTGCGGGAGGAGGATATCCAGAAGACGGCGCTTAGGACTCGTTATGGGCATTTTGAGTTCGTGGTGATGCCTTTTTGGGTTCATCAATGCACCATCAGCGTTCATGGATCTCATGAGTCAAGTATGCAGGCCGATGTTGGATCGATCTGTAATTATGTTTATTGATGATATACTAGTGTATTCGAGATCCAGAGAGCAGCATGATGAGCATCTAAAGGAGATTCTTGGAGTGATGAGATCGGAGAGGCTTTATGCCAAATTCCCCAAGTGTGATTTCTGGTTACGAGAGATCCATTTATTGGGGAACCTCGTTAATTAGAATGAGATCTCGGTCGACCCGGCCAAGATTGAGGCCGTTATGAGTTGGGAAGTGCCGAAATCCCCTACCGAGATCAGGAGTTTTCTGGGGTTGGCCGGCTAGTATCGGAGATTTATTAGGGATTTCTCCAAGATTGTCGTTCCCCTCACCAGATTGACCCGAAAGGGCGGTGCTTTTACTTGGGGTACCGAGCAGCAGACCTCGTTTGAGACTCTTCGCCAGAGATTGTGCGAAGCTCCGGTGTTATCCCTTCCGGAGGGAATGGATGATTTTGTGGTGTATTGTGACGTGTCTATTTCAGGGTTAGGTGTTGTGCTTATGCAGAGGGGGCATGTGATAGCATACGCATCGAGGCAGCTGAAGCCTCATGAGATGAGGTATCCACCCACGATTTGGAGTTGGGGCAGTGTTGTTCGCCCTCAAGATGTGGCGCCATTATTTGTATGGGGTTCGGTGTACCATATACATGGACCATAAGAGTTTGAAGTATCTAACATATCAAGCCAACCTGAACATGCACCAGAGGAGATGGTTGGATGTGGCAAAGGACTATGATTGTGAGATCTTGTACCACCCTGTCGAGGCTAACGTGGTAGCAGATGCTCTGAGCAATAGAGCGAAGAGTGCCCCGATTTGGGATATATGCATGAGGATGACAATGATGACCCTGATATTGGATACCATCAGAGAGGCCCAGGCAGAGGCTGTGAGGACGGAGAAGCGCAAAAGAGAGCGGGTGATTGGTTAGGTTTCCGAGTTTATGATGGATAGCTAAGGACTTATGACCTTCCAGGGTCGGATTTGGGTGCCATTTTCGGGTAGGTCATGTAGCGTACTGATGGAGGAGGCGCATCTCCCGGGGCCACTAAGATGTACTTGGACCTAAAGAGAGATTATTGGTGGCCCTGTATAAAGAGGTATGTTGTGTGGGTGGTAGAGAGGTGCTTGACCTGTCGTTGGGTTAAGGCCGAGCACCAGCGTCTGCATGACAAGTTGCAGCCACTAGAGGTTCCCCAGTGGAAGTGGGAACAAATTTCTATGGATTTCATCACCAAATTACCGAGGACCGCGAGAGGTGTTGATGCAATTTGGGTGATTATGGATCGACTGACGAAGAACGATCACTTCCTTGCTATCAGTGAGAGCTCTTCTGTAGAGAGACTGATAGAGGTATATGTGAGAGAGGTGGTATCTCAGCATGGAGTGCCGATCTTGATTGTATCAGACCGAGATGTACATTTCACTTCCAAGTTCTGGAAGAAATTTCATGAGGAGTTGGATACGAGATTGCACTTCAACACCGCTTATCACCCATAGATGGATGGGCAGAGTGAGCGGATGATTCAGACGCTCAAGGACATGCTTCGAGCATGTGTTATGGATGTCGGTGGAAGTTGGGATACATACCTACCCTTGGCTGAGTTTTCCTACAACAACAACTACTATACGAGTATTGGTATGCCTCCCTTTGAGTTGTTGTATGGGAGGAGGTGTAGGACCCCTATCTGTTGGAGAGAGGTAGGACAACGAGTGATGGGTAGCACTGAGATAGTGCTTAAGATGACTGAGCAGATTCAGCAGGTCAGACAGAGGTTACTGACAACTCAGAGTCGCCAGAAGAGTTACGTGGATAGGCGACGATCCGAACTTGAGTTCCAGGTTGGAGACTTTGTGCTCCTGAAGGTATCTCCTTGGAAAGGAGTGATCCGGTTCAGGAAGAGGGGCAAGTTGGGGCCTCGATACATTGGTCCCTTTAGAGTGACTGCTAGAGTGGGGGAGGTAGCTTATCGTTTATAGCTACCTGTAGAGTTGAGTCAGATTCATGACACCTTCCATGTGTCGCAATTTAGGAAGTGTATAGCTGACGAGACGGTCGTGGTACCATTAGAGGATATTCAGGTGGATGCGGGCCTGAATTATATTGAAAGACCGCATGCAATTTTGGATCGGAAGGTGCAAGTTTTGAGAAACAAATAAGTGCCTTTGGTCCAAGTTTAGTGGCAGCATCGGAGAGGGTCCGAGTTGACTTGGGAGACAGAGTCAGAGATGCAGGAGTAGCATCCGGAGTTATTTGCAGAGCACAACTTCGGGGGAGAATTCTGATTCAAGTGGGGGAGAATTGTAACATCCAAAAATCAGATATACCTTGTGAACCCTAGTCTTTGAGCATTTGTCCAATTTGGCCCTTGTTAAAGGGAAGAGTGGTAGACGGGTACGCGGGGCGTACTGGGGTGTACGCTCAGCGTACTCGTGCGCTTGTTTGGTTGCAGAGGGTCGCCTAGTACGCAGGGAGTACCAAGGTGTACGTGGGGCGTACTAGGCCTAGAAAAAAACCCTAATCTTTAATGAGCCCCCTATTTAAAGAACCTTATGGCCTCTTTGTTGGCCACCATTTCAAGAGACTTATCCTCCCAAAACCCTAAATCTCGTTCTTGTAGCAAGAGAGTGCCTTGGGGATCATGTTGGTCTATTCTTGGATATTTGAAGTGAAGTGGACGCTTTGAAAGAGAAGGAGTAAGAGTCCAAGCCTTTGGATCTGAGATTAGCAGTGGGAAAAGCTTCATTTGGATGTAAAAAGCTTCAAGCTTTCCTTCTCTTCTGTTTGTGTTTTTATATGGAATGTTTTAGGGATTTGTCCCCCAAAGTTGATGGATTTATGAGTTGATGAGACCTAGAACCCGAGATCTATCCCTTGTGACTCTATTTTGGGTTTCTAAGCCATAAAAATCTAGTCTTGGTCATTAAGAGCTGACCATGCATGAGTTATGAGTTCATTAAGGATGGAAGTGGTGTGATTTGGGTGTTGGTGACTTCCTCAGCCATGCAAAGGCTTAAAGTCACCAACTTTATGGATTAGTGGCCTTAGAATAGTCAGATCTGGATTTAGAGCTTATGTCTTAACTGTTTAAGACCAAAAATCAAAAACAGCACAAGACTGGGACTTACGTTGGGCGTAATCCCAGTACGCGCAACGTAGGGGGTCGAGCTTGTTGGATTAGTGTCTAAGGCCATAACTATTTTGGTATGTACTTGACCCGATGGTGCATGGTCCTTTTGGGTTGCCTTCACCAAAGCAACGTGATAGGATGAATTATGGAGACAAAGGATTAAATATGATTTATTAATATATTATGAGAATAATATATTAAAGGAGAAATCATATTGTTTAATTAATATTATTCAATAATTAATTGGTAATTAGTTTTATGACTAAAAGACATTAATTAAACTTAAGGGACTGAAATTGTAATTATAAGATAACTGCAATTTGGGCTATGGATTGCCTTATATTAAGGAGTGGACGAATTCTATGGGAAAGCCCATGAGGAAATCGTCCAAGGCCTTAAGGGAAGGAATCTATGGGTTGCTTAGGGCTTAAGCATCCAATTTAGGGTTTCCTTGTTAGATAACCCTAATAGCCTAACTATATATACATCCCTTATGACCCAAAAACGTGGCTAAGCCTCCTTCTAGGGTTTCACACGTTTTAGGGCAGCCTCTATCCTCTATTCTCTTCATCCTCTTGCTCTTGGTGTTTGTGAACCATTAGAGGAGTGACATTTGTGACTCTAAGCTTTCTAAAGTGAATACAAGGAGGAATTGAGATTGTTATTACTACATAACAATCAAGGTATGATCTTAAACCTATTCTCATGTTAATATGATTACTTGAATGCTATAATTAGGGTTTAGTCTTGGATAACTTGCATGTACTATAGAGAAACCTAGATCCAAGCATTAGGGTTTGTATGAGCACATAGGATGTTCTTATGACCAAAACCCATCAGTGGTATCAGAGTCATGATTGGTTTCTATTGTATTGATGCTTTGTTTGTTTGTCCAAGCTTAAAAAATCGAAATTTTGGGATTCTGGGGGCTGAACTCGCCGAGTCTATAGATGAACTCGCCGAGTCCATGCCTGACTCGACGAGTCAGTCGGTCAGAAAGAGGGAAAAATGGGATTTCTTGCTGTTTTTGCTTAAGGATACTTGCCTTATCATGTTAGATCAATATAAATCCGTTTTTTTTAATATATATGAGTATATTCTTGATGTAATTGAAGATATTTATCAATTAATAAAATATTTGTTTCCTTATGTGATAATTGATTAATTAATTTGATTAAATTGGTAAATTGTTTTGCAAGAAATCATTAAATAAATCAAATATGGATAATTATATAATTAAATGTTAATTTAGATTATTTGTTATTTGATCCTTGTGTTATGAAAAGTTTTATATTTTCCCTTTTAGGTTTTATAGTATAAATTTGAACTCAAAAGCTTTGTTGTTTTGAAATTTAAATAGTTAAAACCCTCATGTTTTAAAAAAGGTTTCAAAACTTGCCCTCAAGTTTTGGAATTTAAATTTTGATTAAAAGTTTAATTTTGATGTATATTTAAATTCTAACCCTAATGTTTTGAAATGTTTCAAAACTTACCCTCAAGTTTTGGAATTTAAAAGTTGATTAAAAAGTTTAATTAGGAATGTTAAATTCTAAAACCCTAGGAATGTTTTGAAAAGTTCAAATCACACCCTTGTGGTTTTATTAATTAATTAAGGTGTATAGTTAAAAGAGGTCCAATACATCCATAAAAGTTTAGGTTTACAATTTAATTGAATTAAAAGTATAATTGTTAAATTTGACCACCTAGTATTTTAAAAGTGTAAAATACACCCTATACTATATATAACATTAAAAGTCTAACATTATATATATGTATGACTAAAAGTCAGTCTTACCGTTAATAGGCCTCATTCACGAAGCTGGTCTATAAGGGGTGTTTAAGGAAATTGTCTATAATATGACGATTGAATGGGTATCCACTCTTACCCACCGCACTCTTGACTAGTGCAGGGTCGTTAGCCGAACGGGTAGGATAGGACGAAACCTTCCATTATAAGTATGATGAAGTACAAAAGTAACTAAATGTTTTTCAAATTCCCAATCTTAGTTACTTAGGCAAAGTGAATTGATTCAATTCCATGAAATTACACTTTGTGCCCTTGCAAAGACGTTAGTGGAGCGTGTGTGGTTTACCGGCACACTAAATGGTTCTAAGAAGAGGTAGCAAAGGGTGACTCAATGTTTGTCATAGTTCGGTGGAGCGTGTGTAGTTTACCGGCACATCGAATAGGTGACTGTAACATGTGAGGGCACCATGTAAGTTTGCATGGTTATTCACACCCGCTTTGTGATCCTCGGCATCCCAGTCACAAACTAGAGGGGCATATTGAGATTTAAACATGCCATTGAAATGTTCAATGTATCTCAAAGGATTTAGGAGTTTTCATAGATTTAAAACTTAATTTCTTTTTCGTTTTTCATGGTGGAAATTAGTGAATCGTCATTCACTTACCTTCAAATGTTCTGCAATTTGGGTTACGGCATCCCTCTCCCGCGTTGTAGAATATTATGATGGATCCTATCCTTAGTATCTCATTTTGGTGATTTACTAAGGACTCAATCAATCAACTAACTTGAATTCGTTTTCTCCCGTGTTGTAGATGTCAAAGTTTGACAACTATGATCTTCCAAAATTCCGTGGAATTAGCATTCCACATGAAGATGGTATTCCACGATTTAATCGAGGAACAAGAAATCATGCTTCACTTCCTCCACCTCCTCCAATTGTTCTACCTAACCCACAAGATCGAAGAATTGAATGGTTCAATATCACTAAATCCCTATTGGAAATGAAACATGAAGATGGCAAACCCGTGTGTGCCCACGTTCTAGGAATGAAATCACACATTGATAGGTTGATAATGTTGGGTGTGTCATTCCCGGATGAGTTGGCTGTGAATTGGGTTTTGCAGTCACTTCCTGAATCATATAATGAGTTCAAAAGAAAGTATTATATGATGGATCAAGACGACAACCTCATTGACCTAACTTACATGCTCATTGCTGCTGAATCAGAAATGATTTGGCGAAGCAATGGAGCGTATTTGTTGGGAAAGTCAACCGACCATGCTTCCGAGGACGTTCTAGGAGAACCGACCTGCATTTGCTGCCAAAAGAAAGGGCATTGGATACAAGTCTGCCCAAAGAGCCTGAAGAGTCCAGAAGATGGGAGAGTCAAAGAGTATGGCTACGCTTCAGGTAAAATCCACTATCTAACTCCGTTAAGTTCCTATTCATTGATTCTTAATACATGATGTGATAAGATTGCATTTGAATGTTTTGCAGGATCGGTGAAAAGAAAGGAAGCTTGGTGAAAAAGCAAGATGAATCTAATCACAAGGAATGGATCTTGATCGCATGGACTTGAAGATAGGATTTTGAGCTTAGATAGTTATGATAGAGTTGTTAGAAATTTTCCTTTTGAAATACATAGTTTTCAATGGATTTTGCATTGTAAGGACAAATGTTTTCCGCTGCTTTTATAAATAAAATAGATTTTCGTTTGACTTATTTATTTATTTGTTTATTTCCTTGCAATGAAATCGTTATGAAAATTGGTGTTTTCATATTTCTACAACAAATGGATATGATTCTTATTTATGGTGTTTATGGAAAAGTCGAGAATTTACCAAATAGGGAGAGTTTCTCATTGCCCAAGTTTCAATTGGACAGAAATTTGGAATCATGCAACTTGGTTGCACGAAGAATGAGAAATTTCATATTTGGAAATTAGACTAATTCATTGACAAAGTGTCAAGTGAAGGACTAGGAGATCGAGTACACAAAGTTGTGTGTTGGTCAAAGTCCACCATAAGAATAACAAGATATTCGTCATGGTTTACTAAAAGTTTAGTAAATATGATTATACTTATAAGATTAAGTGTAATTCGGAATTGATTAAAAAGGTTTAAATCAATAGCAAAACGAATAAGAAGAATCATGTAGGCAGAAAGATAAAAGTTTCTCCATTCTAAGAAGAAAGGAGAGTACCTTTTATGCTTTATGATAGGTCTTTATGATTAAGAACCATATCTTAATTGATTCTCTAAGTGAGTCTTAGTAAAATTGTATGTCTAAGTAGAGGAATCAAGAATTGAAGAAATTGTTAAATTAAAAAGTCAATCATACTTCGTTCCAAAACAAGTCTTAGAGTTAAGATTGTGGCAATAAGTGACAAGTATTAAAAGGTTTATAACGTTCATCAAATGTGGAAAGTTGTGATGTCTTGGATAAGACAAAGGCCAACTAGGACCATTTTATGAAGTGTTATGATAAAAACTACACTAACTCTTGAATATTTTGCTGTCAAGAAATGTTTATTGACAAGAGAATCTTATATGTCAAGGATTCAGTGGGAGTCTTAATGGTCTTGAAAGGTTTGAAGAACAAATCAAATAAACCTTATCGATCATCACTAGCACACGAGTTGAGGTTTACAACCTATCGTGTTGACACTATTTTGTTTTTTATGCCATTCCAATTGAATTAATTGTGCATATGAGTCCTATGAGTTCTCGTTTGAATGCATAAAATGCAAGGACCTTGATCAATGGAAAGTATTTTGATAGGCAAAGGTGAACTGCTTAACTACTTGGAAGACATGGTGGGCAGCTGTGCTACCATAAGGCAAGAAATCAAGATTAAGAAAGTTCGGTCCATATGAGTTTGAATTTGTCGTAAACTTTGGTTTTAACAAATTCACATGGATAGGAACACATACACCGTTTAAATCTAAGTGTCATAAGATTTCCTCCTTTATGAAAATGATTGTGAGGAAATACTTTCACTAAGAAAGATTTTAAAAGGATAGTGATTGTAAAATTGCATTCTCAAATTCGATTATGGTTACGGTATCCCTTTCCATGATTTGAGTTGTGAGGTTTGGCAATTAGTCTTAATTGTTTAGACACACATATGAACTATCTAAGGCAAAGGTGTATAAGTTCAAGAAGCCTTGATAAAAGATTATCAAAGCATTAAGGATTAGAAACATGGACTTAAGAAATTCAATAGGTATTGTTTTTCTGAAAGTTAAGATGTTTATTAATACATGTCGAAGCTAGTGGGAGCATAAGTGTTATGTTTATAATAATCATCATGACAGTGGGAGCATAAATGTTATGATTGTATGATTATTATGGAAAGTATTGCAAGTTAGCAATATTAATTATAGAAAACAAGAGTTATACCTTACAAAGTCGTAAGGTTTGTAAAGTTGTTTTGCTATAATTAAGGGAGAGAATATTATGCTTCATTTCAAATCTAAAGGCTTAGGTTGAGAAATGTTGATAAATTTAGTCAAAAGTAGGCCTGGCAATCGTGTCGTGTTCGGGTTGGCATGTCGCGGGTTGGCGGGTCAAAATATGTCAACCCAAACACGACCCATTTAAATATACAGGTCACAGGTTGGCGGGTTTGGAACATAAACCCATATATGACCCACCAACCCATTTATTTATACGGGTTCACAAGTTGGCGGGTTCGTGGGTCAGATTTGGGTTCGTGGGTCCGAATTTTAAATATTTAAGTCTTAAACATCCAAATGAAAATTAAAAACATTCATAGATACATGTTACAGAATTAGCCTTATAGGTTACGACTTATGACCTTATACCATCCACCACGAGTTATAATGTCAAAACAGTCAAATGGTGTATGAATAAATGATATATAATACTTATTAAATATTAATATTTGATACATAAATACATTTAAAAATAAAATAATTTTTTACTAAGAATATAAACGGGTTGGTGGGTCAACCCGTTTATTTTTTGAGAAACCCATATATGACCCGTTTAATAAACGGGTTGGCGGGTTGAAAAACTCAACCCAAACCCATTTATTTCGTGTCGTGTCGCGGGTCGTGTCGAGAATTGCCAGCCCTAGTCAAAAGTACATAGTGTGTTCTTAAAATTTCGATTATGATTACGACATTCCTCTTCACAATTCGAATTTTGAGAACATAGCAAATAAAACATTATGCATCGTGTTCCATACGCTTCGGGTATAGGATCGATTGCAAATGCTATAATATTTGACCATTCTAAAATTTTCCAAATGTTTAGCGCATTTAGAAGGAAAAGGGACTAGAATCGGTTTTGACTAAAATAATTAAACAACTATCAAAGGACAATCTAAAGTTCGACGAGGATTGGTTGCTTGTGAGTAGTTGGAAGCATGGTACTGGATGGACCATATCGACATTATTATGAATAGAAAAGATTCTATTAAGAATGAGTTGTCATATGGAAAATATGGAAATGTTTCCATATTAGATGGACCATATCGACATTATTATGAATAGATAAGATTCTATTAAGAATGAGTTGTCATATGGTAACTATGGAAAGTTGTCCACATTGGGAATTGAATATTGAAAATCTATGTCTAGATTAGAAACTTTTAGGCAAAAGGATGTTCAAAGGAATGTACTTTGAGTGAGAGACATCACATCTATGGAATTGTCTTGTAACAATCTCCGATAGAGGACTTTGTAATTTCATTGGCAATAGTCTTTGTGACTTTGGTGCAGTGATATTACAAAAGGATCGTTGCATAAAATGTTAGAATCTAACATATTCTATAAGTGGAAAGAATTGATATTCTTACATTTATAAAATGGATTAGGGGTTGTGAAATGAGAATGATTGGAAATGTGTTCAATTTGATCTATTTCGAAAAGTAAGAACCATAGGTAAACATTGTGTGCATGCTAAGAGCATGGGACAAGTGTAATAATTCAAGTAACAAGTTGATTACCCAAAACGACAAATAATGAGTAATCGATATGGTGATAAATAAAAGGTGTTTTATTTATGCTCAAAGGTTTGAGGCCATATGGGATTAGTATTATTCTTGTGTTTCACTTTGCATGTTTTGACTTCCTGAATAACTTAATTGATTAAGAACAGTCAAGTTATTCGAACGGGCCACAGTCGTTCATATGTTGGAAGTAGGTATGAATGAAGACTATCGTGAATTGGTGTGTGGATTGTCTAAAAGAGTATTAGACATAAGCAAATGTTTGCTGCAACGTTCATGAGTGCTTATGAATATGAATTTGAGCATTGGATCAAACCCACGCTCACTTGGATCACTCCATGGATTGTATCACGAGTGATTGGTGAGACGATAACATCTTATATTCTTGAAACCGAGATGTGTGAGTTGTATCTTGCAAATCGGTTACACATTGATAATATGTAAACGCACTAGTAACTTGGTGTCATAAAACATATTATTGTGTGTGATTTGGTGAGTGAGTGCAAGCGAGCATTAAATCAAAGTTTATCTGTTCCTTTTATCCCAAGTAGGATAAAAGCGATATCTTTGGGCCCCTCGATGATTAAGTGATGACAAACGTAAATGCTCGGCCGGGCTAGGGCTAATTTGATTTGTTCAAATAGTCAGTCGTCATAAATCGGAAGTCGGGAAATAGTACAAAGAGAATGATTTGAAATCATATCTCATACGATATCTAGAATGGAGGAATATATGATCCATTATCTAAAGGACACGCGTATCTGATAGGATCAGAGTTGACAGCGGCTTTGGAAAGCTACGATTGCAGATCAGGATCTGAAGTCATACGCATAATAGTTATTAGACTTATCCAAGTGGGAGACTGTTGGATTAGTGTCTAAGTCCATAACTATTTTGGTATGTACTTGACCCGATGGTGCATGGTCCTTTTGGGTTGCCTTCACCAAAGCAACTTGATAGGATGAATTATGTAGAGAAAGGATTAAATATGATTTATTAATATATTATGAGAATAATATATTAAAGGAGAAATCATATTGTTTAATTAATATTAGTCAATAATTAATTGGTAATTAGTTTTGTGACTAAAAGAGATTAATTAAACTTAAGGGACTGAAATTGTAATTATAAGATAATTGCAATTTGGGCTATGGATTGCCTTATATTAAGGAGTGGACAAATTCTATGGGAAAGCCCATGAGGAAATCGTCCAAGGCCTTAAGGGAAGGAATCTATGGGTTGCTTAGGGCTTAAGCATCCAATTTAAGGTTTCCTTGTTAGATAACCCTAATAGCCTAACTATATATACATCCGTTATGACCCAAAAACGTGGCTAAGCATCCTTATAGGGTTTCACACGTTTTAGGGCAGCCTCCATCCTCTCTCCTCTTCATCCTCTTGCTCTTGGTGTTTGTGAACCATTAGAGGAGTGATATTTGTGACTCTAAGCTTTCTAAAGTCAATACAAGGAGGAATTGAGATTGTTATTGCTACATAACAATCAAGGTATGATCTTAAACCTATTCTCATGTTAATATGATTACTTGAATGCTAGAATTAGGGTTTATAGTCTTGGATAACTTGCATGTACTATAAAGAAACCTAGATACAAGCATTAGGGTTTGTATGAGCACATAGGATGTTCTTATGACCAAAACCCATCAGAGCTCCCCGATTCTGTGAAGAATCCGGGTACGCCCAGCGTACAGAGTTGGTACGCACCGCGTAATCTGAAGGGTTGACTTTCATTGACTTTTAGGGTTTGGTTAATATTTGGACCTTTGAGCCAATTTCGGGGTAAAATGGTCTTTCACCATTCTGAGGGAATTTAGAGAGGGACTAGTCTAGCCTTTGAGAGTCATATTGATTAGGAGAATTTATTTTATATGTTTAGGCGGAGGCTAGATCACTATTTCAAGTTCGAGATTATCCGAGTAACTCGAGGTGAGTCTTCTCACTATACTTTACCTAGAGTGGTAATTAAAGTTGTGACAGAGTACCTTATATGCTATTAGTATGATGTGATGCATTGTGTTATTCTATGTGATTTATGCTTTATATGATTAAGTGTTTACAGAGTTAGTGTAACGCCCGCGTTTCCAGGCTAGGCACTATTGTCAATGTAATAGTCTAGGTTGACCCTTGTAACTCTTTTTTTGAAGTATTAACGATGAAATATTTGAAGATTATGTGTTTATTTTCTTAATTATTATAATTTAATGAATTAAGAATAAAATAAGCGTCAAAATTAAAGTGTGAGATAAGCCCGATATCTTTGCACAAATGTGTAGTGGTTGAGACGAGGTTTCCAAAAATATAAAGAATGCTGAAATCCGAGTTATAACGAAGAAGTTATGACCTGTCGAAGTTTCGCGACAAAACCGGTGTGGCACAGCGTGACGTAAATAGTGAATTTACGAAGGAGTGATATTTAGCCTTAGTAATCTAAACGAAAGTCGTAGACTATGTTAAGCCGAGAGCATGCATAAAAAGAACGCTCAAATCTGACTTCGTATGAGGAAGTTATGATTTTTCGAAGTTTCGACTTAGTAGTATGCAGCCCGAATACTCGATTTGAGATCGAGCGGTTTTTAGCCGAAACAATCTAAATGAGAATATAAGATCTCGTCGATAGTAGTCCAACGGTAAAAAGATAGACGAAAACGGATGTCGGATGAAGAAGTTATGAATTTATAACGGAGTTTCCCTGTCCCGGCCTACTAAAAATAATATAATAAAAATAATTAGCCAACAGAGTCTAAATGAAAGTTGTAGAGCATTATCTCACCTACGCGTGGATATAAAGAACGTCGAAAACGAAGCTCGTATGCGAAAGTTATGAATTTTAGAAGATCGTGGCACACATACCAAAGCTTATCCGAAGCGTACACCCAGCGCAACCAAGATTACGTCCAGCGTACTGAGTACGCCCAGCATAATCCCAGACCCAGCAGCCTATAAATAGAAACCGAAAGCAGCCATTTTCTTTGCTCATTTTCTTTCTTCTCTCTAGTTTTTGCCTCGATTTGTGTGCCTATTATATCCCGAAGCCCCGATATAATTCCCGAGCCCCGAAGCAAGTTCCGAAGCCCCAATGATCCCGAGAAGTGAGATTCCCGAGCCAAAGCTCTACCCGCGAGAAGTCAGTTTTTGTGAAGATCTTCCAAATCTACCGAAGAATACTACTTCTACAAGCCGTAGTGTTGTCCGAACATCTTCTGATCAAGTGAGTGTATAGTCACTTTTACCTTACACATAGATATGAAGTATTTTATAAAATACGTGCTATGTGTATATATATTGTTGTTTATACGTGTGAGTGTGTGGTTACTTTCTTCTAACTCATAAACATGAAGTATTTGCTTTGAAATACGTGTTATGTGTTTATACATTATTTGTTTATTTTAAATAAATGTTAAATAAATGTTTTATACAAATTTTAAACCGTATATGTATTTTTATCTACAAAAGTTTTGGGTAAAGCATGGGTAGATATTTGATGTGTGTTAAAATGAAGAGATGCCTCGATGTTATTGTTTTTGATTCAGTAATCTAGCGGAGTTTAGATGACGACCACAAACTTTTCTAGATAATACTGTGGAACACTAGCAGGCTCGCCACCTGTAGGTGTTAATGAACTTGGGTGTTCATTCGCTGTACTCCATCCCCCCTGGTTGCCTTATTTGACATATATTGTTGGGAAACCCCCGAAGCATGTGTTGTCGCCTAATGAAATATTCTTAGAATAGGTCCCTTGAGAAAAGTGTTTAGGGACGTAAAATGAGGATAACGGGAATGGATAATTGGGTTTTTGTTGGTTGATGAAATTAATATAATTATTTATTGTGAGTTGAAAACCCTATATGCTCACCAGGCTCCCAAGCCTGACACACTCAGTTTCTTTGTATTACATGAAGTGGCGCGAGGGCATAAGATGGATAAATCATCAAGTTGTTTTGTTTACAAGTCTGTATATGTATATATTTGTTGAATGACTTGTAATGTTATCGTTTATGTTTTATGATCTGTATCGGAACATGACACCTCGATTTTTTATTATGAAATGAAATTATATTTCTTCATGAAAGGTTTTGATAAAAATCTATTTTATCATGTTTTGTTTTTGGGAACAAATTCCGCATCTCTTTTAAAATCAAAAAGATTTACTCTGAAATGTTTAAAAAGCATAAATGAAATCGGTCTTTTCTGGCTGAGATTTTAGGGATGTCACAGTTAGGACCAGAGGGTCCATAGAGTAAGGACCTGAGGGTCCACAGAGTTATGGGACTGGAGGGTCACACTGAGACACATTGACCAAAGGGTCATACATAGTTATAGCCTCGAGTGGCTAATATGTGTTGTATGTGGTATTTGGGGAACTCACTAAGCATTTATGCTTACAGTGTTATGTGTTTCAGGTACTAGCGAGGATCATGGGAAGGTGCCGACATGATCTGTACACACTGATGGAGGGATATTTGAGATTATGGGATTTGATATTGTTATGACATTTGATTTTCATGAGACTTTGGAGAATTAATATCTGAAATGTGTTGTTTTTTAAAATGAAAAATTGTTTTGAATACCTAAACTCAAACTGAGGATTTGAGAAGATTTTTATAAAAGAAAAAAAAAAAAAAAAAAGAGTAAAAGATTTTGAGAAAAGCAGAAAGGATCAGTGTGTACAATCAGCAAGCACCCGAACGGTGATTTCCCAAAATACTCTTACATTATGTGTTATGATATTATGAAATGAGTTATGCATGCTAGAGTATACTAGGTAATTCATATTTTAGGACTAGAGGGACCTGATTTGTGATGCCTTAGCCTGGAAGTTCTGCTGATTTGAGTTGCTTTGAGTGCATTTGGGTAGCATAGAATAGCTTATAAGAGGCTTGCTAGAGAGTAGGCTGGATTCAGAGTAGTATGGAGTACTTGCGAGTTGGGATCCTAGGAGGAGGACTTGGGGTGAATACTGATGTGGCGTGGAAAGTAGTATAAGGCCCGTACTACCGGAAACACCGGGTCAATGGGTGTTGCAAGTAAGAATCCTCAGGGTACTAAGGAACAAGTAGGGTTGAGTTATCGAGTGCGAGTATACTCGAACGAGTCTCTGATTTCTTTATGTTGTGTTTCAGAGGCATCACCAACTTCAACCATAATGCTTTACCCTATGAACAAAATACACAACATCTATGAAACCCAAATTCAAGGTGGAACTTAAACGAATATCGAGAATCATGGTTTATGATGAAACCTTCATTCACTTATTAGGGGTGGTGGAGAAAAATGGAATTAAACATAGTTGTTCCTTTGGATGAACGAATCTGTAGAGATTAGAGGGGACAAGAGAGATGGGGGAGAAAGGTAATTGGTGATAGTTTGTGGTGGTTGGTGGTGTCTATGGACCAGAAGAAGAAGAAGGGATGAATGTGAGCCGAATAAGATAGAGAAAAAAGAAGAAGACAGGTTATTGGCGGGTGGAGTAGGTAGGTGGATTATTTTTTTATTTTTATATGGACAAATGATGTAATAGCCATTTATATGGACAAATGGACATTCGGTGTAATTTTTCAAAATCATAGGAATGCTACTTATCAATTTTTTACTTAGGGACAAAAACTACAATGTCGACCAAACCATATGGACCTTGTCTATATTTAGAATATTTTTTTTATCTGTATCCTTTTATATTCCTAGTTTCCGAGTTTAAGAAAAAAAAAGTAAAGAGAGAAAAGAAAAGAAAGAAAAGAAAATTAAATTGATTTTTCCTATTCCGAATTATAGAGAAGTAAAATAAAAATTAATCATTTTATTTATTTCTGTTCAAAATGCATTCAAATCGGGAAAAAAGTTAAGAAAAAGATTGCTTCTTTTGTGTTCCTCCACTTCATTTCTTTAATGAGACTCCATAAACTAATTATTATTATTATTATTATTATTTTTTTTTTTTTTTTTTTTTTTCTCGTTAAGTTGAACTCGACAATAGGATATAAATGATTGAATCTGTTTAACATGAAAATAGATAGAAGAATAAGTATAAAAAATAAGGTTATTTTATTTCTTAAAATATATTAAAGGATAAATCAGTTATTTGCGTTTTAATAAGCTAATCTAAGATGGTTTATACATAATAGATTAAAATTAACTTTTCTGTTGATGCGTTAAAAGAACGTATATACATCAAACAATAATACGAATTTCAAAGATATATATCAATATTTGTAATTCAATTCAAATAAAAGAAAAGGAAAAAAGAAAAAAAGAATTAACTCCACCATCAGTTTCGGCCACTAACCAATCTTCTCATTTCAGTGCTCTTTACCCAATTCCCCCCTTCCTTTTTCTCCCATCCCTACCACCTCCACCTGCAACACACACTTTCTCTCTCTACATATCTCTCCATTTCCAAAGGTACCACCTATGACCTATACATACACAATTATTGTATCTATCTACTGTTTGTTTCATTAATTTATCAACTGCGTTTCAATTCTATGTTGTTTTTTTTTTCTCTGTAACGCTCGAATATAACTTGTCTGTTTAAATTTAAATTTTAGATAATTAAAAAAAAAACCCCAAAACCACCATGGAGTGCATTGAAGCAAAAGCATTGAAATCGAGTTTTCTTAAGGAATTCGGCTCCAAATCAACCCAACAAACCTTGTTTGAAGATTTATGGTGTGTTGCGGGAATCGATAACGTTGTTAATGTTTCCCCTGATGAATTTTCCGTGGATGATTTGTTGGACCTCTCAGACAAGGATTTTCATAATTCCGATGGTGGGTGTTTTGAAGAGTATTCCGAGGAAGACGAAGAGAAGGATTCGATGATTTCTAGCAACTTTTCAAGTACAGGTGACCTTGTCTCTCTTCCCGCCGGCGAAATTCACCTTCCGGTAATTACAACATGGTTAAACATCTCTTTTCGTTTGACTTTTCTGGTCAAACGTTGCATTCATGATTCAACGAATTCGTTAATTTTCTGATGGAAAAGTCGAATTATGTTCAATTATTCGTATGGAAAAGTGAAGACGACGAATTTTACTGAAAAAAGTATCTAATTAAAATAAAGTACAAACAACTTTTTCGAAATTTCCTTTTGCAGGTCTAACATTTTTTCATTGATTTAAACGTTGCAGTTTTGATTCAACATTTCAACAAATTCGTTAAATTTCTTCGATGAAAGTTGAATTCGTCAAGTTTACTACAAATTTTGATTTGAATAATTGATAAAAGAATTATTTCCAGGTTGACGATATGGAAAACCTTGAATGGTTATCACAAATTGTGGATGATTCCACATCGGAATTTTCGCTTTCATTCCCGCCGGCGAATTTGAAGAAGACCGTGAAATTCACCATGAACCGGCACGAACCGGTAAGACCGGTGATTCCAAGTTTTACCGTTTTGGGATTATCGTACCCAGTACCTCGAAAGTGCAGAAGCAAACGGTCCAAGAAAACCGGCCAAGTTTGGTCCGGTTTGACCGAGTCATCCATGGACACCTCATCTTCCTATGACTCGTCCACCACTATGCATTTCCTAAACCCGGTTCAAATCATACAATCAATTTTCAATTTCCAAACCCCACCAACCAAAAAGCATAAGAAAAATACGGGTAGCGCGATAGCGTCCGATTTAAACGGATATATAACGCAACGACGATGTACACATTGTCAGGTTCAGAAAACCCCTCAGTGGCGAACTGGTCCTTTAGGACCGAAGACATTGTGTAATGCATGTGGAGTTCGGTTCAAATCTGGTCGTCTGTATCCTGAGTACAGACCGGCTTGTAGTCCAACATTTTCTGGTGATTTGCATTCTAACAGTCACCGGAAAGTGTTGGAAATGAGAAAGAAGAAGGAAAATGAAGTTGAACCGGATTTTAGTGTTGGTTTTGATAGTTTTTCATGTTAGACATGACCGGGTTCATTAGGTTTGGGCCAATTAGGTTCAGATTGTATAATTTTAGTGGGATGTTGGAAGACTTTTGTAGTTGTTAGGTTCCTAACGTTAGTTAGGGTGGTCTAATTTTAGATAAATTACATTTTACTACGTTATCCCAAATTGGAATTACAATTAGCATTATTTTCATATAAATATTTTGTTCCCATAATATTTAGATATAGTAATAATATTAAGGAATATGTGTTGCATTTGTTTAACCTTTTCTTCAATTTATTTAAAAAAGTTGTTTGATACATAAAATATGTTTCAACTTGTTATTTTAGGAGTAAAAAAATGAAATATTTTACCACATTACGTTTAATAGTTAAAATATGATTACACTTTTAGTGTATTAATTGCATATCCTGATATAAAGGTCTATAATGCAATATGTTGTTTATTTTGGCCTAATGATGAGACATGGTTGTATATTTCATCTTATTGAGACATGGGATAAAAATCATTGCCTTCAACATTTTCGATAAACCTTTTGGGGTTTGGAATACAAAATATGCATTTAGGGTGCAATTCTCTCATAAGAGTTTTTAAAGTTTTAGTCTTTTGCTTTAAAAAAAAAACTCGACTCAAATAAATAAAAAAAATTGTCTATCAGCCGAGCTTAGAACTTTTTATTCTAAAGAAAAAACCTATTAATACAAAAATAACTTCAACTAATTTTAAGAGTTCTTATTAGGGTTTAGTTTTTATATTCATTTTTCAAAAATTTAGAACTAATTCTGCTGAACAAATGATGACCCTCCGACCTAAGTATGTGGCCCTTGCATTTGCTAACAATTAAATTTTAAAATCAATAATTTGAGATACATCAAAATCAAGTATTTAGTTTCGTCCACCTATAAAATTCATTTTGTTTTCATTTATTAGTGGAAAAGTGATTGCATATCGACCATAAACTCCCACAAAAGTTGTCTAAATGTTTTGCAAGTTGGCGTCTTAGAATCTTTACAATGTTAGCTTTAAATAATGACTTTATTCAAGTATTTTGATTAAGGTTCATAAACACCTTAGATGTCATGTAAAAAAGCCTTATTTTCAGTGAGTTTATTAGATTTGTTTTTTGGCGAGTAAACACTTTTCTCCATCAATTATAATGTTATATGTCTCCTTAATATACATACCAATATAATTTCTTATATGTCTCCTTAATATACATACCAACGTAATTCCCTTTTCTGCCAAAAAAAGAATGATGGGCCCATTCCCTATAAATGGCTTGTGAGTTTGTGACAATTAAGCGACCACTTATCCTTGTTTCTTACTTTCTTACACACATGTTGACTAGATGTGGGTTGTGAATCGAGCCTAAAAAGTCGTATCGGTAGCAACGCACTAAGAATTTTGTACATGCAGCTTGCAATAGTCTTTAAGTACATGCAGCTTGCAATAGTCTTTAAAATTAACATTAGAATTTTGTAATTCACAAGTACAATAGTGTAAGTCTTTAGTGCTCTACTAAATTTTTAATAACACATAGTTTATAGAGATGAGAACAAAAGTATAATACTAAAGTATCAACTCTCTTCTAGTTCTCCCTTCACTCAAGCAATTATTCCTCAACTGTCACACGTCACAAACGCAAAGTATTAGGCATGAAAATTCTTAGTGAGTTATATGTAAGTAATCGTCAAAAAAAGAAACACACGATACCATTAACATCACATTAACATGAAAAACAAACCCTGACTAACATATGATTAGTTTAGTTTAATTAGTTAGTTTCTTATAATCTATCATTTGCAACACATACTTTAAGTATTAATTCCAGTTACAATACTAGTGTAGATAACTCGGAGAGTGATGTGTAGAATAGTCACGATCCGTCTGGTTGTTGGATTGGTTGGTTTATATAGAAAAGATCTTGCCTCCGGCTTGGTAATCAAACTTTTTTTTTTAATAGATTAATAAGTGATTTACAACTTATGTTTAGTTAATAAGTTTTATTAATTTAATTTACTTATAAGTTGTTACATATCATGTGAAAGGAAAAATGAAGATGCATTATCTACCCAAACACAATTAGGTGAAGTTTGTCGAATATGTCCTTATGATAACCAATTGGTTTGTGGTTTATCTATACAACTAGTCATATAGCTTTTCATTTGATTTATTTAGCCCACCAGAAGTTATAAAATTCATCTAAGAGAGCTTTACAATCGAGTTTTTGTCAAATAAGTCGTAAGACCCTAAAACGTGATGCAATTAAAGAATTTACAAAAAAAAAATCATAGGGATTTAAAAGGAGTTCTTCGCTAGATTTTCGGATACAGTCTCATTAACCACCAATGTTTGGACCATTCTACACGGTTCTGATGTATCATATATTTGTATCACAGTACATTGTGTTGACGAGAGCTAAAGAATAGGAGTGGTTGTTGTATTCCTTATTAATAGGTTGTAGATAAAAGAGTTAGTTGTTAATACTTGTATAAATGTATGTACTCATTCTCAAGATCAATTTAATTGAAAAAACGCGGGAATTATTCCTCCATACGAATTCTGCTAAATCTCTACATGGTATCAGAGCGAAGCAAAATCTGATCCTTCGAAATATTGAAGCAATATGGGGTCTGGTGACGCAGATACAGGATCCTCTACCCCTGTTATCGTCCAGAATGTTCAGGACGCCCCTTTCCCCACCGGAGTCATCCTCGATGACACAAATTTCCCGCTGTGGTCCCAATTAATGGAAATGCGAATTGGTGCTCGCAACAAATTAGGGTTCCTCACTGGTACAACGAAGAAACCCACAACGAACGAAAAGGCGATCGAAGTATGGACGACAGATAACAATCGAGTGAAGAGTTGGTTGATTGACTCCATGAGTCCAACCCTAATGCGCAGGTTTATTAGATTAAAGACGGCAGCAGAAATCTGGAATGCAGTTTCGAAAACGTTTTATGATGGAACCGATGAAACTCAACTCTTTGAGTTGAACCGAAAATCGTTCAACACCCGCCAAAACGGACGTCCACTTCCAACTTACTACAATGAATTAGTGAGCCTTTTCCAGGAAATTGATACACGATTGGAGGGAGACGGAGAGACAGTTGATGAAACGGTTGTGGCTAGCAAGATGTTGTCAAGGTTCCGTGTCCACATCTTCTTAGCTGGATTGGATTCTGAATTCAACCAGGCAAGAAGCGAATGCTTAAGGAAAGACCCACTACTCAGTCTTGAAGCATGCTATGCTTACATCAGGAAAGACTCCAGTCAGCGACAAGCCATGGAAGACACACCGGTTGAATCAGATAGTGTGGTTCATGTTGCAACACGAAACCGAACTGCGAAAGGAAAGGGTTCTAATGGAAAAGGAGGAGGAGGAAACACCTTCAAATGCACTCACTGTGGAGAAGAAGGACACTCTAAAGCCAAGTGTTATGAGATAATTGGCTACCCAGATTGGTGGGATTTTTCAAAAAGGCCAAGAAAGAAAGTCGGACAAGCTTCAGTGGCAACCTCGACCTCGGAGACTCAAGAACTAACCCCTCTTATGGCAGCACACACCTCCACTAGTTCTGGTAAGTCTCAATATAAAAATACTCATAGTAATGAGTGGATAATCGATACTGGAGCCTCAGATCATATGATAAATAACCTTGACAACTTAACTGCATCACATACCCCTAAACAAATGAACATCTATACAGCTAGTGGTGAAGTCGAAAATGTCACAGCTGAAGGCACTGTAAAAGTATCTAGCTCTATGGAGCTTAACAAAGTCTTAGTAGTTCCCTCGTTGTCTTCAAATTTACTATCAGTTAGTCAGATTACCGAAGCTCTAAACTGCTATGTTACTTTTTGGCCGAATAATTGTGTATTTCAGGACATTACGACACACCAGATTCGTTGCTATGGTACTAGGAGAGGGAGGCTATACTATCTGGAAGAAGACTATCGAAGTCAAGCAAATCATGTAGGAGTAACTCACGCGAATAAAGCCA
This sequence comes from Lactuca saligna, assembly GCF_052625555.1. NCBI lineage: Eukaryota > Viridiplantae > Streptophyta > Magnoliopsida > Asterales > Asteraceae > Lactuca > Lactuca saligna. Next base: position 87,075,674 of record NC_136420.1, on the reverse strand, counting down.
TGGCCATGTTATGGCATCGTAGACTTGGGCATTTATCCTTTAGTTATCTTAGAAAAATGAAACCAAATTTGTTTTTGAATGTATCAGATGATGAATTTAGTTGTAGGATATGTGAGTTATCGAAAAATAAAAGAATATCTTACTCTCCTAGTGATACTAAAAATTTGGTACCATTCATGACAATTCACTCTGATGTATGGGGTCCGGCACCAATCCAGACCCCGAGTGGTGCTCGTTACTTTGTTACGTTTACAGATGAATGCACACGCATGATTTGGATATCTCTCCTCAAAAACAAAGGAGAAGTATTCAAAGCCTTTACAGAGTTACATAAGTTCATAAAAACTGAGTATAGGAGAGAAATTCATACTCTATAATCGGATAACAGGGGTGAGTATGTTAGTTGGGAGATGAAAAACTTTTGTAAATAAAATTTGATACGACATCAAACTTCTTGTTCACAAACCCCACAACAGAACGGACTTGCTGAACGTCGAAATAGATCAATCCTCGAAATTGTTCGCGCTTCCCTCTTTGATATGACAGTACCACGCAAGTATTGGGGGGAAGCAGTTCGATCCGCTGCCTATATCATGAATCGTACACCTTTAAGGGTCATTGAATTCAAGACTCCTCTACAAAAACTACATGACCTCATAGAGATTACACCAAAACAGAATCTTGAACCTCGAATTTTTGGGTGCACGGCCTATGTTCATCAAAATATAGGTAAACTTGAACCAAGAGCCATTCGATGCTTCTTTATAGGGTATGCGGACTATAAGAAGGGTTACCGGTGTCTTGATCCCCAAAGTGGAAAGATATATGTCACTCGTGATGTGTCGTTCCATGAAACTATTTCATACTTTGACCATAAGGATCCGCTTCAGGGGGAGAGATGTCATGAAGAAAATAAAAATGAACAAAGTCCCAACCAGAATGAGTTTTTTGAAATCTTTGAAAGACAGCAAGATGGTAACACCAACCTAGAAATCGAAGATGCTGATGAACAACAACAAGCTGGTGACACCAACCTAGAAATGGAAGAGGTAGATACTAACGAAACCGAAGTCACCGAAGAACCGGTTATCGAACAGGAGCATAATCAAGTGATTGAAGATACTAACGAAACTGGTAATACTATGCCAGATGTGTCTGTTTTGCAGGAAAATGAACAGGGAAATGATGATATCTCAAACCTTGAAGAAGAAGATACTGATCTTGAAACAGGAGGTGTACAGAGATACCCTATAAGAAGCAACCGGGGGAAACCAAAGAAACAGTATCAACCAGATGTGAAGGCAAGAGGAAAATATGCAATCATTAATTATGTTTCGTAACATAGGTTGGCATTACCACATGCACTCCTGGTAGAAAATTTAACCACCACATCAATTCCAAATAATGTACAAGAAGCCTTGAGTGACGGAAGGTGGAAGAATGCAATGAATGAGGAAATGAAGGCACTTCAAAAGAATGAGACGTGGGAACTTGTGAGACTTCCTAGTGGACATAAGACTGTGGGGTGTAGGTGGATTTACACTATCAAACTGGACTCAAATGGGAACATTAACAGGTATAAGGCCAGATTAGTAGCAAAGGGGTACACACAAAAGTATGGAATAGACTATGGTGACACGTTTGCCCCGGTGGCGAAGATCAATACCATTAGAATTCTTGTTTCAATTGCTGCAAACAAAGACTGGCCTCTTAAGCAATTTGATGTAAAAAATGCGTTCCTCAACGGATATCTGGAAGAAGAAGTTTATATGGATCCCCCACCAGGTATTAAATGTGAAGGGAAAGTGTGCAAGCTAAAGAAAGCCCTGTATGGAATGAAACAATCCCCACGTGCATGGTTTGGAAGGTTTTCAACATTTATGAAGAAGATTGGATATAAGCAAAGTGATGCTGATCACACTTTGTTTGTGAAAGCAAAAAATGGGAAGGTGACTGCCCTAATTGTTTATGTTGATGACATGGTAGTGACAGGAAATGATAATGTTGAAATGAAGAATCTCCAAAGAGCATTGGCCACTGAATTCGAGTTGAAAGATCTAGGAAGTTTGAAATACTTCTTAGGGATTGAGGTGGCAAGATCAAAGGCAGGAATATCAATGAATCAACGAAAATATGTGCTAGATCTCTTAGCAGAGACTGGGATGTTGAACTGTAAACCGGTAGATACCCCTATCGAAACAAATCACTATTTGGAGATACTTCCCAATCAAATTCCAGCAAATAAAGATCGGTATCAGAAGTTAGTAGGAAAATTGATCTACCTATCTCACACAAGACCAGACATAGCTTATGCTGTGTTTGTGGTCAGCCGGTTCATGCATGCGCCAAGTGAAATTCATATGAATGCAGTATACCGGATCTTGAGATATCTTAAATCATCTCCAGGAAAGGGCATATTTTTTGGAAAAAATCAAGATCACCATGTTAGTGGCTTTACAGATGCGGATTGGGGTGGAGATCGAAATGATGGAAAGTCCACTTCAGGTTATTTCACCTTTGTTGGTGGTAACTTAGTCACATGGAGAAGCAAGAAACAAAAGGTGGTCTCAAGGTCAAGCGCGGAAGCTGAGTATAGAGGAATGGTTCATGGCATTTGTGAACTGTTATGGATAAAGCGGATTCTAAGAGATCTAGGGGTCTCATTAAGATCACCCATGAAGCTATATTGTGATAATGAATCAACAGTGAAGATTGCTAATAATCCTATACAACATGACAGGACAAAGCACGTGGAGATTGACCGACATTTTATTAAAGATCACTTAGAAAGAAATACTGTGGAGCTTCCACATGTAAGCTCTGAGGATCAACTTGCAGATATGCTAACGAAGGCAGTGTGTGGGAGAGTATTTCATAGCTCTCTTGACAAGCTGGGAATGAAGGATATACATTCTCCACCTTGAGGGGGAGTGTTGACGAGAGCTAAAGAATAGGAGTGGTTGTTGTATTCCTTATTAATAGGTTGTAGATAAAAGAGTTAGTTGTTAATACTTGTATAAATGTATGTACTCATTCTCAAGATCAATTTAATTGAAAAAACGCAGGAATTATTCCTCCATACGAATTCTGCTAAATCTCTACACATTGGACCCCTCCACTCGGACATCAGAGAGTGTGACGTGCAAGCCTATAGGTCCCTTTATTCGTTAAAAAAAAACACCATAATTTTTGCAACATGTTACTTACATCCTAAAAGCCATTTCAACTAACTCAAAAAGTTTGTCAAACATCGCCCTATTGATAGGTTTTGGCAAAATAGATACAACAATATCATTCGAAATTACAATCATTTTTCGAGTTAACCCATTTTTCTTGTGAGTGTGATAGCACTAAACAAACCATTACCTATTTATACTATATACAGAGTTAGAGTTGTATTTTATATTTATATTTATCAACCATTCAACTCTAACTTAACTACTTTTATTAAATCAACTAATACCAACATAAGTCGTCCATTTATGAAAGCAACAACTCCCATCTACAACCTATTTAGCAAGGCTTTTTATTGATTGGTAAAATACAAAAATTAATAATAATAATAATAATAATAATAATAATAATAATAATAATAATAATAAAACCTTAAAATGTAACATTTGAACGAACCAACTTAAAATAATATAAAAATATATGTCGCGAAATTCAAACTTAATATAAAGCTTTAAACCTTAAATACAAGCCTCGTTAGACATATGGAAAATTATCATAACATGATTAAATCTAATCAAAATAAATTTGGGTTTGGAACTACAATTAGATCGAAAAAATTGGAAAATCAAAATCAGATTTGAAAGAAAAACAAGACCGAATCGAAAAAACTTAAATCCGAAGCAAAAAGCCAAATGCAAAAAAACCATGAAACCAAACCAAAAAAATACCAAACCACTTTCAAATTGGTCTGAAAGAAGCACTAGCATATTGAGACCGTCAACGTGTAGGTGTAATATTATATATAATATTATATATGAGAAGGTTATTTTGGTTGAAACTCATTTCACAATGTACCATGCGGAAATGATGATTATTGTTTACTTTTTTTAATTCATAGAATTTTTTTGAAAATTTAATTTTGTGAATAAATATATAAAAGATAATGCAAAAATTAGAAAAATAAATAATATGTAGATTGGGAGTAGCCGCTAGGTGCACAAATACAGTTTTAACAGCTTTGGGTTTTAAAAAATCGATTTTTTTGTTATAATCGATTTGAATTTTGAAGTTGTTTTGGAAGTGAAATTGCGTTAAAAAAACAAATTTTCAATTAAAAACGGTTAGGTTCAATTTTTTAGAAAAAAAAAAATCATGAAATGAACAAATTATAGGGTGTGTATTAAGAATCTGACCATGAAAAACTAAGATTTGTAAAATGATCATGACTTCCGTTAGACCCACTCTACAGAAGCCTTATAACTCTGAGGAATGTGAATATCAATGAGGAAATGAAGGAGCAGGGAAAAAGACAAAAAAAAAAGGTGGGGTACATACTTCCGCAGAAGATGGTTCCGCGGAAATGTTTTGTGTTCTACGGAACATTGATATCTCTGAAGAAATGGTAGCTGAAAGAATATAAATGATTCTGATAGTTCCTCGGGGATATATATGTAGAACACATCAACGTCTATGCGGAAATGGTTAATTCTTTATGGAAATGATTGGTGGAGCGGTTTTTAATCAATTAATGATGATTTTAAAGCGTTTTTATGTTATTATCGGTTTTTATGACTTTTGGTGACTAGAAACCATTTTTTTCGTTTTTTTAAATGCTTTAATCACTAAAAGTCATTTTTTCATTGTCTATGTGGAGAGTGTTATGAAAAAAAATGAGTTTTATGACTTTGGTGGAACATATAATTGATTCAAGAAAGATAATGGTACTCAAAATTGAAAAAAAAAAAAAAACAATTTAAAAAATGAAATTCTGCAGAGGCCTCTGTGGATCCGCATAAAGGCCATCTACGGATCTATTCTCCATCCACACACTTCTAAGGAAACATTCTTCGGCTAGCCATGGCAAAAATTAGGATTTCCTAACTCTTCTTATCAATTAAACTACAATACACCCTAAAGAACATATAATTGATTCAATAACAAATTTATAAATCAAATACGACGTTTCTATTGCCCATTAGGGTTTCATAAATTTCAAAAGAAGGATAAACACTTTCATGAGTTCCATAGCCATCAGATAGGACATCCTCATCTAGTCCTTGCACATTTTGGGGTCGCCTCACCATCTGTAACAACAATCTATCTTTGATCGTTCGATTGTTCGTGTTCCCACCATCGTTCCGTAGCAACGTCCCCCCCAAACAGCCTATGTTGTACGCACTTCCGCGGCAAAGCAAGTAGAAACCAATTTTTTTTTTGTGATTTTATAATATTACCCTTGTCACCTCAATTCCTCACAAATAGTATCATTTCTCAGAGGTTTAAGGCTTCCGCAGAGCCCCCCTCTACGAAAGTCATAGTCATTTTATAAAACATGATTTTTCATGATTAAAATCTTCAAACAACCCCTTACCTATGGTCAATTCATGAAATTTCTCTTTGGTTTTTAATTGTGTATATATATATATATATATATATATATATATATATATATATATATATATATATATATATATATATATATATGTATTAATTTGCAAATGAGGTTTGTGAGGGAGATGTATTGTTCATGTTAGTGGCAATCAATGTAATAAACAATAGGATGAAGGATAGTTCCGGATTAGAAAGAAAACCTGTCTTGTAAGTTAGACAAATCGGTCCATAACTATATATATCAAGTTTCAAGTTAGGTTCATATTTTTATAATATTTATAATTGTAAGTTATATAATATACATATTAATACATGCATATATTATGCATTTACCATTCAGTTTCCGTCCTAAATCTTATTTTCTTTTATATACTTTACCCTTAAATTATTTTTTATTTAACACTTTTATACTTATGTTTTTTTATCCCTTATATAATTTGTTTTGATTGTTTTCATTTTTACTGATGTTTTTTTTAATTAATATTCATTTGTGCATTGTATGAGTCAAAATACATTTTCAATTATAGCATCCTCCATACATAATTATTTTTGTTTTTACTTACTCTTTTAGTCCTTTATATAATTTGTTTTGATTATTTTCGTTTTTACTAATATTTTTTTTTTTTAATTAAGTATCTTTTGTCTATGAATCAAGATATATTTTCAAACTCTTTTTTTTTCTCCAACTTTGGCATATATTTGTTTTTGATGAAAACTTTATTTTATAGAGTAAATTATTGAAATCATCTTATGATTTGGTCAAAATTAAAAGTTTGGTCTCTAATTTTTTTTGCATTCGGATCGTCCATGTGGTTTGATTTTGTTGTGTTTTTTTGTCATTTACATACATAAAGTTAGAGACCAAACGTGCAATTTTGACCAAACCATAAAGACAAAAAATGCAACAAAATAAAACTATATAGACGAACGAAGTGCAAAAAAAAAATTAGTGATCAAACATGCAATTTTAATCAAACCATAAAGACGATTTCAGTAACATACTCTATTTTATATTATTAAAACCTATTTCTAAAGTTGACCCGGTTATAGGTCGATTCAAATAAACGTTAAATTTTGTACACCTCTACACCCAAGTTTGGCACGGTCCATATTAGTGATTTGGAGCTTTAGACGACCCGTTAGTCTCTTGGTCGCCGTACCCGATACGGATTGTAATTTTCTTACACATTTCACTCCTACTCCTATCTACGCGTTTAACCCCAAAACCCTACTACTGCTTCTCTCTCTCTCTCTCTCTCTCTCTCTCTCTCTCTCTCTAGTTAATCGGAACAATGGCAGAGCAACTAACGGAGGAACAAATTGCTGAGTTCAAGGAAGCTTTCAGCCTCTTCGACAAAGATGGAGATGGTATATATAATACATATACAGTTTTTCTCATTTTCCTTCTTACATATCTGTTTATTATTTTTGAATATGCCTGTTTATGTAGATCCGTACTTGTTTGCTTGTATGTTTTTAGTAGATCTGTGAGGATTTGTTGTTTTCGATTGTTTTGGAGTTATTCCATATATAAACACAAAAACAGTGACTACTCGATCTGCATTTGGTCTTTACTATTAGTATTATTTTTAAAAAAATTCAGCGCTTCAGAAATATTTATATCGTTTGATTTTATACGACGAAGTAAAAGCAATTATGCTGGAAGAATCGCAATTTTTATGCCTCCCTCCTCAATCCTCATCATATGCAAATGTATAACGACTATAGTGTTTGAGGAAAGTATATCATTAATTATATCATCATATATATGCTCTGAATGGTGCGCTGGATGTTATAATTTGATGTTAAGAGTTCAATTTTTATATATGTTGAAGAACAGGTTGGGATGTAATCTGTTTAAAATAATGATATAATGCCTGCGAAATTTTAAGATTGAATTAGGGAGAAAAGAATTGGGCATCTGGACTATTCCTTTAAACCTAACCTTTGAAAAGCAAAAATATTAAAGGGTTTGAGACAAAAAAAAAAAAAGGGATATATATTTTGTTGGGGATATTAATATTAATTGAGATTTTGTTTATATATAATAGGGTGTATTACGACTAAAGAGTTGGGAACAGTTATGAGGTCATTGGGCCAGAATCCTACTGAAGCTGAACTGCAGGATATGATCAATGAAGTCGATGCTGATCAGAATGGAACCATTGATTTCCCTGAGTTTCTCAATCTCATGGCCAGGAAAATGAAGGTCACTCTCACTCTCACTTTTAAATTTTAAAATTCTTAGAAACAGAGACCTTATCCAGTTTTGTATTGTTTTGTTTGGTTTAATGAAGGACACTGATTCTGAGGAGGAACTGAAAGAAGCTTTCAAGGTGTTTGACAAGGATCAGAACGGATACATTTCTGCTGCTGAAGTATGAATTTTTACTTTTTTTTTTTTGTAAAAATATTTTTATAGAATTAAATCTGTGCATATTTATTTATGTGATTGATTGTGCACAGCTTCGGCATGTGATGACAAACCTGGGGGAGAAGCTGACGGATGAAGAAGTGGATGAGATGATAAGAGAAGCTGACATGGATGGTGATGGTCAAGTAAACTATGAGGAGTTTGTGAGGATGATGCTTGCTAAGTAGTAATAATAATACTCATTTGAATACTTATTCTGCTGTTAATTAGATTTAGACAGACTCACTCACTCTTGCAATACCTACCAAATGTTTCTCCTAAACCTCTCTCTTATTTTATTGGAAGAATTATTTCTCAACCCAAAATATGTTACTTTTTATCTATTTATATATAATAATATATTATTAGGTGCCAAATTATGTTAACGGATACAAAATATCCAATCACGTTTCAAACAGATTTAAAAAGAAATCAGTTTTAATTTGAGTATTTATACAATGATACATTAAGTTTTATATTGTTGAATAGTTACACAAATTTACATCGATTCTAGTTGCATAAATTTACATCGATTCCTTAGATTTTGACAACTTTAATAGAATTATCTTTAACAACTCACTAATAACATATGATATGAGCAATGGCGGCCCTTGGGTGTGCTTGTCATGCCATTGTATAATGCCTTCATTCAATCGTAAGACCGGAAGGAGCTGGGTGCGGGAAGAGGGGTGAGACCTTTCCTGCTTTGATGAACACCGCACCAGCAGTGCGGGAAGGCCTGCACAGGATAGGGGGTGAGCCGGTGAGGGGCTTGGTTGTTGCGTGCACTCTCCTTTCGTGATTGGGTAGAAACAGTTTTTTATTTTATTTTGAAAGTAACCATTCTTTAAAGGTAAAATGTGATTTTTTTTTGTTTTAAATTTCAACAGCTAAATGGTTTAATTTTTTTTTACCCTTATTTACCTTCAAACAAATCATCTACAACCTCTAATTACTTCAAAAAAAAAAAAAAAAAATCCCGACAATTAAACCCCATTCTTCGATAGAAGGAATAATAACTCATGTTCGGAGTTTAAACACCCATACTCGAAGCATTTTTGTTATCAATTCATCATCACAAATACTTTATCGTCCCCAACTAGATGCTTTTATTCAATTTCCACTACAATTTCAATACCAAAATGTTAGACAATATTACTCGATCCATGTTCCAAATGTTATTCCGCAAATGTTTTTAAATTTTGTTGTTTTTCCTGATCAACATTCATCAAATCAACCTCAAATCCAAAATCAAACTCAAACTCAAACCTAACAATAATTCTAACTTGTCGATGAGTTGGATGACACGAAAGAAAAAGAGATGGTTCCTGAAACTCAACTCACACCACCCTTACAATGACGCAAAGGAAAACAACAAACACGCAAGGGTGTCGCACAAACGGGAAGACAAAAGTCGACATCATGGCTTCCACAAGAAAAGCTAGTTTTGGTACAAGCTTGGGTTGACATTTCTGAGGATTCGAAGACGGGAAATGCACAACCGGGCGATCGTCTTTGGTTTCACATTTTAGAATGGTTTCAGGAGGAGCTAGAAAAAGATGACAACTGTCGTACGAAAGACCAACTGAATTCGAAGTTTCAAGAAATAACAAAGGGGTTTCAAAAATAAATGGGTTGTACAACAACCTACAAACCCAACAAAAAAGTGGCCAAGGGCGATGAAGAAATATTTCAAAAAGCTTTGCAATTTTACCTTGAGGAAGTTGGAAAACCATTCAAGTAACACGATTGTTGGAAATTATTGGTTAAAAGTCTTAGGTGGAAAAAATACGAGCGAGATTTTATTTTTGGAGTACAACAATCAAAGCGAGCGAAAACGGGCTCTAGTGGTTGCACAACTTTCTCCGATGCTCGGGTCGGTCTAGATTTAAATCATGAGGACGAACTCGAGTTAGAAGAAATTGTCTGACCGATGTGTAGGGACAAAGCAAAGAAGAAGGGAATATGGACTTCTTCGGGTGCATCGTATTTCAGCATGTACGTTGATGAAATGCGAAAAATAACAGCGTCATTTGATCGATACAATCTTAATTTTGCTGAACGTTTGACGTTGGACAAAGAAAAAGAAGAAGCAAGGAAGAAGAAGCGAGCGAATAGACAAGAAATTGAGGACATAAAGTTCTTGATGCAAAACACCGACCATCTCTCGAAACCGGCTCTCAAGCTTATAATAAAGAAGAGGAAAAAAATTATGAAAAAAATATTTTCCATAGGTTCGGGTCGAACCCGAACCTGACGAGAAAACCCGAACCTCGAAGATTTTGGGTCGGGTCGGTCACTCTTATCGGGTATCGGGTCGGGTTTCGGGTCATTATCGGGTTTTTAGTTCGGGTTTGGAGCAGGGATTGGGGTATGAATGCTCCGACCCGATATATATATATATATATATATATATATATATATATATATATATATATATATATATATAGTGATATTTCATCCCTCTAACCCATTTCAGCCACTGGAAGACTCTAACCCTAAATCCCATCACGTATTCCCAATTTCACACTATTGCTTCTCTTCCCATTATTGTGATGGATTTAGTTACAATATTAGACTTTAGTAATTTCTGTTTGGTTCACTTATGTTAAGAACTTATTTGTATTTTAAACCATTGTAAGGTTTTAATTTCTTAATTGTTTCATTGTAGTTTCCAAAAAAAATTCTACCACCATTTTCGGGTCTATATCGGGTTTCGGGTCGGGTTTGGGGATATTTTTAGCGCCGACGAGGCGCCCCGATAAGAAACCCATTGGGTTTCGGGGACAAATATAAATATCGGGTTCGGGTATGGGATATGCCGCCCCGCCCCGTTGCCATTTCTAGGTTGTTGTTGATTTGTTTGATTTTTTGTTTGTTTTTTTTTAATATTCTAATTTATTAAATCTTAGGTTTATTGTAATTTTTATTTTAATTAATGAAATGCATTTTTTTAATTAAATTTTTTTGTTTATTATTAATTTATAAATTATAAATCATAAAAATGAATTAATTTTATTTAAAAAAATAAAAAAAACAAACAGTGATGGAAGCTTCCCACCGGTTCTTTGGGTTTAGGTGAGAAAAATGAAAGTGATAAAAATTGTGTTGTAACCCATAAAAAATGAAGGAAGTTTCCCACTCATTCATCCGATGTAAGAGGTTCTTGAAATCAGTATAGTAAGGTATACAGGTCTTTTTCATTAAAAAAAATGAGTATGTATTGTTAATAAAAAATTAGTCACGATATAATCATACATAATATTTGAAATCATCTTAATTATAACAAAAAAAAAGTAAAATTCTATTTCAAATTCTAAATCAGCTTGGGCGCTATCAACAATTTAGTAGTTTTACAGTATCCACATTCAAGAAAAATACAAATTGTATTCCTAATAATAATATCTAGCAAATCTTTTATTTTTAATAAAAGTCATAGAAAGTAAAGAAAACAAATCTTAAAAATCAGAAGTTTAATATCTAAGGGTGCGTTTGGTTGTGGAAAATTTTCTAATTTTCTAGAAAAATTTTACAAGAAAAACGAAAATTTTGAAAACGCGTTTGGTTCGTTAAGTTTTCCAAAATTTTCCAAAAAAATGAAAATTTTCAGTTTTCCAAATTGTATGTAAATTAGAAAATTGATTTTTATAGTTTTTCAAAGTTTTCCAAATTTCTAAGATGAAAATGAAAAGTCCCCCGGTTTCAACCAAACGCATTTTCTAAAATTTTCATTGAAAACTGAAAACGAAAACTCAACTCTATTTTCTGAAACATTTTCTTAAAAAATGAAAACAGTTTTCCATAACCAAACGAACCCCTAAAAAACCCTAACTTTCAAAGTCATTGTCTAGCATCAAATCAACTTGACATATTTGACTTTATCATTGGTATTCTTCTATGGGTGCTCCTATTCGCACGAATAAATTCGTGTATAATCAATGATTACAATCAATCCCATCCCATTTGTTATTTTATTTTGGCGATTTCAAATTGTTTTCGTATTTTTTGATATTACCTTCTTTAACTTAGATGCATGTTACAAAATACATCCTTATATATTTTATTCACTCAAATTTCAATAACTTATATATATATATATATATATATATATATATATATATATATATATATATATATATATATATATATATATATATATATATATATAGTTAGGTTCATGTGAGACGGCCTAATTTTGTGAGACCGTGAGAAACATTTTTTTTAATTTTTTTTTTATTTTTTAAATTTTTTTTAGTTAATTCAAGTTCCGAAAATAATATTTAAAAAAAGAATTTTTTGATTTTTTAATTTATTTTGCATTTTAAAATTATTTTTAGAATATGTACAGTGTAATATTCTATTTAGAATATTTCACGTATTTTTCAAAAAAAAAATAGATTTTTTTTAGTTAATTCAAGTTCCGAAAATAATATGTAAAAAAAAAAAAATTTTTTTTTAGATTTTTTCATTTATTTTGCATTTTAAAATTGTTAGAACAAAGTTCTTTCAGGATCGTATGATTCTAAGCAAAATATTAATAAGAACGTAAATAAGAACACAAGTATTGCGATGAAGATGTCGAATGATTAATGCAAAATACCCCAGAAGAGCTCGATTAAGAACTTCAATCTGTAGAGGTAAAATTAGGGTTACAAGAATCAACGTGAATGACTAATCTCTTATATACGCATACATGCATGCATATATTTATAATAAAACCCTAACAACTTATCTAGATAAAGGAAACTATTCTAGATAACTACGGATGGATAAGCCCAATCCGTTTACAAAACAAATAATCCAAGACGCAACACTTAAAATATTCAACAATCTCCCCCTTTGCGTCTTTGGAGCAGAATCTCTATTCTCTTTTAACACCAGTGGTCTTCTTCACCATTTCAAATATCCTCGGTATAATGGCCGGAACATGTTGTCTAAACGTTATATACCACTGAAGCATATCTGTAAAAATTTTCTTGTCTGATGCTGAGTTCTGTTTGCATCGATGAATGATGTTGATAATATGCTCCAAACAATCTGTTGAAAACAGATGCTTGTCTACCAATGCAAACAGAAACTTAAGCCTGTCACCCTTAGTGAACATGACAGTCAAGTTAGTTGAATCGATCTGCCCCAACTTCATTTTATTTACATCACCGGGCTTAGATGTTGGCTTGACTGTCGACTTTTTATTCATCACCCTTGCTATCTCCTGATCCATTGTGGCAAGCTCATGGATATAGGAGGCCAACATCCTTTTAAGATGTTTCAAAATCGGCACATACTCTCGTTGATTTGAGAGCAGAATGTTGTATAGCAAGATCCAATCATGAGGATTAAGATTGGGAAGATCTGCCAGAGATATGAAATATTCCGTGTTTGTAGTACCACGGTTAATCTTGAAATGAACATTCATAAATCTCCCAGCAAGTGATGAGTTCAGTACCTTGACTCTTGTAATCTTCTGTGCACTCCAAGTCAAGTACTGCGGTTGACCGTTAAAAATCAACTAACTCCATGTCAACCTTCAAGTTTGGAAAAGGAACCTCAGCAGTGACCTCAAAGCAATGATAAGTGAATGCTCTTTTGGTGATTGGCATGTCGAACTGCGAGTCCTTTGAGTTTTCACATTCAAAAGAAGCAATCGGTTCCAACCAATACATGGAAGGAAACTCAATCGCTTGAGTGATAAGAGTATCTCTGTCCCATTCTGGAAACAGAGTCTTCTTACACTGTAAAATATCCTCTGCCTCTTTAGTCTTTTTCTCCTTCTCTTCAGCCTCCCTTGCCACTTTCATAGTCTCATCAAGCTCTCTGTCTCTTTTCTTTCGCTTGACAGCTTCGACAATCATCTCTTCAGGATCAGAGTCACTGTCGTCTATGATTTGCTTTCCAGAAACTGAAGCTACATTAACCTTCGGTTCTGTTTTGACTTTACTCTCCTCTCCCCCTTGTGTCAGAAGAAAGACTTTCTCCGAGACACCCTTCATTTCACTGAGTAGAGAAATGGCAGGAAGAAGTTTAGTTTGGAGATGCTTCCGAATAGTTAAAGTCAGAATTGGATCATGGGCTTCGAGAAGAGCAGTCAACATATTCTTCACATCACCAGCACAACTTTGAAAAACTGCCCTTTGAGTTTTGAGCAGTGAGATCTTTTTTTCATTATGGGCCAGTTGTACTTTCTATAAATCAATGGTTGCCTGGTGTTTTATCAAGTCCTCCTTCAAGGTGCTTTCTGCAGTTAAAGTAGCAAAACGAGAATCCAAGGATTGAAGAAAAGAGGTGGATTCTGTTTTGAGATCAGCACGAAGGGCATCAAACTTAGTAGTCTCTTCTTGAAGAGTTTGAGAAAAGGAGTCAACAGAAGCTTGGTACTTTGCTGCATTAGTATCAGCATGAGCTTTGAGTGAGTCAAGGAAAATTTGAGTTGTATGAACAACCTCAGTAACCTTCTCTGTGGCCTCGGAGCATGAAGCTGTGGACTTATTTACTGCAGTAGTGGATTGGTCAATAGCTTCAGTATATTGCTGAACAACAGTTTCCACAAAAGCTTTCAGGACAACCCCACTATAAGCTTTGTTGTCTGCAAGCAGACGGTCAAGCTTGTCATTGATGTCTTGAAGCTGTTGATTGTTGGCAGGAGCATCAACGTCTGTATCAGTTGGAATCCGGTAAGGACTAAAGTATAATGAATCATACTCTTCATCATCACCTCCCAAAGTAGCACCAGAATTAGAAGATGGGGTGGGAGATGGTGGCTTAGAAACAGGTGGATCAACCACAGAAATAGCCCCTGTATCAGATACATTGACTTCAACTGGGATTTGGGGAATGGTAATAGTGATGGATTCCGTTGCAAGAGAAGTTGTGATAGGTGTAGTGGAGACAGGAACAGAGGTATAGGTAGTTGAAGTGGGTATAGAAGAAGTTTCAACCGGAAGGGTTGGTATATCTGTGGGAACAGAAAGTGGAGCTTTCTGTTGTGGTGATTGGGTTGGGGTGGAAAGTTTTGTGGGTTGAGGAGATGGAACATGAGTATCTTTAGGAGATGATGGTGGGGTTGGAGATCTCGGTGGTGTAGTCTCCCTGGTGAACACTTCAAGATTCTCAGTATCTGGTGCTTGAGATTTCGAGTGTTAGTTAGAGATATTTTCCCTATGTGTTAGGCGGTGGCGAGTTCGGGATTCAAGTGTGAAGATAACTGCTTTCTGCTTGCCAGGTGAGTCTTCTCACTACACTTTACCTAGAGTGGTAATTAGAGTTATGTGACAGAGTATTTTACATGCTATTTATGTGATGTGATGCACTGCATTATTTCTATGTGATTTATGTTGTGTGTGTGTTCCAGAGTATACAGAGTTACGACCGAAAGGTCCATAGAGTTAGGACCAGAGGGTCCATAGAGTTATAGCCTCGAGTGGCTAATATGTGTTTTATGTGATATTTTGGGGAACTCACTAAGCTTCGTGCTTACCGTGTTGTGTGTTAAGTGTTTCAGGTTTTTCTCAGTATCACGGGACGACACCGGCTTGATTGTACACACCAGAGGAAGAGTTATGTTTTTGAGGATCCTGGATTATTATTTAATTGAATATAGAGTTATGTTTTGTAATTTAAACAAAACGAGATTTTTACGAAAAGTGTTTTAAGAATTAAGCGATTTTAAATCAACATTTTAGTTTTGAAAAATTATGGTGTTACAGAAACTAATTAAATTCATCATTAATATCAACAATAACATTCTTTCAAAATTCATCATTAATATCAACAATAACATTCTTTCAAAATGAATTCACATCTAGATTTTTATGTATGAGTTCGTTTTTTATTTCAGGACTCACTCACTTAAAATACAATAAAGTTGCATGAAATATGAAGAACGAAAGTGTATTCTACTAGAATACACTCTCATTCTTGTGGATACAAATTCATTCTGAAATAATATTATTGTTGACATTAACAAAGAGTTTAATTAATTTCCATAAAAAGGGAGTATAAGTATGAATATTATTTAATATACATATAGTTTTTACTAAAATCTTATTGGTGCATTGTAGTACACAATAGATGTGAGAAACATTTGAACCTCTCGCCCCCTCTCTCTCTCTCTCTCTCTCTCTATATATATATATATATATATATATATATATATATATATATATATATATATATATATATATATATATATATATATATATATATATATATATATATATATATATATATATATATCGAGACCAAATGAGAACAATTTTTATTTTGAAAACAAATAAGAACAATTCTCAACCACTTATTTTAAAAACTTTGAATTTTTTTATTAATTAGATAAATAAAAAAGCTCAAATGCCATCTACCCCATTCCATCCCCTTAACGTCAAAATTAGATGTCCATTTCTCATTTCACAATGAATGTTGGACAACTAGTAACCACCAGACCACTGCCGAAGTCACCGAAACGGTGTCGAAATCAACGATTGTTGCCTCTCCACTTTTCCTAAATTTGGTTGTTCACTTTATGTATTCTTATTTTCATATATGTTTTTCTATATTCATTTATGATTAATAATATTTCTTTTATGACTGTTTAACATATTATCAGAAGTAACAACAAACAATTAAAGATTTTTTTTTTATGTTTGTCGGTGTATACTCATCATGTGCAGGTGTATTTCTATAAAATATGCATTTTTTTTTTCAAAACTTGTTAGACACACAAATATTTTTGGAATATTGAAAAAAAATTATGCACACAAAATGTTGAAATAAAAACACAATTAACGAACTTTACATCCAATCTATTTTAATTTGTTAAGTTGCTTAGTTATAACATTTTTTTTTCAATAATAATGTTATCTATTTGTTGAAAGATACAATATATATTAATTACTAAAAGTTATAAGTTAAATTAAATTAAAATGTTCAAATAAAAAAAATTTAAAAAAACCAAAATAAATATATATAACGTACATTTAAAAGGGTATAAATACAAATGTGCTAGGTTGGAATAAATCTACTCCACATTCATTTAATAATAAAAACAGTAAAAATTATAAGAAAAAAAAGTAATTGTTATAAGATAAATAATAAAATACATCACTTCATTCGTGTAAATGGAAATTTGTTCGTGCGCTTAGAATAACCCTTCTTCTATATGGTATTATATATTGTCTAAAGTAAATAATATGAATATACAACTACAATATAAAACTTTATATATTGCCGAGGTAATGAGTAGTATGACATCGGTCATTTACTTTGTATATTGACGAGGTAACGAGTAGTATGTTAGAGTTATAACTTCTTATCTGAGAATTGATATTGTGTTTGTTAAAAAATAATAAAATAAAAATTTTAACAATATACATTTTAACAAAATGAAGTAGAGTCATCCGAATTAATACTTCAATATTCACGTCAACAATCATTCTTAAGAGAAAAGTTGAAGTAACTTACTACTAAGACCGGACGGAACGGGTGCGGGGAAAGGAGGCGGGAGCCTTCCCGCCCGGCGGAACACCGCACCGTCGGTGCGGAGAAGGTGCGTGCGGGAAACGGAGAGGGGAGCCTCTCCCGCTCTCTCTCTCTCCTGTTGTGGTTGGTCGGTTTCATTTTTTTTTTTTGAAAAAATACTGTTACACAACGGTAGAAAAGGTAAAAGAAAAAAAAATTCTTTTTTTTGGCTGGTAACGGTTAGTTAGTTTTTTTTTTTTTTTTTTTTTTTTTTTTTTTTTTTTTTTATAACTACTATAAATACATATACATAACTTTTAAACACATCAAATACTCTCTATACTCTCTACTTCATATCAACCAAAAAAAAAATGAATCCCGACAAACAAATCCCAAGTTCCGATCGACGGAAAAAAATCATGGTTCGAGTATAAACATCCCTCCTCGCAACATTTTTGTTACCGATTTATCCCCGCAAGGAGTTTACCGCCCCCAACTCGATGCTCCCATTCAATCCTCACTACAATTCCAATACCAAAATGTTGGCTAATATTACCCGATGCAAGTTCCAAATGTTCCGTCACAAATGTTTTCAAACTTTGTTGTGTTTCCGGATCAACAATCGCCAAATCAACCTCAACCCGAAATTCAAACTGAAACTCAAACCCAAACCCAACACCACCACCAACTTGTCGATGAATTGGATGACACAGAAGAAGAAGATATGGTTCCCGAAACTCAACCAACACCACCACCACAAAGACGTAAAGGGAAAAAACAAGTGCATGAGGGTGTTGCACAACCGGGAAGGCAAAAGCCGACAATATGGGTTCCACACGAAGAGCTAGTTTTGGTCAAAGCTTGGGTTGATATTTCTGAAGCTTCGATTCAGGGAAACGCACAACCGAGAGAACATTTTGGTTTCGCATTTTCGAACGATTTCGAGAGGAGCTAGGAAAAAGTGACGACTACCGTACTAAACATCAACTTAACTCAAAGTTTTGAGAAATAGCAAGGGGGGTTTCAAAAATTAACGGGTTGTACAACAACCTAAAAATCCAACGGAAAAGCGGCCAAGGCGATGAAGAAATACTTCAAGTAGCGTTGCAAATTTACCTTGAGGAAGTCGGAAAACCATTCAAGTGGCACGATTGTTGGAAATTATTGGTCCGAAGTCCTAGGTGGATAACATACGAGCGGGATTTTATTTTTGGAGTCCAACAATCAAAGCGAACAAAAACGGGCTCTAGTGGTTACACAACCTCCTCCGATGCTCGGGTCGGTGTAGATTTAAATCAGGACGACGAACTCGAGCTAGAAGAAATTGTCCGGTCAATGGGTAGGGACAAAGCGAAGAGAGAGGGAAAAGGGACTTCTTCGAGTGCATCTGATTTCAGCGTGGACGTTGAGGAAATGCAGAAAATAACATCGTCGTTTGATCGATATAATCTTAATTTCTCCGAACGTTTGGCTTTCGACAAAGAAAAAGAAGAAACAAGGAAAAATGAGCGGACGGAGAGACAAGAAATGGAAGACATGAAGTTTTTGATGGAAAACGTCGATCATCTCTCGGGACCGGCTCTCGAGCTCGTTATAAAGAAGAAGGAAAAAATTCTGAAAAAATATTTTCCGTAGGTTGTTGGTGGTTTGTTTGATTTTTAGTTTATGTGTGTTTTTTTTTAATTGTCTACTTTTTTACATTTTAGGTTTAATGTAAGTTTTAATTTAATTAATGAAATGCTTTTGATTTTTAATTAAGATTTATGTTTAATATTAATTAAAAATATAATTTAAAATTTTAATTAAGTTAATTTTATTTATATATATAAAAAAAAAGGTAAGGGAAATACTTCTCATCCACTCCTTGGTTTTTAGGTGAGGGAAGAAAAAGTATGGCCCACTAAAAATGAGGGAGCGATCCCTCCCACTCCTTCCGATCTAATACCCTAAAAATAAGTTGAAAAAACCTTATAAATAAATTTCAAAATGGCTATATCTTAAACACCAATGTCGATTATTTATTCAACAATTTGAAATTATTAAAATATTACTATTAAATTATTATTTGCAATCTACCATGTCTATCATGCCTTAGTGGAATGAAACTATTAAATTATTATTTGCATTAGTAGAATAAAATTATCAAAACTGAAACTTTTAAACTATTATTTGCAATCTACCATGCCCTCAGACTTGAGAGATATTTAACAATTTCGTTTTTTATTTCGCTTGAAATTATTGATTATGAAAATATATGAGATGATTTTGCTTCTAAAAATATTAGAAAGTCAATGTTTAGAAAGGAGTAACGTGTTGGCTATTTATATAATTTTGAAAGCTACTTGTAATATTTTCAATTTATTATTAATGAGCGAAAACATGTATATGGTTCTTAGGTAAGAAATTTACATATGCTTGTTATCAACTTTAACTCTTGATTTAATGGTAGAAAATTTGTTTGATGATATTTTATAAGAATTTTTTTATAACGACTTAGCTTTGATTATTGCACGACTTTTGAAATGTAGCTAGACCCAGATATTATTAATATTACGTCTTTACTATTTCCCTTATCTCTCCTTTTCTAACCAGAACTGACCATATATATTCATTAATTTAATTTAAATTATATACAACAATACAAATAATACAAGTAGTATGATTATGAAGATATTTTGTAAGGAGTCCCATGCTTTGGCCCCTCGATAGAGTGGTACCAAAAGATACTGGAGCATTGAAACATATCATGTGAGAGTGGGTGGGATCAACTAACACATAGTTTAGAAAGTGTTAAAAAACATAGTTACAATAGAAAGTGTTCATCATCCTCACCGATATTTACATATAATTTTAGTTCCTATTGTTTTTTTGTTTATTTCTTTTTTTGAATTGTATTAAATAACAACATATTTTATTCTTATTGTTAATATGTACAACATACTTTATCTTTTACATGTCATTAAAACATATTTATATATCTTTTACCTATTATTATAGAAAAAAATAAACATATTGCTATTATGTTTAAAATATGATTATATTACCTATACTGATAAAAATAATATATATATATATATATATATATATATATATATATATATGGTATGATTTTTACCTATTATTATAGAAAAAAATAAACATATTGCTATTATTTTTAAAATATGATTATATTACCTATACTGATAAAAATACTATATATATATATATATATATATATATATATATATATATATATATATATATATATATATATATATATATATATGGTATGATTTTTTTGTATGACATGAATTATATCATTGGGAAAAATGACATTGTAGCACTATTAATTGTTGTTTTTAGTCCGATTTGGTCACTAAAGTATTTTTTTTGTACAATATGTCATTGTTTTGTCCATTAACTTGTGCAATCGTTTTTCTTCTGTGACAATGTCAGTGTCATGTATTTGGCTTCTAACCTTGTTCAACACCAAAAAACAAACATTTAGAAATAGATTTACATTTTGTTATGGAATGCGTTGTCATTGGGCATGTTCGCATTTTGCATGTTCTATTTGCACACCATTTTACTGATTAATTTACTAAGGGCCTCCCTACACCTTTATTTTTAGATTTTCGAAACAGATGAAGTATACAAGAACCTCCAGCTCAATCTGATTGAGGAGTGTTAGATATATATATATATATATATATATATATATAATATATATATATATATATATATATATATATATATATATTATCTTTCTTGTATCATGTAGGGGTCTCTTTGTAAATACCAAAACATTTCCACTCACTTCCATTTTCTTTTCTTAAACCTAACAAAAATTATCAAAATCACATAACTAGCATGAAATAACGATCCATTCATCAAATTGCATTTTAACATATAATCAATAAGCTGAGCAGTTAAGTATCCTTCTGCAATTTTTTTCTGCTATCTTTCTACTCACAATAAATATTGACAAATAGATTAAAATATTATCAATTTTATTAATTGTAATACATTTTAATATTTGATATGGTAGGATGATAAATAAAAATAAATAAAGAAAGATATTTAAATTTTCAATCAATAAACACATAATTTTAACAAGAAAAAAAAGAGAAAACTCCAGAAAAGTCTCTAATTCACGAAAAAGTCCAAACTAAAATTTGTTTACGAAAAAGTTCTAATTACCGGTAAAAATGACGATCTGACATTTTTTTTTTCCAATTTTTCTTCGGTTTCAATACTTACAATGTTTCATTAAAGTCTCATTATTTTACTATAATTTATGAATAAGTCCTAAATTATGGTAAAATAATGGGACTTTAATAAAATTATGGTAAAATAATGAAACTTTAATGAAACCGAGTAAGTATTAAAATCGATAAACCGGAAAAAAAAATGGTCAAATCATCATTTTTATCGATAATTAGGATTTTTTCGTAAATAAATTTTACTTTGAAACTTTTTCGTAAATTATAGAAATATTAAAACATTATGTTATTACACAATCACTTTTGACATATAGTTTTTAATCCATTATCCAGTGGGAAAATGACTTATTATGTTAATTAATTTTTCGGTATGTTCACATTTAGGTAACTATTTTTTTTTTTTGTATATATCTAGGTAACAAACTTGTTGAAAGTGTTCGCATATGATCATTATTACTTGCTATAGTAGGTTAAATCCCAGATGTAGACATTTTCGAAAAGTTCGTTACCTACATATGTAAAAAAAATAGTTACCAAAATATGAACAAAGGAAAAGTAAAAATAAATTACACAAATGGTCCTTATGGTTTGGGAGATGTAACATACACTTTAGTAACCTTGTTTAATTATCATGTTTCATATGATTGTTAGTTTAAAAATGAATATTATTATATATTATGTTGTTTTAAACGTTTAAAGTAGGTAGTTATAGTAAAATAGAATTGTAAGCGTTTAAAAAAATATATATATTATTTTCGGTATGGTTTTAAGCGTTGATTTCTAACGAAATAGGTTTATAATATTTGAAGTTAAACTAAGTTTAGAATCATTTGGAATGTATTAGAGGTGATAGGGAAGTCTTATGTGATTCCGATCAAAAAGTCAACTATCGGAATTAACGAAAGTATAACGTCTAAGTTGAAAATAATTAAATCTGATTTTATTGGAAGATCTTTTCTGGGATATTTTTATTGGAAGTTGTAAATTATCTCGTTAGAAACGTTCAGGCGAAAACCTCATCGAAAATGGAGTTTCGAGCGAAAAGTTATGCAATTTTTAGTGTTTAGGGGTAAAACGGGTACCCAAACCGGGTCAAACCCGACCCAACTCGGGTTTTTACCCATTGAAACACGATTTTGAGTCATTTTCCTGCCATTTTCAGTTCGTCACCATCCCTATGGGAGATTTTCACATACATGATCAATCTTGATCAAGTTTTGAAGATTAAATCAAGATTTTGAGTGTTCTTGAAGTATCAAGTCTAGTAATCAAGGTATGAACTCTTAATTTTTGGATTAACCCTTGTAATTAGTGAGTTATTAAGAGATTAGGGTTTGATCAAAGTGGGTTTACCACTGATTTAATGAAATTAGGCATGAGTTTATGTTATTAACCTAGAATCTTAAATGGAAATCAAGTAACTACATGTAAACTTGAGAATTAATCATATGGTTTAAGAGTAATTAGTGAAAATTAATAATGAAACCCATGGTTTATACTTGAATTAGAATGGATTACTAAAATATTCAGTGTTATCATTGTAAAAGAAGAACTTGATGATATTGATCATGAGGTTTGATCATGTAAAGGGTAAAATGAAATTATAAAGGGTATAATTGTCCTGTTTTTGTAAAAATCACCAAAAATTATAGAAAAATCGTATGGAGATGTGCTATATATCCCTGGAAAGCTGAGAATGTCTACTTTGATTTTTGTTTTAAAACCAAAATCTAATTCCGGACTTAAAATGGGTGAAAACAGCTATATGTTCAGTGCAGTAAGGCTGAATTTTGACAGCTTTGGAACATTTTGACAGCTTTAGGATGCTGTTTTGTAAAATTCATAGTAAATTATAGAAAAATCATAAAAATGTGAGGTCAGTTGCATTAGAAAGATATAAGAGTCTATTTTGTAAATATGTATAATTTATTAGTTATTTTGACATTTAATAAGGGTAAACAGATCTGCAAGTGACAGCTATACAAAGAACAAAAACTAAAATTTCTAAATTGAAAACAACATAACTTGAGAGTAGTTGAGTAATTGCTTATGAAATTTGAAATATGAACTCCAGGGGTATAATTGAAGGTTTTAGAGGCCTGAGGATGGTGTAATTTCATCAGAAAAAGAGGAATTTTATCGCAACATTCGGTTACAGCACAGTGAGTTCAATATAGGAACAATTGTATGTTATGTGTTATATGTGCAATGTGATTTCTTGTGTTATTGATCTAAGTGGTTATTACTTGATATTGATTTTGATGCCTTTGGCCATGTAGAGCATGACTCGTATCACTTTGGTATTGGCTTTGTGCCTTTGACCATGTAGAGCATGACTCGTATCACTTTGGTATTGGCTTCGGGCTAGGTAGGGCTGAAAGCCTGTATATTCTAGCAACATGATTAAAAGGGATTGTGTTTTATGTGCCTCTTGGGCTGGAATTTATGATGCTTATGATCCTAAATTATTGTGTCTTAATTATTGTAATCCCTTGAATCTAACTGTTTATTGATTTGGAAAGTCCTTCATTTGATACACATATAAGCCTTTGTTGTCCTTTGTTTCTTTTTGTTCCTGTCATATTGTTATGTATATGGCATAGCGTTATATTGTATCTATTTTTGAACTCACTAAGTGACGCCCACTTATCCCTTTTAGTGTTTAACTATTTCAGGTGATAAGCATCCAGAGTAAACAGGCTTTGTTGGAGGACTTAGAGTAGTTGACACTACTACGTTTTTACTTGGTATACATATATGTATATGGATTATAAATTCCTGGGTAGTTATGTATTTATACAACTAGTTATGAAACTTTGTAAAAACCCTTTTAGTTGGTTTGTATCCATGCTTTTGTATTTAGACCACTAGTGTGAATTATAATTATGAATATGCATGTAGCATGTTTGGCTTTATGGTAATTTTAGTGAATGGGGTCTTACAATTATGGTATCAGAGCACTGGTTTAAGCGAACTAAATACCACGAATTGGTATTTAGACTTAAACTGTTGGAAGTTCAATATATGAACAGATTTATTGTCCGTATATGGATACAAACCATAGGAAAGACTTAAGTAATTATTCAGATGTGAACATATCAAAAAAATTAATTTATCTAAGATGGTAAAAATTTATCAAACACTCTTGTACTTGAGTTGGACAACCACGCATGATATCCTATTTTAAAATTAAAGTCGCATTAATTCTTCTATAACAAATAGGAACACGTTTCTCTACAAAAGTTATAAATATGCAAATATGTCATAACTTTTAATCATAAAAATAAAGCATATTTTTAACAAACAAACTAGCATGCATTTGATATATTTTATCAACAAAATTATAATCATCAAGACGGCATATTTTAACATAAATACTAAAAAACATAAAATAATTTTCAAACAAAATTATAATAACTTTTAGCATGCAATGTGGGACCTAACACATACCAAATAATCAATAAATCTAGGGGTGGAATTGGTACGGTACCAAGTTTTTTTTTTCTCCAAACCGTATACCGTACCAACTATAGTTGGTATAAGATTTTAGCTACTAGTACTATACCAAGTGTACTTGGTACCAATTAATTTGGCTACCAACAAATTTGGTTGGTATATACCAAAATTTTTAACTAATATGTATTATACATGTATATAAGTTGAATTTGTAAATATTTGATCGTTGCTTCACTCACTTCTGGTAGTATTTGTTTTTTTGGAAACCGCTAAAAGGATTAAAAGAGGTCCACCTCTAGCAAGTTGTTAAAGGAAACAAATGGTAACAGTACAAGTACAAGGAATGAGAATTTAGTATTCCTTTTTAAGTTTTAGTGTATGTATCACTGATCTTATTTATATCAAACAAAAAGTATCAAGAAATTTGTCAGCCAATGTGTTAGTTTAGTAATTCTAAGACTTGTTAGTTGTTATTCTGTAACAACTGTCAAATTTCGGTCAAGTCAAAGTCAACTAAAGTCAACAAGTCAAACCGTTTGACTCAATTTGCCCTTGGGTACTAGAATTTACATTATGAAACTTCTACATAACTCTCTATTCTAATGAGGAATCATAAAGCAAAAAGTGCGAACACCTAGATCTCCTTAACCTAAAACTATGGTACGTGGCAAGCCAAACCGATAAAACAATGTTGCATACTCATCGGGAGTGTGTAAGATCTTTAAACAAGGCTTAACAGGGTTTACGAACCTTGCATTGCGAAGTCGGACACTCACAAATGCCACACTCGAAACCTCTCTCAATCGTTTTCACTCTATCTCTCTCTATTTGAAATCTCTCTAAGTATGTGAAATCTCTCCCAAATCTCTCTAAGTATGTGAAATCTCTCCCAAATCTCTCTAAGTATGTGAAATCTCTCCTAAAACTCTCTTTGTATGAGAAATCTCTCTAAGTATGTGAAATCTCTCCCAAATCTCTCTAAGTATGTGAAATCTCTCCCAAATCTCTCCAAGTATGTGAAATCTCTCTCAAATATCTCTCTGTATGAGAAATCTCTCCAAGAATGTCAAATCTCTCCCAAATCTCTCCAAGTATGTGAAATCTCTCTCAAATATCTCTTTGTATGAGAAATCTCTCCAAGAATGCCAAATCACTCCCAAATCTCTCCAAGTACGTGAAATCTCTCCCAAATCTCTCTTCAAAGTTTCCCGTAACTTTTTGGAATCATTCGGGTCATTCCGACCCTTAATCGGGTCAAAAACGGCTTAAAACGGGGTAAAAACGAGAAAAATGGACATTAGGAACCGAAACCTCTCGAGGAGAGAGAGAAGCTTCTTAGGACCCGAAGGTCCTCTTAGGGACCGAGAGCAAGAGGACCGAACCCGAGCCCAGGAGGAACCGAACCCGAGAGCAGGTGGAACCGAACCCGAGCCCAGGAGGAACCGAACCCGAGAGTACTGTTCACTACTGTTCATTCGGTTCATTTCGGGTCTGACCTTCGCCTTCGCCTTCGCCTTCGCCTCTCGCTTCCTCACCCCTTCGTTTCCTTCTATTCGCCTCGTTTCCGGCTACAGCCCCCAGCAAGGACCGAACCTCGGCCTAGGGACCGAGAGGTCTCGCTAGGAATGCCTTTCTTCCCGGTTTTCGCGTAGTTTTGCGTTTAAGGCCCGTTTTTAATTATTTTAACGCGGGATTTTCACCCAAAATCATATTTTAACATAATAAACCCTAAATATTCGCAATTTAATCATATTTTCATAAAAATCTTTATTTAAATAATAAAAGCAAGTGGGTAAAGTACAAAGAGGTGGAGTGTTGACTTTGCTTTACCTTATGACACAAGCAACCACTCCCACACCCACTCTATGGCCAGCCACACCTCCCCACCTTACCTAGGTCACATCAATGTCCTTTCCACTCAATTATCACTCTTTCCCACGTTTTTGAGAGCTGAATATTCATCCTCTCTCCTCACTTCTCTCATTTGCTCTCATTTCACAAGAAGATCAAATTCTTTCCTCTCTCACTTTCTCTCTCTAGAAATTCGAGACTCGAGGGCTGATCTTGAGTTTTTCCTCCACATTTGGTAAGCATAATCCATTCTCTTTATGATTATCTCACTTATTTCCACTCAAATCATGGATATCTTACACAAACTCCATTATATTTGTGTTAGAGCTTCGAATCTTCAAGTGATTCTCCAAGTGTTCTTGGGTTGAACACTTCTCTTCTTCAACACTTATCTACTGAAATCACTCAAGGTGAGTTCATACCCCTACATTTTCATGTTTTCTCAAGTTTTCAGGGGGGGAATACAAGTTAAAACACTAAGAACATAACTAAAATTTTCTAACAGCCTTCATCAGAAAAGTTCAACTCCATTCACGGACTGTTTTGGGCATCTTAAACATTTTTGTTTTCAAAACTGTACAAGTTGCAAATAGTTCAAGTTTTTATCTTTAAAATGACTACTTGCACATCTCCATACGATTTTTCTACAATTTATGGTGATTTTTACAAAACTGCCTATCATTTCAAACAACAATCCGGACCAGTCTATGATTTTGGACTTTTTCACCCAAGTTGGAGGTCATTAAAAATCGTGATAAAAATTATGAGTAAACTAGACACATTTTGTGAACTCTCAGAATTTACGGATCTAGTTTTCGACTTCGTATGATTTTTCTATGATTTTTCCAAAAGAGTGCAGAAAAGCTAAAGTTAGCCAACAGCATATAAATATCATAACACTTTGTATTATGTTGAGCAAAGTGTGTAATCATAAGTTCAAATTATTGAATGTGTTTCTTTGTTAGTTTATCATCATGAACTGAAACTAAGTCATTCGTAATAAATATTATGTATTCATTTTTGAACAAGTATAATAAACTATAAAGAGTATAGTTTAATAAATTCATAACACTAATACATTTCCATAAAAGAGTTCATACATATTACATACATTTTAGATAAACTATAATAGGTATAGTTTATGATACATCACTCAACACACTCGTACAGAAAGGGTACATTCATACAGAAAAGATTTATATTCACACACATTTCACGTAAACTTGTTAACCTATATTGTGAGACTCTCTCTCTCTCTCTCTCTCTCTCTCTCTCTCTCTCCCTGTACGTCCGAGTGCGGGATATAATTCCTGGTAGTTATAATCAGAATCTCCTTGAGGGAGAACGTGATACTTGTATATAGATCTATATTGGGTTTGACACCCCACACCTTGCTGCTAGCTACAGTGGGACCTGCAGGTCTATGGGTGACAAATGTCATTTCAGTATTCGCGACGCCTGAGAACGTCGTGGCAGGTTCACATAGTCATAGTATGATTATAGCGACTCATATAGGGGTATAACAATCCATAAGTTTACGGGATTTTATTTTTAAAACCTAAATGAGTTTTATGTCGATTTAAAATCACTTTTTATCTCTACGAGTACAGATATTACTGTACACTTTTGGTTTTGGTAGTTACGACTACACATCATTTGAAACCACATTCATACCTTTAAGTATGGTCAATACTTGTTATTACTCGGTCCTCTAATTTAGGACTACATATATATAAAGTATTAACAAACATGAGAACATACAGAAATTTCATTTAATTCAAACGCGTCCATGTCCATTTAAGTACATAACATTTTCTATTAATAAGAAAGGTTACTTATACATTTTGGTCTTCAGTCACAAGACTACATTACACAGATTTTAAAGAAAATATCGGATTTTCTGGATACATATTCTAACGCTTTTACAAGGAGAACGATTTACTTTTCTATCGAAATCTCTTATGAACTCACCAACCTTTGTGTTGACACTTTTCAAAACTACTTGTATTCTCAGGAATTCAGTGAAAACAGGAAATCAACAACGTTTTGAGGATGGGACGATAAATCGTCAAACAGTTCATTTTGTATCATAATGTAATTTATGTGAATCATGTAAACATGTGCTTTGATGTAACGTTTTCAATTATATTTGTGATGGTTGTATTTACTTTGAGCACTATTATACTCATTGGTGTGATACTCTACATGAAGTCCTCCACCCCCGGACGTTTCCGCCATCCTTGGTTTGGGGGTGTGACAGATTGGTATCAGAGCATTGTTTATAGTGAACTCAGTATATCAAACCACATAAGATATACAAACTATAAATGCATTGGGACTAAGTCTCTGATTTAAAGTTTCAAAACAACTATACTTTTAGAAATAAATAGTTTCTTATTAAAGGTATACATGCATACATACATATTAAGGTCAGCACCACTTTAGAACAAAACAAAAGTAATGATTGTTGAATATCACAGGTAAGCTCGGGGATGTATGGTCAGTCCTGGGAGTGGCATAGCCTGATCAACTATGCTGGTCCGAGGAGTGATTAGCACATGCCCAAGAATAGTTGTGATATGGCAACAAGTCTAAAAACTTACCAACACTACCACAATGAGAACATTAGAATAGAACATGAGTTTAAAATACTATAGGAGTATTTTGTAATATCATAACTTATATGAAAACTAAATAGATCCTTAATAATAGGTCTATAGTCCCTAAGTGGATACTTTAAGGTTATATATAACTTAGAAATTATAGACTTAGAATTTGTGGTCATTACTTTACTTCCTTTTCCTTGTTTGGATGTGGACCTAGAGTGGGATCTGTGACATCCCCAAAAATCACGGCCAGAAAAGACCGGTTTTGTTTATGCTTTATAAAAATCAGAGTACTTTTCATAAAAATGTTGCGGAATTTGTTCCATGAAAAATACGATAAATACGTTATCAAAACATTTTCGAAGAAACGTATTTTATTTATGTTAAAATGTTTGGGATGTCATCGTCAATACAGAAACATAAGCATAAACAGAACTTACATTTATTTACACTAGTGGTCTACATCTCTTTAATCTCTCGGTGTGACTTCATATCAATACCTGTGATGTAAATAAACTGAGTGGGTCAGGTTGGGAAACCTGGTGAGTACATAGGGATTTCAATCCCACAATGTTATACCATATATATAGTTTAAAACTCACAAAATATACAATTTCACCATATATATATAAACAACTCTTATCCCACCCCGTCGATCCTCGCAACAAGGCTATCCATACTCTCGGACCTAAGATTAGTCGTTTTACCTACTCCATACTCCCGGATCAGAAATGAACGAATTTACCAAATCCATACTCTCGGACTAGGGACGAATGACTAATCCATACTCTCGGATTAATGATAAATGATTATGCCTAATCCATACTCTCGGACTAGGGACAATGACTAATCCATACTCTCGGATTAATAACGAATGATTATGCCTAATCCATATTCTCGGACTAGGGACAATAACTATGTCTAATCCATACTCTCGGATAAGTGACATATACTAACTTCTATTCTCTGAGTTTAACTCACTTGTACTCGTAAGAATATACTACCCAATATTCCTCATATTTAATTTAGGTCTACTCTTTATCCTAAATTATCAAATATAATCAGGTATGTTCTTTAACACGAATTTCAAGCAACATCAATTAACTCGCACATAAACATATAATTAATACTTCAATCAATACTTGTATTAAAATCATGTTCATGAAAGGGACTATGTACTCACTTGAAAGGTGGTGACTCA
This sequence comes from Lactuca saligna, assembly GCF_052625555.1. NCBI lineage: Eukaryota > Viridiplantae > Streptophyta > Magnoliopsida > Asterales > Asteraceae > Lactuca > Lactuca saligna. Next base: position 87,044,930 of record NC_136420.1, on the reverse strand, counting down.
GCACTCGGACAGCGCTTCGATACTCTCAAAACAATTTCCTTCGATAAAACAGTGCGTTTTTCTCGAAAACCGGGCTTCGCTGGAGCAGCGTTTCCGAGCCGAAAGGCTCTGTTCTTGGGACTCCGGGAGCCTCGGGGCTTCTGTAACGACCCGTTTCCGGTATGTTAATTAATTTGATTTGGGCTAAGTTTTCAAGAGGGACTCGGCGAGTTCTAGCCTGACTCGCCGAGTCGGGTCGCGCATCTTGTGCACGTGGGAGCCGGCGACTCGGCGAGTCCATACCCTGGACTCGGCGAGTCCGTCCGTCTGGGTGAAACCCTAACTCCCCGGGTTTGCTCACTATTTAAACCCCATTATAGCCTCCATCTCGTCACTTTCCCCCTGAGAACACTGTGAGAAACCCTAAACCTTCCTCTTGTGAGCTTATAAGTGATCTTGTTCCATTTTGTGAAGGGGTGAAGAAGGAGAAGAAGAAGGAAGCAAGGAAACGAGTTCTAGTGCCAAGATCCAAGATCAAGTGTGAACTTATTGAGGTATTTTCGGAGTTCTCTTCTGGTTTCAGGCTTAAACTTCCATTAGAGCTCTTTTAAGGGCTATTTGATGCTTGTTCCAAGCTTTATGCTTGCTTGAATGTGTTATTAAGCCGAAATACCTTTGGATCTGAGTGTTGGGGTGTTGTAGAGTCCAGATCCACTGTCTTTTTGGAGTTACATTGCTTATTAGCCATGGATCTACCCTTATTGTGCATATTTTAGTCTTATTTCCCTCATTCAGGTGGTTGTGCACGTAAAGTTGGAAACTTTACGTGGTAAAACAGCTTAATGGACCTAGATCTATCATTTGCATGTGTTGGATTCAAGAGAAATCGAGTAAAAATATGTTGCATGGCGGCGACTCGGCGAGTCGGAAGAACGACTCGACGAGTCAGGTCGTGAGTCCCGAGTTCTTCAGTTTCTTCAGTGTCGAGTGGACGAGGTGAGTTAGGGAGTGGACTCAGCGAGTTAAGAGTAGACTCAGTGATGGAAGGACTCGGCGAGTTTGTTCATACAACTCGGCGAGTCCAAGGCAATCTTCTTGAGGATCAAGAACAACTCGTCGAGTCTGTTCATCTGACTCGGCGAGTCGGATGAAGATCATCTGAGTTCTTGGATCCAGAGGGTACTCGTCGAGTCGATGCCACACTCGACGAGTAACAGCATGTAAGAGTTGAGCGGAGAGTCTAGGACTCGGCGAGTCGGGTATCCCGACTCGGCGAGTCAGCCCTGAGTAGTCAACTTTGACCAAGGGTAAAAGAGTCATTTTACCCTGAGTGTAGTGCTAGTGATTGATTGAGTGCGTTTATGGATTTGTAGCCGAGGAGATTCAGGAGCAGCAGCCGTTAGCTTTTCGAGCCACACACTCATCCGCTAGCTTACGAGGTGAGTTTTCCTTCCCGTAGGGGCGGGTCTAAGGCCACAATGCCGGCCCGTCCAGTTAATAGTAGTTTCCGGACTTCGGTCCGATGTAGTAGTTAGTATGTTTGATGCCTTCGTGGTTCAGACATAATTCATGTGCTATGTGTTATGTGTTTTATGTTCCGGGTTGCGGCCCGATGCAGTATGCGATATGTTTGTTATGATATGCTATGCTATGCTCAGTCAGTTCCGGGCTCCGGTCCGATGCAGGGGACACGGTCCCAGTCAGTTCCGGACTTCGGTCCGATGCAGTCAGTTCCGGACTTCGGTCCGATGCAGCCAGTTCCGGACTTCGGTCCGATGCAGTCAGTTCCGGACCCCGGTCCGATGCAGTCAGTTTCGGACTCCGGTCCGATGCAGTTAGTTCCGGACTTTGGTCCGATGCGGGGGACAAGGTCCCAGTCAGTTCCGGACTTCGGTCCGATGCAGTTTCCGGGCCCCGGCCCGATGCAGTGGGCAAGGCCCAATATGTGTTTATATGTTGTTGTATGGTATGTGGTAAGTTGGGGGAGCTCACTAAGCTTCGTGCTTACAGTTTCAGTTTTGGTTTCAGGTACTTCCGCAAGCAAAGGGAAGAGCTCTGGATGACGGCATCGCACACACCACCGTTTCAGCTTTAGTCTGGATTTGATTTAGTTGTTGTTTTTGGATATAGCATGTTACAGTTTCCGCACAGTACTTTATTATATTTTGGGACATATCACGCATGGTTTATTTATATGATACTCTGATTATAGTTTTGATGGTATTAAAAACGAAATTTTTGGGTCGTTTCAAGTTGGTATCAGAGCCCTGGTTTGAGGGATTCGGATACACTCTCGGGTGTATCTGAACTCAAACTAAAGGGAAATAAAAGATTTTTAATAAAATGTTTTTACAAAAGAATTTTGAAAACACTTAGAAGGAAAAGAATTGTTTTAAGAAAGAGGTGTGTGCATGCGGTCAACCGAGCTCAAGTAAGTACTCCCAAATTACCCATACAAGTTATTTGTTCAATTTCAGTTTAGTAGAACAGCATGCTAGAATAGGACTAAGGGTGTAGGAGAACGCCTTATGTGCCTGCTTATGTGTTACAGCTCTATGAATATTGCATGCTAGAATTGAGTAGACAGCAGTAGGATAGCCTGTTTAGGTTATGCCTGATAGTATGAGCTTAGCATCCTATGCTAGTGCAGTTTCTTGTTATAAGAATAGCTTGCGTGAGTCTGTTTCCCTTGTCTGAATGCTGCTTGCTTTGTGCTTAGTGGGATTCCGAGTAATGGGAGTTAGCCATTAGGTGGACACGTCACACCACATGTAATCAGGTTTGAATAATCCCAGAGTGCTGGAACTGGCCCTACTGCGCAGCTCTTGTTTGAGTTCAACCGTTGTAAGGACGGATCTTTTACTTGAAGGATTATCCGATCCTCATCACATGTGATGGTGTTCAGGTGATGGCTAACTGGCAGTGCAAGGAGACCTACAGCAGCTGAGGACCAGTCGTATTGAGCTCGAGTTTTCTCTAGGGCAAGCCTAGGGTGAGAGTAGCAGAGAATAGCAGCGGTAGAAGTGACTTGGGGAAGTCGAGGCAGTTCTTGAGGAAAGTATGGATAGATGTGGAAGGTAGTAGGGGCCCATACTACTGGAAGCAGAGGATCCGTACTCGAATCAAGGAAGGCCAAGATTAGACCAGGAAGCTAGTAGTCGTATCATGATCCCTTGAAATATTTCAATGTTCTGATGTTGTTATGATATGTTTCAGAATGGTAGTTTTGCGTCCGAGGCCAGCAGCCGGCAGTTCAGATGCCGGAGGAGGATCAGGATCGGGATCCGACCCGGAGGTCGGACAGATGGATGAGCAGACCAGAGAGTTCCTTTCTTCTGAGATTACTCGCATCATACTTGAGCAGACTCTTGTGATCTTCGGTTCGATCAAGGAGGGCATTTTGGAGATGATGGATGAGAGACTGAGTACCTTCCGTACTGAGATGGCGGCCGTGATGGGGTCGCGCACACTCACTTTCAGGGAGTTCAGGGCATGCGGGGCTCCTGACTACCACGGGGCACGGGACCCCATAGCGAGTACCAGGTGGTTGGCGTATGTGGCCAACGCATTCCGCACTAGCAGATGTCCCGAGGGGGACAAGGTCAGATTGGTGTCCTGTCTCCTGAAGGACAGGGCACGTGACTGGTGGGAGGAGGTAGGACATACCATCGGGGATGATGCGGCATTGGATGCCATGACCTGGGCTGATTTCTCTACCAGGTTCAGAGCGGAGTTCGCACCGGTCATTGAGGTGCAACAGTTAGCCAGGGAGTTCCAGGATCTTACCCAGACTACCGAGACAGTGGCGGAGATCACCGCCAAGTTCAGGGAGCGGGCCCTTCTTGTTCCTCAGTATGCAGCAGATGAGGAGATGAAGAAGGCCCGTTATCACGAGATGTTGCGGAGCGACATTCGTATGTTTGTGAGCCGGTCCAGTTGCAAAACACTGGACGACATGATTGCTAGAGCCAGAGAGAGGGAGATTGATCTCGAGATGGAGAGGAAGAGGAAACCGGAGGCGGTTTCGGGTGCAGGCAGTGTGGGCAAAAAGCCCAAGGTTTCAGATCACAGGTCCAGGGGTCAGCAGAGCCACGGTCGATGTGGCAAGTGTGGGAGGTTGCACGAGGGGGCGTGCAAGGCAGGGAGTTCCGGCTGCTACAAGTGCGGTCGGACCGGGAATATGAGTAGGGATTGTACGGCCCCTGCCACTACGGTTACAGCATCGGATCTGATTTGCTTTCAGTGCAATCAGAGGGGACACAAAAGGTCCCAGTGTCCCAGTTTAGCTGCAGCAGGGAAGGTGCATGCACCCGCCCCTGCTACTTTGAGGATCACGGATGGCCGTCAGGGCCGAGCTGATGCACCGGTGGCGAAGAGCAGGGCATTTCAGATGACAGCAGAGGAGGCGCGAGCGACTCCTGATGTGGTGACGGGTATGTGTATTTCTTTCATCTTTTAATTATTAATATATCATTTGAATATTATTTGATGGTACGCTTTATTTAGGGTCGTTCTCGGTGAACGGCATCCCTACTTTGGTATTGTTTGACTCGGGGGCCACCCGATCATTTGTATCGCTTGCGCTTAACAAGAGATTTAGCAGAGCTCCGGGGGAACTGGATTGTCCATTAGAGGTTGAGATAGCAGATGATAGAACCGTGAGGGTCGACAAAGTATATAGAGGGTGTTCCCTTCAGATATTTGAGGAGCAGTTTTCAGTGGATTTGGTTCCGATTCCCCTGCGCGGGAATAAAGTTATTGTGGGAATGGATTGGCTAAGCCCCAATGGGGCGGTGATTGATTGTGAGATTCAGCTAGTGAGGGTTCGCACTCCCAGTGGGGGAGAGATAGTGGTTCAGGGCGAGAGGCCCCAGCGAGGATTGACCTTCTGCTCTGCTGCTAGGGCGAGGCGCTACGTTCAGCAGGGTTGCGCCGGTTATGTAGCCTACGTCTTGGATGCCCGGGATAAGGGCAAGACGACGATCGATGATGTTCCTATTGTTCGAGATTACCCGGATGTGTTTCCTGAGGATTTGCCGGGGATACCTCCTGAGAGGCAGGTTGAGTTCAGGATCGACCTGGTTCCTGGTGCGGCTCCGATAGCCAAAGCACCATATCGACTTGCTCCCCCTGAGATGCAGGAGTTGTCTACACAGCTTCAGGAGCTGTTAGACAAGGGTTTCATTCGACCGAGCAGTTCGCCTTGGGGAGCGCCGATCATATTTGTAAGGAAGAAAGACGGGTCGCATCGGATGTGTATTGATTACCGGGAGTTGAACAAGGTAACGGTGAAGAACCGTTACCCACTTCCGAGGATAGATGACTTGTTTGATCAGCTCCAGGGAGCGTCTTGGTTCTCCAAGATCGACCTACGCTCCGGTTACCACTAGATGAGGGTCAGGGATGAGGATGTTCAGAAGACTGCTTTCAGGACCCGGTATGGTCATTATGAGTTTGTGGTGATGCCATTTGGGCTCACCAATGCCCCAGCCGCGTTCATGGATCTCATGAACCGCGTGTGCAGACCGATGCTGGATCGGTCAGTGATAGTGTTCATCGATGACATCTTGGTGTATTCCAAGACGCAGGGACAGCACGAGGAGCACCTGTGGGAGGTGTTGGAGACTTTGAGGAGGGAGAGACTGTTCGCTAAGTTCTCCAAGTGCGAGTTCTGGTTACGCGAGGTGCAGTTTCTTGGGCATCTCGTTAATCAGAAGGGTATTTTGGTTGACCCGGCCAAAATTGAGGCCGTGATGCAGTGGGAGGTCCCGAGGTCTCCATCTGAGATTCGGAGCTTCCTAGGATTGGCAGGGTATTATCGGAGGTTTATTCAAGATTTCTCCAAGATAGCAGTGCCGCTCACCCGACTAACCAAGAAGTCGGTAGTTTTTCGTTGGGGGCCTGAGCAGCAGGCGGCGTTCGAGACTCTCAGGCAGAGATTGTGCGAGGCTCCAATCCTTACCTTGCCAGAGGGTGTTGAGGATTTCGTGGTCTATTGTGATGCTTCGATCACAGGTATGGGAGCAGTGTTGATGCAGCGAGGCCATGTGGTGGCTTATGCCTCGAGACAGTTGAAGCCTCACGAGGTTAATTATCCTACCCACGACTTGGAGCTGGGGGCAGTTGTATTTGCCCTCAAGATTTGGAGGCATTACCTGTATGGGGTCCGCTGTACTATCTACACGGACCACAAGAGTTTACGATACCTTATGGATCAGCCGAGTTTGAATATGAGACAGAGGAGATGGTTGGACGTGCTGAAGGACTATGACTGTGAGATCCTGTATCATCCAGGGAAGGCCAACGTGGTGGCCGATGCCCTGAGCCGTAAGGTGTCGGCGGCCCCTATCAGGGATTTGTGTATGAGGATGACGGTAATCACTCCTTTGTTGGAGCGGATCAAGGAGGCTCGGATGGAGGGTCTCAAGGAGGAGAGGCAGAAGTGCGAGAGGATAGTGGGTCGAGTAGCCTCGTTCGACTACGATAGTCGGGGTTTGATGACGCTTCATGGTAGGGTGTGGGTACCGTACTGGGGTGGGGTACGGCAGGTATTGATGGACGAGGCTCATAAGTCTCGATTTTCTATCCATCCAGGGGCGACGAAGATGTATCGAGATCTTCGACCTGATTATTGGTGGCCCTGCATGAAGCGGGACGTCTCTTGGTACGTTGAGAGGTGCTTGACCTGCCGGAGGGTCAAGGCGGAGCACCAGAGACCTCACGGCAAGATGCAGCCGTTGGACATTCCCGTGTGGAAATGGGAGGACATCACCATGGATTTTATCACCAAACTTCCCAGGACCGCACGTGGAGTAGATTCGATATGGGTAGTGGTGGATCGATTGACGAAGAGTGCCCATTTTATTCCGATCTAGGAGAGTATATCGGCGGAAAGGTTAGCCGATATCTATGTGCGGGAGATTGTGGCACGTCATGGAGTGCCGGTATCGGTAGTGTCGGACCGAGATGTTCGCTTCACGTCCAGATTCTGGAAGCGGTTTCACGACGAGATGGGTACTCGTCTCCATTTCAGCACCGCTTTTCATCCTCAGACTGACGGGCAGAGCGAGAGGACGATTCAGACTCTCGAGGACATGCTTAGGGCATGCGTTCTGGATTTTGGGGGCTGTTGGGATACGTATCTTCCCTTAGCGGAATTCTCGTATAACAACAGCTATCATGCGAGCATTGATCGACCTCCTTTTGAGATGTTATATGGCAGGAAGTGCAGGACCCCGATTTGTTGGGGCGAGGTTGGTCAGCGGGTTATGGGGAGCACCGAAGTGGTGCTCAAGACGACGGAACTGATCCAGCAGGTCCGTAGTAGACTGCAGACTGCGCAGAGTCGGCAGAAGAGCTACGCCGACAAGAGGCGTTCAGACTTGGAGTTCCAGGTAGGAGACATGGTTCTTCTGAAGTCTCACCTTGGAAAGGTGTCATCAGGTTCCGGAAGAGGGGCAAATTGGGCCCCAGATTTATTGGTCCTTTCAGGGTTTTGGCCCGGGTGGGTCGGGTTGCTTACCGGTTAGATCTTCCTGAGGAGCTCAGTTTGATACACAACACCTTCCATGTGTCGCAGTTGAGGAAGTGTTTAGTGGACGAGACAGCGGTCGTTCCCTTGGAGGATATCCAGGTCGATAGCGGCTTGAATTATATCGAGAAGCCGATAGCAATTTTGGAACGGAAGACCAAGACCTTGAGGAACAAGGTAATTCAGCTGGTAAAGGTGCAGTGGCAGCATCGGAAGGGGTCTGAATGGACATGGGAGGTTGAAGAAGAAATGAGAACGCACTACCCGGAGTTATTCGCAGACCCAGCCGTAGCAGACTTCGAGGGCGAAGTCTGAAACAAGTGGGGGAGAATTGTAACGACCCGTTTCCGGTATGTTAATTAATTTGATTTGGGCTAAGTTTTCAAGAGGGACTCGGCGAGTTCTAGCCTGACTCGCCGAGTCGGGTCGCGCACTTGTGCACGCGGGAGCCGGCGACTCGGCGAGTCCATACCCTGGACTCGGCGAGTCCGTCCGTCTGGGTGAAACCCTAACTCCCCGGGTTTGCTCACTATTTAAACCCCATTATAGCCTCCATCTCGTCACTTTCCCCCTGAGAACACTGTGAGAAACCCTAAACCTTCCTCTTGTGAGCTTATAAGTGATCTTGTTCCATTTTGTGAAGGGGTGAAGAAGGAGAAGAAGAAGGAAGCAAGGAAACGAGTTCTAGTGCCAAGATCCAAGATCAAGTGTGAACTTATTGAGGTATTTTCGGAGTTCTCTTCTGGTTTCAGGCTTAAACTTCCATTAGAGCTCTTTTAAGGGCTATTTGATGCTTGTTCCAAGCTTTATGCTTGCTTGAATGTGTTATTAAGCCGAAATACCTTTGGATCTGAGTGTTGGGGTGTTGTAGAGTCCAGATCCACTGTCTTTTTGGAGTTACATTGCTTATTAGCCATGGATCTACCCTTATTGTGCATATTTTAGTCTTATTTCCCTCATTCAGGTGGTTGTGCACGTAAAGTTGGAAACTTTACGTGGTAAAACAGCTTAATGGACCTAGATCTATCATTTGCATGTGTTGGATTCAAGAGAAATCGAGTAAAAATATGTTGCATGGCGGCGACTCGGCGAGTCGGAAGAACGACTCGACGAGTCAGGTCGTGAGTCCCGAGTTCTTCAGTTTCTTCAGTGTCGAGTGGACGAGGTGAGTTAGGGAGTGGACTCAGCGAGTTAAGAGTAGACTCAGTGATGGAAGGACTCAGTGAGTTTGTTCATACAACTCGGCGAGTCCAAGGCAATCTTCTTGAGGATCAAGAACAACTCGTCGAGTCTGTTCATCTGACTCGGCGAGTCGGATGAAGATCATCTGAGTTCTTGGATCCAGAGGGTACTCGTCGAGTCGATGCCACACTCGACGAGTAACAGCATGTAAGAGTTGAGCGGAGAGTCTAGGACTCGGCGAGTCGGGTATCCCGACTCGGCGAGTCAGCCCTGAGTAGTCAACTTTGACCAAGGGTAAAAGAGTCATTTTACCCTGAGTGTAGTGCTAGTGATTGATTGAGTGCGTTTATGGATTTGTAGCCGAGGAGATTCAGGAGCAGCAGCCGTTAGCTTTCCGAGCCACACACTCATCCGCTAGCTTACGAGGTGAGTTTTCCTTCCCGTAGGGGCGGGTCTAAGGCCACAATGCCGGCCCGTCCAGTTAATAGTAGTTTCCGGACTTCGGTCCGATGTAGTAGTTAGTATGTTTGATGCCTTCGTGGTTCAGACATAATTCATGTGCTATGTGTTATGTGTTTTATGTTCCGGGTTGCGGCCCGATGCAGTATGCGATATGTTTGTTATGATATGCTATGCTATGCTCAGTCAGTTCCGGGCTCCGGTCCGATGCAGGGGACACGGTCCCAGTCAGTTCCGGACTTCGGTCCGATGCAGTCAGTTCCGGACTTCGGTCCGATGCAGCCAGTTCCGGACTTCGGTCCGATGCAGTCAGTTCCGGACCCCGGTCCGATGCAGTCAGTTCCGGACTCCGGTCCGATGCAGTTAGTTCCGGACTTTGGTCCGATGCGGGGGACAAGGTCCCAGTCAGTTCCGGACTTCGGTCCGATGCAGTTTCCGGGCCCCGGCCCGATGCAGTGGGCAAGGCTCAATATGTGTTTATATGTTGTTGTATGGTATGTGGTAAGTTGGGGGAGCTCACTAAGCTTCGTGCTTACAGTTTCAGTTTTGGTTTCAGGTACTTCCGCAAGCAAAGGGAAGAGCTCTGGATGACGGCATCGCACACACCACTGTTTCAGCTTTAGTCTGGATTTGATTTAGTTGTTGTTTTTGGATATAGCATGTTACAGTTTCCGCACAGTACTTTATTATATTTTGGGACATATCACGCATGGTTTATTTATATGATACTCTGATTATAGTTTTGATGGTATTAAAAACGAAATTTTTGGGTCGTATTTTTGGGTCGTTTCAGCTTCCTTCGGGTGCTAGGGGGTTTACCTAGGCTTTTAGGGGGGGTTAGGGAGCTTAGAGAGAGAGTTTAGAGAGAGAAAGAAGAGGGGTGAGGGATGAGGAAATGAGGGAACCCGACACCTCTATTTATAGGGGAGGATTCTGATGGACTCGCCGGGTAGGGGGGACCTACTCGCCGAGTTGGTCCATGTGATGGCCTTCTGGTGGTGCCACGTGTCCAATTCTGGTGGTGCCACGTCACCCCTATCGCGTATCAGCCCTCAAACTTAGAAAAATCATAACTTTCGCATACGAGCTCCGTTTTCGACGTTCTTTATATCCACGCGTAGGTAAAATCAAGATCTACAACTTTCGTTTAGACTCTGTCGGCAATTTATTGACCGATCTCAAATTTAACAGTAGGAGGCGTTTAGACTGTTAAATGACCGCGAAGAGTTCATAACTCCTTCATACGGACTCCGTTTTCGTCTGTCTTTTTACTGTTGAGTTCCTATGAATGAGATCTTCAACTCTCATTTAGGTCGCGTAAGCCAAAAACCGCTCGAACTAAAATTCGAGTTTCGGGTCGTGCACTGCTAAGCCGAATCTTAGAAAAATCATAACTTCTTCATACGAAGTCAGATTTGGGCGTTCTTTTTATGGATTTTCTCGGTTTAACATATTCTACGACTTTCATTTAGATCATTATGGCTAAAAGGTCCTCCATCGTAAATTCACTATTTACGCTTCCCGATGCCGTGCCGGTTCCGTCGCGAAACTTCGACGGGCCATAACGTCTTCGTTATAACTCGGATTTCGGCGTTCTTTATATGTACGGAAACCTTGTGACATATTCTACAACTTGGTTAAGATTATTTATTCTAAATAATCTTTTATCGAAAAGTCATTTTCGACCCCTATTGCCTCTAAATTGACTAGCCCGGATCTGCGGGCGTTACAGAATCACTTATTCAAAGGTCTATCGTATCTTGTTATATGTAATTAGTATGCACTATATCATTACAAAAGTAACTAATAAGGATCACCCCTATAAGTAAGTGATAAAAGAGTTAGACACATAGTACTTATCTCCTCCACTTCTATTCTCGCAAATACGGTATAGCAAAATCCTACTTGCCGGACGACCCTTACTTTCCTAATCCGAACTCGAGGAATGGTGAATGGTTATGAGAAGAATCATAAGTGGGACCGGAGGTAATCAATCCTCCATGCATAGCAAGGGTTCCGCGAATCGTTTTGACTATATCGAACCTGTACCCCTTTGGACAATCGTGATCGAGGGTTGAACGTCGACAACAATGACAACAACCACCATGTGGAGACCAACAAGGGTGCTATGACCTCAACCACGGGGGACGGATGGACAGAGCCCTCCCGGCAAGGACCCGGCGGATCGCGATCATCGGGGATTAAAACAGGAAGACTACAATCTGAGTTCAGAAAACTGCGCACTACTATAGACCCCACCATCTCATGTACCGGTGACTCAGAATTATACTAATATTCCCGAGACCAACTCTCTTTTTAGGACCTTATCGCCACTCGTGAAGAGGAAAGAGAGTAACAGGGTAGGACACACAGCATTCAAAGAAAGGATGATTGTAGCCAAGCGTTGATTGGCAAAGCTACAAAATTGCATCGACCTTGCCTCAGGCATCACAAGGGATGGATCATCGTAAGTAGAGTTCATGCCGCTCACCAGACCTGGTAAATTAGCTTCATAAGTATGCGCTGGTGCTACTCGATTGTAAGTAAAATCACGACACTACAAATTAAGTGGTCATACTAATCGAGAAATATATCTACTATCAAAGCCCGCCCATGCACAAATGTGAAGTAGACCTGCATCGAGGTCAAAATTTTCACGGAAACCATAATTACTAAAGTCATATTAACAAGATGGGCTTATGATGTAGCTAACAGACTCGAATGTCTATCTAGGCTTAATTATATAACTAAGCATACATCAATAGGTCGTGATAAGGACCTAGCTTGGGTCAAGTATAAGGTTTCACTTGGATACCGAGCTACTAAAATACATGAGTTTATTATACAAAGAATCTCGTTATAAATTGTTTTCAGAACACCCTAAACAACCGAACTTTGATACAAATCGATATGAGATAAACTTAGTTAGAAAACTCGCGACATATAGCCATTCTAAAAACTCATTATCGTCTCACCTTTAAACATTTGTTGAGAAGTTTCTTCTTCATAGACCTATGGGTGCGATCATACCAGCACTAATGCACCGGATCCCATCAAAATTCCTCAAGTGTGTTCGGACAAACATGATTCTAAGAGGAGTAAAGCTTAACGTCCATATGAAACCTACTCCTACCTACTGCCATAACTCCATCTCGGGAGCGTTAGTAGAAACACTAAGAATAGTACAGTAATGTGCAAAAATTTATATGCGTAAATATAAATTGTAAGGATGCACTTAAGACAATCATTCCCACTAACGAAGTCGTTTTTCATCATGAAACAGAACTATGTCTTCACCAAGAGGCAACAAACCCACTAGCAAGGCGCCAACACTGCAGATAGACGCTGCTACTTTTCAGGCTGCAGTCACGGCAGCCGTGGCAGCCGTCATGGTGCAATTCAATACTAACAACATCAACAGGGGTGGAAGCGGTACTAACAATACAAATTGTGGTAACAATCAGGGACACCAATGGGTACCTACCAACAAAAATACCTCAGGCCATGAATCTACGAACAAGAAGAGAAAGTTTTGGGACATGAAAGAGCACCACCAATCTAAAGGATACACTAAAAGACAACAACCTAGGGCCGCCCCTACCATTAGAACAGTAGTCATGACACATGCCTCGACACTAGCCTTGGGGTCTGCCACCCAAATGCCTGCCAGACCATATGAGGGATCACTCCCGAAGTGCAACAAATGTGGCTTTCATCACCATGGGGCTTGCCGGGAGATGTATTGTAAAAAAACTGCAACAGGAAAGGGCATACCGTCCGTTTCTGTAAGATCCTGACCCAACACTTCCCTTCAATCACCTGCACCAAGGTAGGCCCAATATGCTACCTATGCGGTGAAACGGGACACTTCAAGAGAGAATGTCCAACTGAGAAGAACGATGAAGGAACAGGAGGAATGTGATGAACACACCAACAGGAGCAGCAAGGGAACCATGTTAGGACTTTTGTAATGTTCCCAACGACAAAACGTTTAAGTACTATATGTTTGTAATAAATTTGGTACGCTTACTAAAGTAACCTTCCTTCTAAAAAGTAGCTAAAACATTTTCTCTCTCATACAAATCAAATCAAAGACGTTCATATGTGACCTTAGGAGCATTACCTGTAAGTTGTGATGACCTTGTCCATACATCGGGGTTAATTTAAAATCAAAATACTTAAGTCTTGAAATAGATAATTCCATCCTGACTCCGATTCCATGTCTAGTATTAGGGGTTGAGTGGGGTCACCCACTCGACAATTTCACGATGTCAATTTACATACGACGATCATATACCGCTCGATCGTAAGGAGACCTGTCAGGAATCATGATATCAAGTATCATTACTGGCTATCGAAAACACCCCCACTACCAGTGCTAGACACTGTGGTATGAATCATCTACAATAATCATAACATCAAACAAAACAGAACACACAGAAAAGAAATACATGACACTCTATCACTCTAGTGATCTCTTCCTTCGAATACAACTTATCTCATGTTATCTAAAAAGATAGTGTTGTCGTATTCCAATTTTGATTGATATTGCCCTCGTCTTCCTGATTAAACGACTACAAAAGGGCCTTTCGCCTAACCCCTGGATATCAAAACTATCGTCTCTCATAAACATCCAGCACGGACCTTTGGGTCATCTTTCGCTGTGGAACTCCAAAACACGAACCAGAGGAGTGTCATACTTCCCGAAGCCTTATCACATGTATTTACAGGAGACCTTCGGGAATGTCGCGCATGTAGCAGACAAGATTCAATCATAGAAGCTTGGGATAGATATGGTACGAGTCCTGCCATGAGCTTCGGGATAAGGTTGCCCAGAAGGACGAGTAAATGTCCTACCATTCAAAAAGGCCTAGTCGCGTAAACCAAACCCACATGCTTCCTACCGAGCTACAAGAGCTATCAGGTCAAACCTGTCAAACTACTCAACAATGGAATTGAAGAACCAAGCTTCTCACCCTGAAAAGCTCTGGTCTTATTCTTCAAATTAGAAAGACAAACTGCTCATAATTCCATCGATTTCAGAGGCCCCGACAACATCTCTAATAGAAACCTTTACTATCTGTCTCGCATAGACGAATAGGCCGACCAACCGCAGGGAACGAGGTACCCTTCAGGATTTGGACCTGAGATCAGAATATCACCAGTCACGAGTATTAAAGAAGAATGTCCGAGAACAATCCTCCAATTTCGATGCAGACGCTGAAAGTTCGTAGTGATAACCCTCGGTTAGGACCAAACCCACTCGTTGGATTCATGAATGTAATAAATAGGATATACCATTCTTGCTAGGATCAGTTCATCATCGTCATTACAAATGACTTACTTATCTACCCTCGTAGTAAGAAGGAAACCAAGGAGAGCAGCTACAACAAACCACAAAAGCATTACGATCAGAGAAGTATTACCCGAAGTTCTCTAGATACGAGTTTTGGAATTGAGGAGTTCAATTCTCAAGACACATCGTTACCAAGGTGGAAATTCATAAGGACCCTTTCAATTGATCAAAACCGTTGAGAAACAGTCAGCACCGAAGGCGTTAGCAGAAATACGCCAAAATTCTGGGTCTCGCTGACCTACCGTCTTAGTTCCTTTGGAACTTCTCGAAAAATACGGACCCCCCTCCCAACTTTGACCCTAAAGGGAGCAACCCTTGACAGGAAGAGAAGCAAGAAGAAGAAACCTTTAGAACTCCAGTATAACCGACCAAATTCCTCAAGAAACACTCACTCTGGGAAGGCTTAGTACGCTTCAGAAAGCGTGGAAAGCCAATACCCCAAATAATTGTGTCTTTCGAGATTCTTGTCAGAATCAGCCCTGTAACTCGCTACTTCAATTTACTCCCGCGAGCTTGGTAAAGTACACCCTACCCAACACGTCCCAAAATTTACACGAAGTATCTATCCGACGAGACTCTAGCAATTCCCCTCGACGAGATCGAGTTCCACAAGAGCCTCACCTTCTTGGAAGAACCATGGTGACCATGGACCGAGGTCAAGCGGATGAAACAACACCACTTCCCATTAGTGAAAGTTCGCTGGAATACTAACCAAGGACCTAGAGTCACATGGGAGCGCGTGATTCAGTCGATTAGGAAGTATCCTCACTTCTCGGCTTGATTATTCATGCCTACTCCTTGCCTAAATTCAAATTTCGGGACGAAATTCCCTCTAACTGGGGGATGATGTGACAACTGTCAAATTTCGGTCAAGTCAAAGTCAACTAAAGTCAACAAGTCAAACCGTTTGACTCAATTTGCCCTTGGGTACTAGAATTTACATTATGAAACTTCTACATAACTCTCTATTCTAATGAGGAATCACAAAGCAAAAAGTACGAACACCTAGATCTCCTTAACCTAAAACTGTGGTACGTGGCGAGCCAAACCGATAAAACAATGTTGCATACTCATCGGGAGTGTGTAAGATCCTTAAACAAGGCTTAACAGGGTTTACGAACCTTGCATTGCGAAGTCGGACACTCACAAATGCCACACTCGAAACCTCTCTCAATCGTTTTCACTCTATCTCTCTCTATTTGAAATCTCTCTAAGTATGTGAAATCTCTCCCAAATCTCTCTAAGTATGTGAAATCTCTCCCAAATCTCTCTAAGTATGTGAAATCTCTCCTAAAACTCTCTTTGTATGAGAAATCTCTCTAAGTATGTGAAATCTCTCCCAAATCTCTCTAAGTATGTGAAATCTCTCCCAAATATCTCCAAGTATGTGAAATCTCTCTCAAATATCTCTCTGTATGAGAAATCTCTCCAAGAATGTCAAATCTCTCCCAAATCTCTCCAAGTATGTGAAATCTCTCTCAAATATCTCTTTGTATGAGAAATCTCTCCAAGAATGCCAAATCACTCCCAAATCTCTCCAAGTACGTGAAATCTCTCCCAAATCTCTCTTCAAAGTTTCCCGTAACTTTTTGGAATCATTCGGGTCATTCCGACCCTTAATCGGGTCAAAAACGGCTTAAAACGGGGTAAAAACGAGAAAAATGGACATTAGGAACCGAAACCTCTCGAGGAGAGAGAGAAGCTTCTTAGGACCCGAAGGTCCTCTTAGGGACCGAGAGTAAGAGGACCGAACCCGAGCCCAGGAGGAACCAAACCCGAGAGCAGGTGGAACCGAACCCGAGCCCAGGAGGAACCGAACCCGAGAGTACTGTTCACTACTGTTCATTCGGTTCATTTCGGGTCTGACCTTCGCCTTCGCCTCTCGCTTCCTCACCCCTTCGTTTCCTTCTATTCGCCTCGTTTCCGGCTACAGCCCCCAGCAAGGACCGAACCTCGGCCTAGGGACCGAGAGGTCTCGCTGGGAATGCCTTTCTTCCCGGTTTTCGCGTAGTTTTGCGTTTAAGGCCCGTTTTTAATTATTTTAACGCGGGATTTTCACCCAAAATCATATTTTAACATAATAAACCCTAAATATTCGCAATTTAATCATATTTTCATAAAAATCTTTATTTAAATAATAAAAGCAAGTGGGTAAAGTACAAAGAGGTGGAGTGTTGACTTTGCTTTACCTTATGACACAAGCAACCACTCCCACACCCACTCTATGGCCAGCCACACCTCCCCACCTTACCTAGGTCACATCAATGTCCTTTCCACTCAATTATCACTCTTTCCCACGTTTTTGAGAGCTGAATATTCATCCTCTCTCCTCACTTCTCTCATTTGCTCTCATTTCACAAGAAGATCAAATTCTTTCCTCTCTCACTTTCTCTCTCTATAAATTCGAGACTCGAGGGCTGATCTTGAGTTTTTCCTCCACATTTGTTAAGCATAATCCATTCTCTTTATGATTATCTCACTTATTTCCACTCAAATCATGGATATCTTACACAAACTCCATTATATTTGTGTTAGAGCTTCGAATCTTCAAGTGATTCTCCAAGTGTTCTTGGGTTGAACACTTCTCTTCTTCAACACTTATCTACTGAAATCACTCAAGGTGAGTTCATACCCCTACATTTTCATGTTTTCTCAAGTTTTCAGGGGGGGGGGGGGGAATTCAAGTTAAAACACTAAGAACATAACTAAAATTTTCTAACAGCCTTCATCAGAAAAGTTCAACTCCATTCACGGACTGTTTTGGGCATCTTAAACATTTTTGTTTTCAAAACTGTACAAGTTGCAAATAGTTCAAGTTTTTATCTTTAAAATGACTACTTGCACATCTCCATACGAGTTTTCTACAATTTATGGTGATTTTTACAAAACTACCTATCATTTCAAACAACAATCCGGACCAGTCTATGATTTTGGACTTTTTCACCCAAGTTGGAGGTCATTAAAAATCGTGATAAAAATTATGAGTAAACTAGACACATTTTGTGAACTCTCAGAATTTACGGATCTAGTTTTCGACTTCGTATGATTTTTCTATGATTTTTCCAAAACAGTGTAGAAAAGCTAAAGTTAGCCAACAGCATATAAATATCATAACACTTTGTATTATGTTGAGCAAAGTGTGTAATCATAAGTTCAAATTATTGAATGTGTTTCTTTGTTAGTTTATTATCATGAACTAAAACTAAGTCATTCGTAATAAATATTATGTATTCATTTTTGAACAAGTATAATAAACTATAAAGAGTATAGTTTAATAAATTCATAACACTAATACATTTCCATAAAAGAGTTCATACATATTACATACATTTTAGATAAACTATAATAGGTATAGTTTATGATACATCACTCAACACACTCGTACAGAAAGGGTACATTCATACAGAAAAGATTTATATTCACACACATTTCACATAAACTTGTTAACCTATATTGTGAGACTCTCTCTCTCTCTCTCTCTCTCTCTCCCTGTACGTCCGAGTGCGGGATATAATTCCTGGTAGTTATAATCAGAATCTCCTTGAGGGAGAACGTGATACTTGTATATAGATCTATATTGGGTTTGACACCCCACACCTTGCTGACCTGCAGGTCTACGGGTGACAAATGTCATTTCAGTATTCGCGACGCCTGAGAACGTCGTGGCAGGTTCACATAGTCATAGTATGATTATAGCGACTCATATAGGGGTATAACAATCCATAAGTTTACGGGATTTTATTTTTAAAACCTAAATGAGTTTTATGTCGATTTAAAATCAGTTTTTATCTCTAGGAGTACAGATATTACTGTACACTTTTGGTTTTGGTAGTTATGACTACACATCATTTGAAACCACATTCATACCTTTAAGTATGGTCAATACTTATTATTACTCGGTCCTCTAATTTAGGACTACATATATATAAAGTATTAACAAACATGAGAACATACAGAAATTTCATTTAATTCAAACACGTCCATGTCCATTTAAGTACATAACATTTTCTATTAATAAGAAAGGTTACTTATACATTTTGGTCTTTAGTCATAAGACTACATTACACAGATTTTAAAGAAAATATCGGATTTTTTGGATACATATTCTAACGCTTTTACAAGGAGAACGATTTACTTTTCTATCGAAATCTCTTATGAACTCACCAACCTTTGTGTTGACACTTTTCAAAACTACTTGTATTCTCAGGAATTCAGTGAAAACAGGAAATCAACAACGTTTTGAGGATGGGACGATAAATCGTCAAACAGTTCATTTTTTTTTATAATGTAATTGATGTGAATCATGTAAACATGTGCTTTGATGTAACGTTTTCAATTATATTTGTGATGGTTGTATTTACTTTGAGCACTATTATACTCATTGTTGTGACACTCTACATGAAGTCCTCCACCCCCGGACGTTTCTGCCATCCTTGGTTTGGGGGTGTGACATATTCTAATTAAAACATGAAGATATGAGAACAAATATTTCTCTGTATTTATGAATTGATTTATATATATATATATATATATATATATATATATATATATATATATATATATATATATATATATATATATATATTGGTTGGTATGGTATAACCGTGGTATTCAAAATTTCATACCATTACCGTACCAAGACTACTTAATTGGCATGGTATTACCAACCAAACATATTGACTACCAAACAACTTGGCTACCGATTTAATTGGTTCGGTTGGTAACATGTTGGTTGGTTCTCTGTGGTACATATTTGCCAACCCTAAATAAATCTATGTGCGGATTACCATGAATTTTTGGTACACAAAAAATAAGAACAAAAACAATTAAGGGTTTATTTGTTAAAAAAAAAATATTGTTTCTGATTGAGCCGTACAAGACACGTGCATCATTTGGTTTTTCGTAACCGTTTGTGTAACACCTGTTTCATGTATTGAATAATTTAGATGATTTTTAGGGTTTGTGCAGGGATTCGGCGAGTTGGATGCCCCAACTCGCAGTGGCGGAGCTTCAATATTTCATTTTTTTTGGGGGGGGGGGGGGGGGGGGTGGGGGGCTAAAAATATAATTTGTATAAAAATTGGTGAACAGGTGAGGGGGGTATAGTCAAAATTTTATACTTTTGGACTAAATATGTATAAAGTTAAAGCATAAGGAGTATTTATGACAAAAAAAACCAGGGGGGGGGGGGGCCCAGCCCCCTAGCCCATGAAAAGATCCGCCCTTGCCAACTTGTCGAGTAGAGGGCATTTCAAGGACGCAGGATTTACACCCTACTCGACAAGCTGGAAGGCCGACTCGACGAGTAGGCACTGTAAATATAAAACCCTAGTTTTAGGGTTTTGTACGCTATATAATCTCCTTAAGAGTCTTGAGGCTGACCTCCCATTAGCCTCCAAACCCTAAGAACGTCTGTGCTAACCCTAATCCCCATTCTCTTCCATTTTGTGAGCTAGAGTGACTTTTAAAGCTTAAGAAGAAGGAGATAGTGAGAAGATCCAACAAACCAAGCACCCATCCTTGAGCCTGACCATCTTGTGGACTGTTGTAAGTCTTCAAGGCTCGATTTTAATCATAGAATATGGCTAGATCTTGAGCTTACTCTTCATTTCCTATCCTTCTTGTTGAGTGCATGCATGGAGCTCATAAAGTTTGCAACTTTATGAATCTCCAGGGGAAAATGGTCCCAAGGTGGGATAGATTTGGCCTTTGGTCGAGCAAGAACACCATGCAAGGGTTTTTAGGGCGTATTTCCCTATTTTTGGCCATTTTGACCTATGGACATGCATTGGACATTCATGTCCATAAAGCTTCCATCTTTCGCCATAGATGAGAAGGGTTTCGCTATTTGGCAGATTAAGGTGAACGACCCTTTCGTAACATAAAATGTCGATACGATTAGAACTTAACCAATCCTTACCAATGATGATGTCAAAAAAATTTATTATGACCGACATTAGGTCGATTCTAAACGAATGGTTGTCTAGAGTGAGAGTACACCCTGAGTATATATCACTAGTGCTCTCTGCTTTCCCGTTTTCCATTTCTATTACATATGAATTTTTTACTGATTTGAGATTTTGTTTAAGTAAATGTTTGTATTGGTGGCTCACGAAACTTCTCTCCGCCCCACTATCGAAAAGTACGCATGCATATGAGTTATTGAGGAGGAACGTACCGGTAACCACAGTGGGATCCTTGACTGCTTCTCCGTGTCCTATAACTAGGACTCTTCCTACACCCCCAATAATGGCGTTTCATGCCTTTGGGCAATCTCTTTTGAAGTGCTCCGTTTCTCCATAGCCATAGCAGGCTCGACTTGCCCCGATGTTGGTGACTTGAGTAATGGGTTGGGCTGGCGCTCTATAGAATCGAGCAGTATGCCCTTTCTTGTTGCAGTGCATTTCCCGACAAGCACCGATGTGGTGGAAGTTTCACTTGTTGCACTTGGGAAGGGTTCCAACGTATTGCTTTAATGGTGTTGGGGTGACAGGAGTGGTAGCAACACGCACAACAACTGTCTATTGCTTCTTGGCGGAGTCTGGTCTCGACTGTTTCTTTTTGTTACTCCAGAACTTCCTTTTATTTCTTCTCCTTCTTGTTTGATTAGGGGCGGTGATCATAGTACCATGGCTTGCCCTATGATCGATAAGTTGTTGTGCCAATTCCTTGGCACTATCAAAAGTAATGGGTCTTGAGGCCAACACACTATCTTGAATCTGGGATGATAATCCCCATAGGTATCGTTCCACTTTTTTCTCTTTTGGAGTGACCATCGCCGGACAAAGGAGCGCTAGGTCATTGAATCGGGCAGTATAAGTTTCAAGGTCGGTTCCCGTCATCTTGACATTCTAGAGTTCCTCTTCAAGTTTTTGCACCTCGCCCCTCGGGCAATACTCCTTTAGCATCAAAGCTTTCAAGTCTTCCCAGCTTATGGATTTAGCCACTGCAGGAGTAAGTGACTTAACTCGGCCATTCCACCAAGTGAGAGCTCTACCGGTGAAAGTGAATGTCGCATACTTGACTTTGCTTGTTTTGGGGCAAACATAAATTTCGAAGACTGCTTCGGTCCTCTCGAACCATTGCATTAGGGTGATGACGCCCCCGCTTCCATTGAAAGAATCGGGTTTGCCATTCGTGAAATCTTTGTAGGAGCATTCTTTCGTACGTCCCGTACTGTCCCCGTGATTACATTAAGTAGCACCAGATCCAGACCCACTGACACCGTTCGTACCTATTTGCGACATTGCAGCCGCTACTGTTGCTGTTACGACAGCTTGAAAATGGTAGGGTCGAATTGCGGAGGTGGTGGTGGAGAGGGTTGATCATTGCGATTAGGTCTAAGATTTTTCCGTAGCATAATTCTGAAAATAATTAACAAAAACCTTGGTAAGTCTTTAATAGTAGGGGTGAGTTGGGTGTTAATTGAGCTACATTATTAGTATTATGTCCCGACTTCATGGTATTTGCAAGCAATTTATAAATAAAGTCTATACACATAAACTTATGAATTTAGTAATAGTGACTCAACCGAACACTTGCGTTCTACTTTGTGCTTGATCCACTCCTAAAATTTCACTCGACGTACGCCAGTTACATGTAATTAAGTTTTGATAAACCGTTGAACCTAATGAGTCTGTCCCAAGTCCACAACCAAACAAGGAACAGGTCCTAAGGCGGACTCACCATTTCTAAGTCGATCATCCCTTAATTACACATAACCTCGAGGTACACCTTAAGAATTTTAGAGTCATCATTTGCAATTTGTTTGTATCATCAAGTTATGAGTTCTCATGCCAAATACCCAACAAAATAAAATGCAAGTCAATTTCATTGATATAAGTTTAGTACATGTCGCTTAAGAAAATTTGACCTCATAGGAGGTCTACATTACATCAATATAGAAGAAAATTTTGACAGCATAACGACCCCTCAAATAGCGTAATCACTTAGACGCAGGGTCAAACCTACTTGCAAGAAAGAGTAGCACCAACGCATACTCGTAAACCTAGTTTATAAAAAAATGTGAGTAGTGTAAGCACTACTCGTGGCGGGTGGCATCTGGTGGTCCCTGCAAGGTGGATATGAGTGCCCGCAATGCCCTGATTTCCTCCATGTCCTCGGCTGCCTGACGCTCCATGCCGTTAGTCGTCTCTCCATCTCGGCTTGACGTTCTCGTTACTCAACTTCACTCCGAGTAAGGGTAGCTTCCCGTTGCAGGACCTCCGTACGATTCCTGGTGTGGTCGTGATCCTGGTCCAGGCGCTGAAAGTGGGCTGTTGTGACTTCTGTTGTCGCACCCACCTCCAAAATTTGGTGGGCGGATGTCCGGATCCGCTGATCGTGTCGAGTGATGCGGTGGATAATGACAGGGAGGGCCCTGTCGGCCGAGCCTCTCCTGTCGAGGTTGTAGAAACCTCTGTTGTTGCCATACGGTTGGGGTTGGCCTTGTTCTTGGCTCCACAATCCTAAGCTCATTCCCCATTGGGGAGTTGGTCCTGGATAGTCCCATGCAGGAGCATGTGCAGGGGGAGGGTCATATACTTTAGGACCCTCCTCTTCGTCTTCCTCCATTTCTTCTTTTTCTACTTCTTCATCCTCTTCTTCTTCCTCTGGGTCCTCTTCATGGTCTTTTTTAGGATCTTCTTCAGGATCACCCTCGATCATCTCCTCGGGTTCTGCCTCGAGCCACCCATCGTTTCCCTCATTAGGGAAGTACGGGTGTCTAGGTAGATGGAATCCGGCCATGTCGTCTGTACGAGAATAGGGGTGTAAGAGGCTCGTAATAAAACAATATTTTCGTACTCTTAGTAACAAAAAATACTCCTATAGTATTTTAAATATTTGTTTGTTTCTAATTGCGGTTCTTGTATGAGGGATGGTAGGTTAATGGACTGGTTGCCCACTACAACTATCCCCCGACATATGTTAGTCACTTCTCGGACGAATATAGTTGATCAGACTATATTCCTCCTAGACTTGATTACATACCCCGAGGCATAATGTTAGTGTACAACTCATCCATTTTTATATTACTTTTCGTGATTTATCCTAGATGTGCCACTATACCGGCATGCATGTACATACTTATACTTTTTATAAAGAAACTATTTCATTTCCAAAATTATAGTTATTTGAAAAATGTTTAATCAGAGACTTTTAATCCCAATGCATTTATAGTTTGTATATCTTTTGTGGTTTGATATAGGGGTGAGCAAAAACCGCACCGCAACTAAAATTAACCGCAAAAACCGCATAACCTGCAACGGATAAACCGCAACCGCAATAAAAACCGATGGTGAGGTTTTCTATTTTTCAAAAACCGCAAATTTGCAGTGCGGTGTGGTTATTAGTTTTCAAAAACCGCAAAAAACCACACCGCACTGCATATATTATATATAATTTTTTTATTAATTAATAATATATTAAATATTAAAAATAAGACAAGTTTCATGGATGAAAGATGGATAAAATACAAGAAGACATAAAATGTTGGTTTTTTGTTATGTTTAACTTTGAAAAATGGTGAAATTAGATAGTTTTAAGAAATTTATTGTTAATTACTATTGATTTGACGTTTTAAAGATATTAGTTGTTTGTGATTTAAGTTAATTGTTTATATATGGTGTTTTTTTATTATTACAAATAATATGTTTGAACCACTACTAGAAAACAACCCTTTAATGACGTGCAAACAATGACACGCGCTGATAGAGGACGCACATTTGTACGTGCCCTAAAAAATAATGTCAGTTTCGCAAAATTTGAAGGATAGAGGACGCGCATTTGTGAGTTCCCTAAAATTAGTGTCCTATAAAAAAAAATTACAAACACGGAAGGCGCTTTTATTTTAAGTGTGTTTCGGTTGCAGATGTCGCTTTATAATTTCTACTCAAACGCGTGTTTCTTATTACACTATTAATCTTTAGGGTTTTTTTGAAGAACATCTGAGCACTCACTCACACGTTATGTGCTCTCTATAATCGATTCGCCGCCGGCAACCTCATGCTCACTTTTTCTCCTTCTCCGACGATCTTAAGTAAATAGAGAACATTTCAGAGCTTATCATTAGAATAGGAAAGTAGGAGAATGAGGGGAACCGAAAAGTACAAAATCCACTCTCTTCTCGCCCCTCTTGTCTCTTTATTTTATTCTCTTATATCTCCTTTCAATCCATGTCTCTGTCTCCGCATTCCTCATCCACATCCACCGCCTCCAACCCTCACTTCCAGAGTCGACAAAGAAGATGAAGAAATGCATTTCCTAACTTCTATCCATTTGGGTGTGAGTTGAGAAAGGCATAAACTAGGGCAAATGAAACGCATTGGGTTCTAATGAGATGCAGAGATACATTGAGAAGGTAGTCACATTGGGGTATTACTACCGTGGACCAGATCGATTTGCCACAACATCCCAAAATTCTCATGTGAGAGAATTGATGAACTAGGGTTTCTTGTTCACAAATTCTCACCTCACGCTCTTATATGTAACGACCCAAAATTTAAGACCAAAAATTTCTTTTAATAATTCACTACTCAAGGTAAAATCATCATTTCCAAAACATAATATGAGTATAAGTTTTTAAAACACATGTTTATTATCAGAGTAAACATTCCCAGGTTGTCTAATCTATGGTGTGTGCCATGTGATCACCCCGAGCTCTTCCCTCCGCTACCGGAAGTACCTGAAACCAAAACTGAAAACCGTAAGCATGAAGCTTAGTGAGTTCCCCACCCTACCACATACCATGCATAACCACATACTGCACATACTGGGCCACACCCTCTATCTTGGGCCTCTCCCCCTACCTTGGGCCTTGCCCGCTTCAACGGTCCCACCGCTCTAGGCCCCGTCTGGCTTCGAGCCCCGCTCGGATACAAATCCGTTTTACTTAGGCCCCGCCTGTTACAGGGCCTCGCCCGCCAACAATTAATATCATATAAACATATCACAACACATAACTAAACACATACAACTGGTTCTGTCCTAAGGTCGCCTATCCTGGGCCTCGCCCATGTACTGCTACTGATGAGTCATGGAACCCCATCCACGCTCCTAGTGGTAGTGAGATACGGGCCCAACCCACCCTCACTCCTTCCCTATCTTGGGCCTCGCCCCTGTTATGCGACTATTGAGATGTGGAACCCCATTCACACTCTGCTTTTGGTGAGATACGGGACCTCGCACACACTTACCTCCCTACCAGGCACATACATGTATCACACAGACAACAAGTATAAACTATCATATAAACAATCCTTGGGCATCCGCCCGCTATTACTGGACTTCGTCCTGAAAATCATACTAGCATACTGTGCCTAGGGCTAACCCCCGGGTCTTCTACTCGTAACTACATGGGCCGGCATTGTGGCCTTAGACCCATTCACACAAAGGGAAACTCACCTGCACTGGCTGAATTTGTTGATGATCTCACTAGCTGCTGCCCGACAACTCACGGTACTCCTGCTCCCCTTGCTCCCCGAACTACCAATATCAATGCAACACTGAGTCTAACTGACCCCCGAAAGTCAACCAAGTCAACCCTGGTCAAAGTCAACCTTCCGGTCAAAGTCAACCTTCCAGGTCAACCCTACTCGCCGAGTCACCCTACTGACTCGTCGAGTTTAAAATGATCTGATTCCCTCTATCCGCGACTCGACTCGCCGAGTCAGTCCATGACTCGCCGAGTCTACCGATTTCTGAGTCTTGACTTGACCAACTCACTGAGTCTCCACCCGACTCACTGATTCGAGTCTCAACTCGAAGGGTTTGGGGTTTCGCGACCTGACTCGCCGAGTCCAAGAACAGACTCGCCGAGTACAAGGCAATCTTCATACGACTCGACGAGTTGTTCATCCTACTCGTCGAGTTTCTCCACAACTTCATGCTACTCGCCAAGTCCACTCAAAGGACTCGTCGAGTCCTTTTAGTTCTCCTTACATGCAGAGGACTTTTGAGTCATGCATGGACTCCAAGCTGTAGATCTACCCTTCCCAAGCCTATTCCACACGTAAAGTTGCAAACTTTACGTGTAGAGAAGGAGATCTAGGCAAAATATGCCATAAACTAGGGTTTAAGGCCAAGGGGCTTCAAAATCAATTCAAGGGCTGATACTTTACGGGGTTTTAGATCAAAATAAGCATGGATCTGAGGTAACAACCTCAGATCTGAACCCCTAGCTCGAAAGGTCACTCTTATGCCATGAATGCCCAAATACACACCTAGATCTAGGTGCAAAGAATGGAAAATAGCAGCTTGTTCCCTCCAAGATGAACACCACTGAAGTAGATCTCGGATCTACACCTCCTCCTTTGAAGCAACCCACTTGATCTTCAAGTTCCTTTCCCCCAAAGTTCCTTCCTCCAAGCTTTATCTCTCAAATAATGGAAGCTCTTACGAAATCAAGGTGCACTGGTTCTCAAGGATGATATGGGGGCTGAGGGAGGGACATAACACCCTTTAAATATGGTACAACTCCCGGGATTAGGGTTTTCCTCGTTCAGACCAGACTCGCCGAGTCACCTTGGCCGACTCGTCGAGTTGGTCGCTTACTCCTCGACCCGGATCCTGCTCGGACTCGCCGAGTCCCTCCTTGGACTCGCCGACTCTACCCTTAAAATTAGGGCTTTTCTTTCCTTTCTTGGCCTTCAAAACTTTGGGTGTTACATTATAGTTCTCTGTTTTTTGTGACTCGTTTCAAGGAGGCTCTTTTGCTAGTAATGATGACGTCTTTCAGTTGATGCATATTAATGCTTATTTGAAGAGTAGAAGTGTACACTTCTACTCTTCAATTTCATCATCAATTACTATTCTATTTCTACACTTCTACTCTTCAATTTCATGTTTTTTTTGTTAGTTGTAACGCTCGTAGATCCGGCTTACTCAATTTAGAGATAACAGGGGTCGAAAACGAATTTTCGACAAAAGATTATTTAGAATAAATAATCTTAACCAAGTTTTAGAATATGTCTCAAGGGTTCCGTACATATAAAGAACTCCGAAATCCGAGTTATAACGAAGAAGTTATGGCTCGTCGAAGTTTTTCGGCAAAACCAGCACGACACCAGGAGACGTAAATAGTGAATTTACGTTGGAGGACTTTTTAGCCTTAGTGATCTAAACCAAAGTTGTAGTGTACATTAAACCAAGAAAATCCATAAAAAGAACGCCCAAATTTGACTTCGTATGAGGAAGTTATGATTTTTTTAAGATTCGGCTTAGCAGTGCACGACCCGAAACTCGAATTTTAGTTCGAGCGATTTTTGTGTTACGTGACCTAAATGAGAGTTTAATATCTCATTAATAGGAACTCAACAGTAAAAAGATAGACGAAAACGGAGTCCGTATGAAGGAGTTACGAATTCTTCGTGGTCATTTAGCAGTCTAATCTCCTCGTACTATTAAATTTAAGATCGGTCGAGAATTAGCCGACATACTCAAAATAAAAGTTGTAGATCTTGTTTTTACCTACACGTGGAAAAAAAAGAAATTCGAAAACGGAGCTCGTATGCGAAAGTTACGGGGTTTAGAAGTCGGCAAGGTGCTGCTGTAAAAGGGGTGACGTGGCTGAATATGGGCCAAGGCTTTCTCCCCAAGAAAAGCCATCAGGTGATGACACGTGGCATCGACTCGGCGATTCCGTGAACCGACTCGGCGAGTCTGTCAGAATTTAACCCTATAAATAGAGTTGTCGGGTTCCACTCTTTCTTCACACCTTACCCCTCTTCTTTCTCTCTCTACACACTCTCTCTCTAAGCTGCCTTAAGCCCCCTAAAGTCTAGCTAAACCCCCTAGCACCCGAAGGAAGCCCCGAGGCTCCCGGAGTCTTGAGAAAAGAGCCTTTCGGCTCGGGAATGCTGCTCCGGAGAAGCCCAATTTTCGAGAAAACTCGTTGTAAGTGAGCTATGCCTAACCTATCTTTAGTATAGCTTATGTTTTAATATAGTAAAGTTATTAGGACCTTATAATAAGTACTTGGGCTATTATTATGAGTTATATAAGTATTTTTAATTCTTATATAATAGTAATAATAACTAGACTATTAATTAGTCTTGGTGAATATTAAACTAAACTCTAGTGGTAATGATACTAGGTTTTGTCCGAGGGAAATTGTTTTAACAGTAACGAAGTGTTGTCCGAGTACCAAGTCATCACCTTACCTGTAGGTGTTGTGCACGATGTGTTCAGGGGTGACACTAAAAACCCATTGACATGTATTTCGAGTGGATACTGTCGATAAACGAAATAGCCCTGACAGCTGTGGATTTAGTGCCCGCTGAGCAAACCCTGGCAGCTATGGACTTATTACCCATTGAGTAAACCATGACAACGATGGATTTCGTGCCAATTCCTTAGGATGATCCTTAGGAATGAATGAACAAGGAGTAACTGATTCTTAGGGTAGATCCTTAAGAGTAAAGAAGATAACGGGGATGGGTAATTGGGTTAACTGTTTGACAATTAAACATAATAATTATATTATTGTGGGTTGAAAACCAAATGTACTCACCAGGTTTCCCAACCTGACCCACTCAGTTTATTTATATCACAGGTGTCGATATGAAGTCACATTACACTGAGAGAATAAGGAGATATAGATCACTAGTGATAATGAAAGTAAGTTATGTTTATGCGTATGTTTTTGTATTGACGATGACATTCCAAATGTTTTAAAATGAATAAAAATACTTTCTTCGGAAATGCTTTGATAACGTATTTATCATGTTTTATTGGGAACAAATTCCGCAACATTTTTATAAAAAAAAAGGTACTCTGATTTTTATAAAGCATAAAAAAAATCGGTATTTTCTGGCCGTGAAAAATGGGGATGTCACATATGAACTCATCTTGAGTGATTTTAGTAGATGGATGATGAAGAAAAGGAGTTTCCAAGTGTAACGCCCGTGGATCAGGGCTAGTCAATTTAGAGACAATAAGCGTCAAAAAATAACTTTTTGATAGAAGATTATTTAGGATGAATAATCCTAACTAAGTTGTAGTATATGTTACAAGGTTTCCGTACATATAAAGAACGCCAAAATCCGAGTTATAACGAAGAAGTTATGACTTGTTAAAGTTTCGCGACAGAATCGACACAACGCTGAATGACGTAAAAAGTAAACTTACGTTAGAGTGATATTTAGCCTTAGCGATCTAAACGAGAATCGAAGATCTCGTTGTTAGTAGCGAAACGACGAAAAGTTAGGCGAGAACGGACGTCAAACGAAGAAGTTATGAATTTATAACAAAATTTTCTGTCCCAGCCTATTAAAAATAAATAATAAAAATAAAGTCAAAATTAGCCGACGGGATCTAAACGAAAGTTGTAGAGCGTAGTCTCACCTACGCGTGGATATAAAGAACGTCGAAACGGAGTTCGTATGAAGAAGATATGAATTTTCGAAGTTTATTAATTAATTAATAATTAAATTTAATTATTAAACCCCGGCATTATCCGAAGAGGAGTCAGCGGTCTGATCCGAAGTACGCCTCGCGTACTCAAGTACGCCCCGCGTACAGCGAAGATGTCGACACTCGCACTTGAGGACTTCGGATGACGCATGCAGTGACGAATTCGGACGTGTACGCCCCGCGTACTCCGAGGCTCCAGCCTCATATAAATAGGATGCGAGGCTGCCAAGTTTCTTTGCTATTTTTCTCCATTCTCTCTCCCGTTTTGCCTCGATTTGCGTGCCAGAAATACCTCGAAGCCCCGGTAATATTCTCGAGCCCCGAAGCAAGCCCCGAGATCCAGAAGATCCCGAGAAGTGCGGTTTCCGAGTCGAAGCCCTGCCCGCGAAAAGTTCGATTTTTGCGGAGATCTTTCAGATCTACCGAAGAATACTACTTCTGCAAGTCGTAGTGCTGTCCGATCATCTTCTGATCAAGTGAGTGTATACTACCTTTCATAAACACGATAATAATACAAGTACGGTTTGAGTGTATTAAGTTTATTGTTGTTTATATGTGTGAGTGTGTAGTTACTTTCTTCTAACACACAAATATGGCGTATTTGCTATGGAATACGTGCTATGTGTTTATATGTTATTTGTCTATTTGAGATGGGCATGGAAATTTGGAGTTTTATACAGGTGTTAAATGATTTAAACTATGTAAGTATTTATATCTACAAAATTGTTGGGTAGAACATAGGTAGATGGAATAGTTGGTGACTATGGAGTTAGCGCCTATTGTATAAACCTTGGCGACTATGGAGTTAGCGCACGTTAAGTAAACCTTGGCGACTATGGAGTTAGCGCACGTTGAGTAAACTTTGGCGACTATGGAGTTAGCGCTTGTTGAGTAAACCTTGGCGACTATGGAGTTAGTGCTTGTTAAGTGAACCTTGGTGACTATGGAGTTAGGACCAGATAACTATGGATTTAGTACTTGATAAATAAGCTTTGGCAGCAATGGAATTCGTGCCAAATTCCTTACGAATAAATGAATGAAGGATAGTTGGTTCTTAGGGTAAAACCTTAAGAAGATAATGGGGATGGGTAATTGGGTTGATTGTTTGCTAATTACATATAATAATTATATTATTGTGGGTTGAAAACCCTATATGCTCACTAGGCTCCCAAGCCTGACCCACTCAGTTTTCTTTTCATTACAGGTAATGGCACAAGGGTATAAGTTGGTGGACTTGACGAGAGATTTTGGATTATATATCAGTAGTTGAATAACTATTGTAAGGTCTATTTTATATTGTTTATGCTTTTGGTCTGTATCGAACATGACATCCCAAGGTTTTATTATTTAATGAAAATACATTCTCTTTGAGAAATGTTTTGATGAATTTTATCATATTTTATTTTGGGAACAAATTCCGAAACTCTTTTAATCAAAATATTACTCTGATTTTATAAAACAAAGCATAAACAAATCGGTCTTTTCTGGCTGTGAAATTGGGGATGTCATACCAAGTCAAGAACACTTGGGAGATACTTGAGGATTCGAAGATCTAATAGCAAAAATGATGATACTTGTGTAAGGAACCCATGATTTGAGTTAATGGATGAAATATAATCAAATATAGGATGAAGTTAATTACCAAAATTGGAGGGAATATCTCAAGAACAACCTCCAAGCTCGAGTTTAGAGAGAGAAAGTGAGAGAGAAATGAGTTTGATTCTTCTTTGAGAAAGAGTGAATAATGTGGGAGGAGAAGTGAAGATTTCCAACCCTTTGATTTGATTAAGGGTTGGTGAAATAGTGTGAAAGGACAAATAGTTGACTAAATATGGAGGAATGGTGACTGAGTACGGCCCTAGAGTGGGTGTGGTGGGTTGCTTGTGTCATAACTTTAAGGTAAAGTCAACACTCCACCTCAATATTTTACCCACTAGATTTTGTTCTTAAAGAAAGATTTCCCTAAAAATGTGTTTAAATTATGAATATTTAGGATCTTATATGTAAAAATACGATTTTTGGTGAAAATCTCATGTCAAAATCACAAAAAACGGGCTTAAAACGCGAAAATGGTCGAGAATCGGGAAAAAGGACGAAATCTGCAAATTTTCGGAGTTGGAGCTGAGGGTTCGATCTTCAGGGGTTGGGAGCCGAAGGTAGGTTTTGTTGTTAAGAGAACCAAAAGGTAGTTTGGTCCGGGAAATCTCACAGGCACAACACGGGGGAAGGAGGTGAAGGCAAAGCTAGGACTAGAAGCGAAGGTGAGGCTCGGTTCAGTCTGCGAGGTTCGGTTATTGGACTACTCTTGGTTTCGCTTGATTCGGCTTTGGCTTCAGTCCTCTTACTTTCGGTTCTTCATAGTTTCAGTTCTAATAGCAGGGTTCGACTCCTTAAGAGGGGTTGGCTCCTTAAGAGGGTTTTTCGCTTAAACTTTTGTTTTCGAGTTGTTTTTGACTAAATTAAGGGTCAGGATGCCCCTAAATCATTATAAAAAGTTGAGGGAGATTATGAGAGAGATTTGGGAGAGAGAGAGAGAGAGGGTGAGAGAGACTTCGTTTGTGACCTTTTTGGATGTTTAGCTTCGCAACGCAAGGTTCGTACACCCCGTTAAGCTTTATATGCCCCGAGGGGCATGGAATAATGTTTTATCGAATATTTTCATCACTTACCCCGACTAGGGTTTAGAATTTCTGAACGAATGAACTTTCCAAGTAATAACTTCTTATTAAAATAGTGAGTTGTGCAGTAGTAACATAATAAAAACCCTAATATACAAGGGTTAGATGAGTTGACCGATTTGACCTGTTGACTTTATTTGACTTTGACCTGATCGGAAATAGACGGTTGTCACATATGTGATATGTTGCCAGGACATTTGTATGAAAGACCCTGGGAGTTTCCCGTGGCTCTATATTGAGACCATGAGGAGGTTCCCATGGCATCTAGTATAAGTCCTTAGAGGGTTTCCATGGATTCTTAGTACGTTTACTTGTTTAGCTCGTATGATATTTTCATGACTTGTGTAGACCACGTGGAGGTTCCCACGGCAATAAGCCAAGACCACGTGGGGGTTCCAGTGGCAGCAAGTAAAGACCAATGGGGGTTTCCCGTGGCGTTTGGTGTAAGACCTTGGAAGGTTTCCACGACATCCCTATATGTCTATATGCACGACTTATGTGATATGTGTAGCTTTTATTGCTAACATGATATGTGTTATTTGGATTGTATATGCGATATGCTCTGGGGAACTCACTAAGAATTAGCTTACAGTTTGTGGATTTGTTTCAGGTACTTCTGAGCTCAAGGGTAAGGGCAAGGCTTGATGACGCGATGTTTTGGAAATAAAATTGTACTTGATATGAGCTTTGAAAATAATTGTATTTGAATTGCGTGGATTACGGAAATGTATTTTGACTAATAAAAAATAAAAATTTTCTTTTGAAAATTGGGTCGTTATAGTTTGTTTTTTTTTTTGTTTAATTTTGACTTAATAACTATCAGACATGTGCTGTGTGGCGCAATACTAACATTCATCTTCAATCAACTTCTCACGTTATTTAAAATTATATTATTCAACATAGATTTGTTTTAATTTTTTTCAACATGTTTATTATTTCAATTATTTTAATAATATTATGAAGGATATTATAAACAATTCAAGTTTATTTTATATAAATTCAAAATTATTTGACAAATTTCATATAAATACTTTTTTTGTATTACATTGTCCATAACAAAACATTAATAAATTATAAAGTTAATTACTAAAATTACTAAATCTATTGAAGTTCACCAAAGAAATAATCATCGTTTTGGAAAATTTAAGAATATGAACATGTGGTTCGTTAAATTAACAACTTTATTTATTGTTATTTAGCAATGATTATATTTAATTATTTTATATAAACGTGTTTAAAAATGATATATTCACAATGATCTTTATATTTGATTGCATATGATTAAACTAAATCAAAATTTGATTTAGAATTATTTTTTACTGTTATATGGTTAATTTCAGTTTATTTCAACAACCTGCAAACTTTAAAAAACAAATAGAGTTCTTATTGTAGTTTGCAAATGTTTAGGACATATTTTATGTTGCAAAGGGTTGTAGATGTGAGCTGAAAACTACATATATTTTAAGTTCGAAAAAACAACACCTAAATATATGTGTTTTTGAAATAAGCACTATCATTCCACAACGAGGATTCTTTTAGTTCACCCATACAAAGATGATGGTTTCTATTATTTCATCCCATACAAAGATGATGGTTTCTATTTTTCATTTCATCCCACTATTGAAGAGAAGTTCTTCCTTTTTTTGATTTATCACACAATAAACTTTAAAAGTTTTTATAAATATTATTGAATTCAATATTGTTAAGTAAGATATAAAAGTTTTGTGGTTTTAAAAAGCTTGAGCAGTGTAATGTGTTAAGTAAGATATAAAAGTTTTGTGGTTTTGAAAATCTTGAGTAGTGTGAAGTCAAAGTACAAATGATCATATATAAACGCTATCAAAAAGTTTGAATATTGAATTTAACTAGATGAGAATCATGCGTGCCCGTTGGCGCTGAGTCATTTTATTTTTTCTTCTTTCAGGTTTGGATGTTGGTCCAGCCTACTACGAGGGATGTTCATATCAGTTACATAGCAACAACTATATTAGCAACAGATGGTTTATATTAACTCTATTTTTACCCCTCCAACTTCTCTTTTTTGTTTCTTTGGCCCCTGCAAGAAACAAAGATAATAAATGAAGGGGTCTTTGGTCCGAAATTTAGTTACCTAGTAAGCATTAGATTAGCAAAAGATGATATCATATATCTAATACCTTGTAGTACTTTCTGATACCAACAAAATGATTTTAAAAAATAATTTGAGATATGTATTTTAGAACAGGTAATAGAAATAAGAGTAAATTACACTAAAGATGAAATTGAAAACTCACATGAAAGTACATTGATATATCAAAAAAAAAATACCAAATAAACATTAAACAGGTGAAAAGAATGATAAGTGCAAAATTCAACTTATACGTGTTTGTTGTATTAGATGCATAATGTCCACAATTTGGTTTTTTCGTCCCATATTGATTAAAATGTTGATGCAGGTCTATAAAAACAAAACACAAATATATTCTTATATTAGTTTTAACTCTACTAAAATACTTATAATTGTTTTTAATAGATAATATTATATTTACTTATTATTTTTGTGTGATTCAAAATTCTACTAAACCAATTTGATGTCTGCCTTAAAGTCTGATCAACATGAAATATGGAAAAGACGATTATACCCTTAACACAATAACATACAAATAACACAAAACCCAAGAAGGAAAATGTGAATTTGAAAAGTACCCTTAACACAATAACATATATATAAAGAAATCACTCACTTTTCATACTACCGATACAAAAAAGAATAATTTATAATAAAAAAAACTAAAATTTCATTCACCAACCTCAAGTCTGCAAATGCCTCTGCTGTTACATTCTGTAAATGGCTAAAAAGTTAACACGACTACTCAAACCTGACATTAATTCTGTAATATTCTAATTTTGGGAGATGAATATAAGTTTTGGTTTGGGCTAGGATGTAACATTTCAATTCAGATTTACTATGGGCAAAAATTCAATATCTAAGGAGACGAGAGTCAATTAGAATTAGATCGACCTAACTTGGTTAAAATTTACGCTAAAAAAGTATATTTAAGAACATCTAAAATTTTCATTTTACAAGTGAGGAAAAATTCAAAGTCAATATTTGTGATCCAAGAGATAAACAAACTTACAGTTTACGCTAGATAATGTCTTATTTATTAGTTTGGGAATATAAGTTCTTAAATGCTATTTTTTTTAGCAAAATTCATTTTTACTTTGCCAAATGACCAAAAGAGCCTCATTGTCGTTCTAAAACATTTTGTAAATAAATGTTTCGGAAAGACAAACCATTCTAATTGCGATTGGACACATGAAGGTCGACTTTTTTCTTAAATATGTCTATTTCTTTCTCTCTAATATGTATAATATTTGTTTCTCTTTTAGCATTTCAACCTTTGATGTCATCTTCATGGTGTCTTAATCTTCCTTGTTTCACCCTCTTTATGAAGATACCTGGTTTGAACAGTTGACCATATTAGAGTCAGAAAACTTATAAAGTTTAAAAAAATGCATAAGAGAATGTGTAAAGAATCAACAAATCTTTTAAAATTTCAACTACGTGTATGATTTGACAGAGCTTCATGCCTACATAAGCAAGCTTCACAAAGCTTTCCTGTAGCACCTGGTTCCTGGTATGTAAATCTTATTTGAGTATTTTCCATTTTTAGCCTTGGACTCGGAAAGTCATAGGTCCGACTCGCCGAGTAGGGACGAGACCTAGGACACGTTTAAGTTGGCGACTCGGCGAGTCCATATTCTGGACTCGGCGAGTCACCGTTGTTGGATGAAACCCTAAGTTTCAGGGGTTTGCACCCTATTTAAACCTCATGTCCGCCCCTTGCCAGCCCCCATTCACCCCTAAAGCTCCCAACCCTCGTTCTAAGCTTGTTCCTTGAGAGTTTGAGGCTATTGTGTGTGTCCTTGAAGGCTTTGAGGCAAGAAGGGGAAGAAGATCAAGAGGAAGGAGAGCCATCCAAGCATCATTGTGTTTTTCAGTAGTTTCATTGAGGTATATCCTATTTTCCCCCTGTTTCTATGCTTTAGGTTTCATTTAAGACATTCTTGAGCCATTCCCCAAGCTAGTATGTGCATAATGTTTCGTAATAAGTTGATTGGCCTCTAGATCTAGGCAAGATTGAGCTCCAGGAGCTCAGATCTGTTAGCTTTATGGACCCATGTGGCTTGTTCATCCTAGATCTACCCTTTTGAGGCATTTTGAACCCTAAAATCCATATTGGTGAATATCTACACGTAAAGTTGGAAACTTTACGTGTGATTCGTGTCTTAGAAGCCCAGATCTATGAATGGCATGGACTGAAATCGAAGAAATAGGTGTATTTAATGGATGCATGGCGAAGACTCGGCGAGTCTGCTCGCGAGTCACCGAATTTCTCCCTTTATGCTGTATCGAGTTTGTGCAGTGAGTCACAGGGTGTGACTCGGTGAGTTGGAAGCTGAACTCACCCATGGTAGGACTCGGCGAGTCATGGCCTGGCTCGGCGAGTCCAAGGCAATCTTCATAGATCAAGAACAGACTCGGCGAGTTGTTCATACAACTCGGCGAGTCTAAGCATGAGTGTTCATCGGATGAAGATGAACTCGACGAGTTGTTCATACAACTCGGCGAGTAGGACGAAGAACTTCGATGTCAGTTTAGAAGAAGAGCTCGTCGAGTCATAGTCTAACTCGACGAGCAGGATCAGGGACTCAGGACAATCGTCTGGATAGGGACTCGGCGAGTTGGAGAGCCAAATCGGCTAGTCGGGTCAACTGAAAGTTGACTCTGACTTTGACTTAGGGCTAGACCAGGGGTAAAATGGTCATTTTACCCAAAGGACAGTTAGTAGTGTGTGATTGAGTATGTTGTGGGAATTGCAGTCGGAGGATTTCCGGAGCAGTAGCAACAGCAGTCAGTCAGTTCCCGATCAGTTCAGCAGCTACTTTGAGGTGAGTTACCTTCCAGTAGCGATGGGTCTAAGGCCACAATGCCGGCCCACCAGTAGGAGATTTGTGATTAGATGATTGTCTTTGTGATATTCATCTAGGGTTGCTACTACTGTGTTATGTTATGTGTTAGTGATAGTAGGGGGAGATAGTCCCCCAGAATACCGGTGGATAGGGCCGAAGGGGCGGTTATGCCCAGCCATGCTAGATAGACTATGTGATATATGTGTTATGTGGTAGTAGTAGGGGGTGAAATAGTCCCCAGTATCCAGTTGAAAGGACCGAAGGGGAGGCCAACACCCAGATATGCTAGGCAGTATCCGGTCGAAAGGACCGAAGGGGAGGCCAGCACCCAGATATGCTAGGCAGTATCCGGTCGCAAGGACCGAAGGGGAGGCCAGCACCCAGATATGCTAGGCAGTATCCGATCGAGAGGACCGAAGGGGTAGGTCGGGCACCCAGATATGCCTGACAAATTTTACGAATGTTATGTGATTATGTAGTATGTGGTACAGTGGGGAAACTCACTAAGCTTTGTGCTTACGTTTTATAGTTTTGTTTTCAGGTACCTCTTCTTCGAAGGGGAAGGAGCTGGCGCGGTAGCGGCACATCATGCACACACTCTGGTTTCCGCATTTACGAGATTCACTGGGATTTGTACTCTGATATTTGATGGGTTGTATGGTTTGGCTTTTTAAACATGGTTTACGTTGTGTTGTGGTGTGATCAAACAATGTTTTAATTATTAATGTTTTCTAAAGTAATGTTTTTAAAACGAAATTTCCGGACGTGAAAATTGGGTCGTTACATTTCCTTCACATTACGCTACAAAAAAAAAAAGATTAAAAAAACATAATTCATCAAAAAATAATTATACTAACTAAAGAAAAAAAACTTGAAATAATGTGAAGTCGTTTCATTCGTAAATTTTTCTTACGAATATTATTGTAAAATACAATTACACATGCACACACAAAGAAAGAAAAAAACGAATAATAAACCAAAGAAATTAAATAAAAAATAGTTAAAAAATTAAGCAAAAGATTTGTAATGAACCTTCCATGTCATGTATTCAGCTTATAGGAAATGATATGCCTGTAAGAACACAGGAAAAATAATTGATTTTCTTCAAACTTTTTATATAAAATGTCAGATATATCTTGATGGAAGTTTATACAATCTTTAACTTTGGTTTAAAGTTAATTGTGAGAAAAATGTTGAAGACCATTCATCCAAACCAGAAATTATAAAAGACACACTAATATTCTTTCAAAAATAAAGTGTAATTCACATATTCATAGTTTTAATAAGAACAATAACATCCATTTCTATTAGTGCTTGACAATCATATGAAAACCTTTCGACTGTATAGTTGGTAATAACTTTCTGTTTTCACTTTTCACACTTTGTAACACATAAATTTTGGGTAGGGTTAACTATAGTGTGCCCTTAACACACATAATTTATCATGCTGTTGAACCTTTTACATTAGTCACTCAGTTAAAGTAATAAAATATTAGTATATCAAAGATTCAAGATCTGTGAATCAATTTTCTAGATTTTTTTAAACCTTTGTTAATGTTTCATTCTTTCCTTATGCTAAAAAAGAAATCATATTCCAAAACATGAAAATTGCACGTTTAACATTTTATGAATGATTTTTCTTCAATTGCCAAACTTGAACTTTATTTTTCATTGGTAACATACAACAAGTCAGCTAGTGACAACCAAAAAGATTGTAAAACCATAAAGTCTGGTGTTACATCTGCTGATAGGATAATCTAGTAACCTAAGTAACTTATTTTAGAAGGTTGAACTTGATCAAAGCAAAACATAATTGAGGGAGTTTGTATCAATTTGGTTATGAACTAAGGGGCCAAATGAAGCTGGTAATTAGGGCAAACGAAGATGTGATGAACAACACCGCATAAGTTTCAAACATGAGGAATAAGATTGGTAAAGAATTTTAAAAAACGAAACCATAAGAAAGCTAAGAAAGTAAATCAACAGTTACCTTTGTTCGTCGCTTTGGTATTGAACTGAGAGAACAGTTGAAAACCGAAAATTTAACATGGATAGAAGACGGAAAAAAGGATACATACCTTAAATTGACATACCCGACCTCTGTTGGTAACGATCAGAACCGTAGGCAGACAGAAGTCCATCCTTCGGTCTAAAGAACCTGATCTCTTCTGAGATTTCGTATTCAGAATCTGGTTCGTTGAGGGAGGTGGCGGAGGGAGTACAGAGATTGGAGCGTTTTGAGGTGTGATTGCGCTTAGGACTAATGGAATCGGAGATTCATCTGGTGCGATTTGAATACCTGTTTGAGAGACGACAGTATTCAGAGGTGTGAAGTCGTAAACATAAAATCTCAACAAAGGGATGAACCGATTTTTTTACAATAAAAGCGAGAATCACAAACGGAAATTAGAAGACAACGTCTACAATATCTTTAAGGCAGTGGAAAAGATAAACTTGAACCAATTTTGAAGGCAATCTGAATAAAAAAATATAACCTTTTAAAACAAAACTGTCTGTGGCGAAAGTAGGAAAGGAAGAAAAAAAGTGCCAGAAATGAGAATTGCCAAACTTTCCTGTTGCTCAAGATTTTAACAATTATATATAATAATATTAAAAAAACTTGATTTTAACATTTGAAATTTTATATGAAAATAAAAAAAAGAACATGTGTTCTCTCTCTCTCTCTCTCTCTCTCTCTATATATATATATATATATATATATATATATATATATATATATATATATATATATAGGTGCTCTCTCTCTCTCTCTCTCTCTCTCTCTCTCTCTCTCTCTTGTTGA
The DNA here is from genome assembly GCF_052625555.1 of Lactuca saligna. Classification (NCBI taxonomy): domain Eukaryota; kingdom Viridiplantae; phylum Streptophyta; class Magnoliopsida; order Asterales; family Asteraceae; genus Lactuca; species Lactuca saligna. The sequence goes on along the minus strand of NC_136420.1, from coordinate 87,004,575 downwards.
AATTTTTTTTTGAAAAAAAACCAAAAACATAAAATAAATAAAAAATAAAAAATCGATTTTTTAAAAAATTTTCAGCGAATTAATAAAAAAAGTTGCGATTTTCCAAAAAATATAAAGTCAAAAAAAAATTGTGATCTCTAAGTATTTTTTTTATGTATATTTATGATTTTTTTTTTCATATAACGCCTCTCTCTCTCTCTGTATGTGTGTGTGTGTGTGTGTATATATATATATATATATATATATATATATATATATATATATATATATATATATATATATATATATATATATATATATATATATATATATATATATAGGCACACACTTTTATCTGTACTGTGTATAATACACAATTATTAATATTCCAAGTTTCAATTTTGTCCCCAATAACATATAAACCAACACCAAGAACGTCATATTAACTTTAAAGAATTTCAAGAACTACAACATCTTTCGGTTGATCTATTCCAGCAATTAAGAACTTCAACATTTACAGTCTGAGGCATGTCCTGACTCTTGAGTCACATGCATTATAACATATTATGTTTGAGTTTGTCAATATATTGGATTTAAGGACCGCAACATCAACCACATTCTTTTACTTTCACTGAACCTATCTATTGAGCTCGAAGTGCTTCAAAATCAACAATTCTCTACACATAAGGAGCCAATGTAATCACACACACTGTATCTCTAAAAGTATGAAGACAATTAATCATATTCATCATCTTCAAACTCTTTTAGCACACTTAAATTCTTTGTTTCTTAACATATCTGGTTGCTTTTGTATTTGTATTTGTCATGGTACTACTTTTCTTTTTTGTAAACAATTCTGAAATGTTTATATCATTCCAACAATTAATATAGTTTGTGACTAATGCCTCTTGTTCTAAAATCATCCCTTTGATGTAAAACTATGCTACAAAACATTTTTGCCACTTTCGAACCCAAGGGCTATGATTTCTAAATTTGTTTGTTGCTAAAAGGCCCATGCACAAAAAAGTAAATGTGCCCATATGGGCCTTAAAAGTTCTAACATTTTGTGAGGTGTGGTCTCACGAAAGAAAAACAAAAGTTTAAGGGGGTAAAATGCCTTTTTATATAGTTTAGAAGTCTTTACACAAAAATTATTATATTCATATAATAAAATAGATATAATTGCACCCATCCTCTGGCCTCTGGCTCTTTGTCCCGAAGAAAAAAAACCCTAAATTTCGTTGAACTCTCTCTTCCTACGCTCATAACGAACTCCGAATTGAACAGCTTCCAGTCAGGTATTTCCTCGATCTCTTCAATTCCCTTGCAGCTGAATCTGAATTTTTGGTTTGATTTTGAAAATTTAGAGTTTTTGATTCGGTTTATATATACGTTTGGTGCTTCTAAAACGGTTGCGTTCTTGATTGAGAAACGAAAGAACCTATTTTTTCTGCTATTCGATGCGTAATTTGTTGGTGATTTTGAGATTATAGTAATTTTGAATTATCTGTTGCGTTTTAGTTTGGTTTATCCCTGGAATCTAAGGGTCATTCGATAAAACTCATCCAGGAAACAAAAAACTGATATGTCCATTCAATTTCTCTGAAATTTAAGATACATGCGTATATACGCCTTGAAATTTGCGAGTTAAAGGATGTTTGGATAGGATCTATTAATTTAAGCCTGGTTCCATTTAGCAACACATCGTTTTTCCATGGAATGAATATATGATAACGCCATGGAGCAATTTGCCAGTTTCAGGACCCTTGTGCTATGGTTTTTGTACTTACTCTATCTCTCTGACTTGCAACACTCAAATTATGCAAAAACTAGTTTTCAATAGATACCAATTTGCCCCCATCTTATGCATATAGAAATAAATATGGTCATCATGGACCTCAAAAGTTAAGCTTTTGTGATGGATGCTTTCTACACATGTCTGTAGTCAAGTTTTTTCATTGATTCATATGCAGAGAAAGTTGCAATTCAATGTCTGTAAGGTTTAATTCATTTAAGTCACACAAGACCTCTTTATGCTTCCTTTTTAGGTTGCATTATTTTGTATTTCCTTTTCCTTTGTTCTTATCCTACCCCAACTAGTTTGCATTGAACAACATGTATAAAAGGAGGTGAGAATCCATAAGAGAAGTCTCAGGTTCAAGCTTGGACAATTTTATTTACCTCTCTGATGTGATTGATGTTTGCCAGTGTCTTAATGATGACGTGGCGAGTGTTGGGTATGTAAGTGGATTCATTCATGGTGGTGTGCTTGTTGAAAATTGAAATGAAAAAAAAAAAAAATATGTGGTTTATGTGTAGAGTTGGGATTGGTGTTTGAGTGAAGTATGATTGGATTTTGTCTGATGGAGGGTGTGGTTGCCATGGGCAGGGTGGAGGCGGCTGCAGTGGTGGAGGTGGTGGTTCTGGTTGTTCTTTTAATTTAAAAAAAGAAAAAAGAAAAAAAGAAAAAAAGAAAAATGAGTTCAGACAGCAGGAGTCGATCCAGGAGCAGAAGCAGGAGCCCCATGGATCGCAAGATCCGTACCCATCGAAGCTCTTATCGTGATGCTCCTTACAGAAGGGATTCTCGTCGGGGTGGTTACAGGTTTTTTTATTTTTTATTTTCTATTTTTTTTAATTCTTCTTTTTCCCCCCAAAAAAAAAAAATATTTAAGTTGGATGTTGGTGTGGGACCCGGAGGCAAGGATGGAGGATTGACTCTCCCACATTTTTCTTGATTTTTGTTGATATGTTTTCTATTTTGTTACATTACATATACCCATAATTCATATAGCAACATGCGTATCATGAAAATACATACTTTTATCTATTTATTAAAATATTAATTGAAATTTTTACTTTTCTCCAATTTTCAGCCAAAGTAGTCTGTGTAAGAACTGCAAAAGACCAGGACACTATGCTAGAGAATGCCCTAATGTTGCCATTTGTCACAATTGTGGACTTCCAGGGTAAGATTAAAAGTTTAAAACTGTTTCTGTATTAAATAAAAAAAGTTGACTTTTTTAATTTTGACTTTGACTTTGACAGGCATATTGCATCAGAGTGTACCACAAAGTCCTTATGTTGGAACTGTAGAGAGCCCGGGCACATGGCCGGAAACTGCCCGAACGAGGGGATCTGCCACACGTGTGGGAAAACCGGCCACCGTGCGAGGGAATGCTCCGCTCCTCAGATGCCACCTGGCGACATGAGACTCTGCAACAACTGCTACAAACAAGGCCACATCGCTGCTGACTGTACAAACGACAAGGCGTGTAAGAACTGTAGGAAAACCGGCCACCTGGCGCGTGACTGTCTCAACGATCCGGTTTGCAACTCGTGCAATGTGGCAGGCCATGTGGCTCGGGACTGCCCGAAGGGCAGCACGGGTGGCGATGAGCGTGGCGGCCCACGTGGCGGGGGTGATAGGGGTTCGGGTGGTGGTTTCCGGGACATTGTGTGTCGGAACTGCCAGCAGGTTGGGCATATGAGCCGTGATTGTGTGGCGTTGATGATCTGTCATAATTGTGGTGGAAGAGGACACCTGGCGTTTGAGTGCCCGTCCGGGCGGTTTATGGACCGGTTTCCAAGGAGGTACTGATGAGAGGGATTCCGGGCAGATGGCGGGCAGGTAACATTGGCTGTTTTTTTACTGCGTTTTGGTGTTTGGGAATTTTCTTTGGTAGAGAGATTTGAAAGTGAGTTTCGGGTGTTGAGTTTTAATTTTGTATGATTTAAAGTGAGTTTCGAGCACAGCTTGATGTTATTGCTGTAGTTTTATTTTGAAATGATAGTGTAATCCTAAATCCTAATCCTAATAATAATGTTGGAATTCTGTGTGTTGCCTTTTCATGTTAGTTCTCTCACTTTTCCTTTTTCTTCATTAAATATTAATGGATATATCAGAAAATGACGTCATATTGTAGAAATGGAAAAATGGTCCACAATGGTTTGTTGTTTTCTTCGGGTTTAGGATAGTTGGTTGGGTTATGGATTTGTTCTCTAAATTTTCATGGGTCACGAGTTTAGTGTCTATTTTTTTTTTTTTTTTTTTTTTTGGTTACACAGACGGTCCTTATGGTTTAATTTTGATAAAGTGTTGGCCCTATACCATACAAAATGACTGAATATTCTTTTCACTTTAAATTTTATATTTTTATTAAATTTACATTAATTAAAAAAGGGAAATACATAAACCCAACTCCAGTTTGACTCTCTTTGGGTCTCTCACAACTCTCTTTCCCCTTCATCACTAACCCTTTTTGTCCCTATGGAATACGATCAACAATACCGAACACCCCCTTCATTGCAATTGATTTGGTGTCCTCTCTTACCTTCTTTTCGGCGAGCCTATGAAGGGAAAATTACCATTGAGATATGGATCTCTTTTCTTTGTAATTGATTTGGTGTCATCCAGAGGCTTTAACGATGAAGGAAATCAATCACATAGTTTCTTCTTGTTAATTTTGATGTTGTTAGTTTCATGTTTTTGATTATGTTAGGAAGTAGAACACATAAAACACGAAAACAAAAACACAAAAAACATAATACTTACGTGGTTTCGTCAATGTGACCTACGTCTATGGGTAAGATGAGAGCATTAGTAATTTATGAGTTTTCAAACAGTTGTTACAAGCTATGCTATCAATAGCGCGCTATAGCGTTTTGCAGTGTTACTAAACCGCTATTTTGAAATAGCGTTTACATATAGCGGTGACGCTATTAGCGGCGCTATTGACTGCTATTTACCACAAAAACTCATCAACGCTATAGCGACGCTACACCCGCTTTTACAATTTCGTACATATTAGGCTACTTTGACAAAGAAAAAAACAATTGTGTGTTATTTCAATATTAAATCTTCATTTTTTTAACTAGTCCACCACACTTTTTGTCTTGATAAGTCCAAATAATAAATATAATTAATTACAAACTACAAATCAACAAATGATAACTTCATTTTCTCGTCTGTTTCAGTAGTTAGAAACCACGAACGACTTGAACTGTAATGACATTTTGACACTTTTTAGTTTCCATATAACTATATTAGAATATTATATATAGATTATGTTATGTTTTATATGATTTTTTATGATATTGATTCCATATAGTATTAATAATCTAATATATAAATTTTGTATAAATATATAATATAACTTATACAAAATATTAAAAAACCGCTATACCACTGCTATACCACCGCGATAACCGCGATTTCAAATAGCGGCATGTGACCGCTATTGAAATTTAGACTGCGATAACTGCTTAGGTTACAAGTACACTTTGACATAGATTCGATTATCACTTTAGAATTCAAAACACAAACAAATGACTAACAAACATCCTTATTTATAGACAAGGAATCAGACTTAAAACCCTAAGGGACCAAGCCCCATTAATTCATAGGCTCATGAAAGGTGTCAACCAATCACAATCACCATTCAGTAGCTTCTGGAACCTTTATTCTTGAGATACATTATATGAGCATCAACAACATACATGATGGAGCATCATGAGCCATAGTGGAGCATTATGATGAAAAAGTGGTACATCATGTGTTGGATTAGATGTCTGAGCCCATAACTATTTTGGTATGTACTTGACCCGATTGTGAGCATGGTCCTTTTGGGTTGTCTTCACCATAACAACTGAGAGGATGAATTAAGGATAAAGTGGTTTAATTATGATTTAATAATATATTATGTGAATAATATCTTAAAAGAGAAATCATATTGGTTAATTAATATTAGTCAAGAATTAATTAAGAAATCTATTTTGTGGCTAAAAGAGATTAATTAAACTTGGGGGACTAATATTGTAATTATAAGATAATTGCATTGTGGGATATGGATTCCTAATGGAAAGAGGATTGGACAAAATCTATGGGAAGCCCATATGAATTTCGTCCAAGGGTTTTCAAAAAGGACTCCATGCGTTGCTTAAGGCCTAAGCAGAGAATTAGGGTTTCCCCTGAAACCCTAGCAGCCCACACAAGTATATAAGGAACCTTAGGGCTCCCAAAACGTAGCCAAGCATTCCTTGGAGTATCTTGGACGTTTTTGGTGCCTCATACCTCTCTCATTGTTCATCTTGTTGCTCATGGTGTTTGTGACTCCATTAGAGATGCAATATTTGAGGCACTAAGCTTTCAGAAGTCAAGATCAAGAGGAATTGAGATTGGTATTGCTACATAACAATCAAGGTAAAATCTAAACCTTATTCTTATGTTAATATCGATTATCACATGCTAGATCTAGGGTTTAGTGCTTTGGTATTCAATGTTGTATGTTTAACTAGAAAAACCTAGATCAAAGCAATTAGGGTTGCATGAACACCATAGGAATAATGTTATGCTTAAAATCCAACATCATGAACACAAATAGCGCATCAACCATCATGGTGGCACATTATGCTATATTCATTGAACATCTTCAACTTTTGAGCATTCTTGGACAATCATGAGCATCATAGTGTACATTATAGCATAAGTGGCTCATCAGGGGATACCATGGCTCATCAGGGACACATGTGGCGCACCCTTACCCCAAATGATACATTATTCTTGAGGATGGTGCACCCTATGAAAAAGGTGACACATCATTTTCAAGTGTGGCTCGTCCTCTTCATGAATGGTGCATCAGACTTCTAAAGTGGTGCATGCTCTTCTAAGTAGCGCATCTAGCTTCCAAGGTGGCACATCCTCATCATATATGGCTTACCGTCTTCCCAAATGGTTCATCTATTTTCCAAGTTGGCACACCCACTCTCTAATGGCATATCTTCATAATGGAACATCACAAGATGCTCAATTCCCTTCTAATGTGCTCCATTCCTTTCTTAGGTGCTTTGTTCCTTTCTCGGATGTCCCGTTTCTTTTTCAGATGATTCATTCCCTTCTTAGATGATCCATTCCTTTCCTATATGATCCATTCCCTTCTTAGATGCTCCATTCCACTCCAAGTGCTCCATTAAACCCAAATTAATTGTGACAATTGTGAAAATCAAGTCAAAAGCATCAAACTCAATCATTTTGAATACATGTAATAGACCTAATGTAACCGTTTCAAATCATTTTGATGCAAATAAAACTGATATACTTTGAGATGCATCTGGAATATCATCTAAATCTTCGATTAGTGTATATAGATGATGTTGCTACATGAAATCTCGGTACATATCTAGTCACCCTGATGTAGGCTTCCTCCAATGAGCACTTTAAATGTCATATTGCACAGAATTGACAACACTAGGTTAGAAAGACATATCAGGGATGCGACCCCGATATCGCTCTCTAATGCCTAATTTAGATGTCATATTTTGGATTAGGGTTTGATTAAAATTGATAAATATTGCTTACCCCTTCCAGAAGGATCGAGGTTCGTTTTATGTATGGGAGATAGGATGATTCTTTGGTGTATATGATCGGTAAATCTTAGTGGGCTGACTATCGAACCCCATTTATTTGTTGTTTATGGCTTTTCATCGGATCGGGTTTTTTTGGCCGCCCTGGTTTTACTTGAGTTAACGCCCATGCCCCATTAAGCTGTAACATCCCGTTTGAAATAAAATAATTAAATAATAACCCGAAACCCCAAAAAGCAATTTTATTTATAATTTTATGTTATTATAGTCCAAAAGTAAATAGATACTGGGATGTTAGTTTCAGGGGGTTAAAGTGTAATTTCGAGACTTATTTTGAAAAGGATTTATGGAAGCGGGGACTAAAGAGTGAATTCTAGACCTTATGTGAGAAGATTTTTGTAGAGGAGGGGATGATAGGTAAGATTTGGACTTGATTTGTAATGGTTTTATGTAGGAGGGGTTAAAAGGTAAATATTAGGACCCATTTTGAAAGAAAATAGAGAAGTGAGGGTCATTGTTGTTATTATGGGAGAAGCTGGTGGAACCGGGTATATATGCCTCATTACCGTCAAACTCAACCGCACCACCCTTATACCTCCCCTTCCCAGCCGCCACCACCTCGATTAAGATCCCAAACCACCGGAGCAGCCCCTCGCGTCCATCCTAATGACGAGAAAGTGAAATACATGAGTTTTTGTCGCCGGTTGCTCGTGGACTGCCCTTCGGTCTTGCCCACCACCTCCTTTCATGGATGTTAATGAGCTTGCTGCCATGGATGCTGATGTTGGAGCTGCCAACGAGGACTTGAGTAGGTGTTTATTCGCCACCGTTGTTGCTGCTATACTCGGTGGATTCGAACCACCTTCTTCTTTCTTCCTTTCCTTCCGCTGGATGCCTCACCATTGCCATTTGGAGGCTGACGCTCTCGGCCGCTGTATGCCACCATGGATTGGTGGTTAGGTTCGTGGAATTATGAAGCTGATGCGAGTGTGGCTGTATCAGAGTCGTGCGCGAAGATTGTGAAGAACCACCATGGTAGTCGGCCATGGTGGTTGCCGCCGATAATCGAGCTGCTCCATATCGTCGTGACTGCTATTGCCGCTTTCCCATGTTGCTGATGTCGTCGCCAACCACCACAGGTGGGTGTTGGGTTTCTTTTCGAACCAAGATGCACATGTTGTCTCTCTTGCTGCTGTGCTTTTCTTGTATGGTTTTGGTTTGTCCAAAAATCATGGAAGACCACCATGGCTGCCAACCATGGTGGTTATTGTCGCCTTTGCTGTTCTGCCAGCACCAGCCGCCACGTGGTGGTGGTTGTGTGTGTGATGTAGTGTGTGTCGAATATCATGTTATAACTTTGTAATTGATCGAAATAGTAAGAAAACTCTAACCCACCACTGGCCGCCGTGTCGGGTGGCGGTGTGCTTTGATTGCGTTTGGACCTCGTTTGGGGGATGTTTGGACAATATGGGACCAATGAAACCCTAGTTAGCCCAATGGAACCCTAATGGGCCAATAAGGCCCAATGTAACCTAAAAGCCTAACCAATAGACTAAAGAACTAGTATTCAGTTGGAAACCCCTAAGAGCATAAAACCCTAACTTGTGGAAATTGATCGGGACACATACACGAGAATTATTTTTAATAAACTTGAAATATTAAATAATAATCATTGGCAAACTAACTTAAGGCAATAATGGACTTAATGGATTAAGTCCTTAATAGATTAAGTCCTTAATGGGTTAAGTAAGAAACACTTAACCCTAATCATTATTTCATGTGAAAACCCTAATTTTGGGATTATGGGCTTGGACTTATCGGAACCCACATTTAGGTCATTGGAATGAAATTGTGTATTATGCCCAATCACATCATATGACTTATTTAGTAAAGGGACTTAATGGATTAAGTCCTTAATGGGTTAAGTGAGAAACATTTAACCCTAATTGTCACTTTATGTGAAACCTTAATTTCACTCGGGCTTTGTGTTGGGCCTTTCTATTGGGCTTTGGTAATTGGATTATTTATGGACCATCCAAGAATGATCATATGGACTAGAATAGGTTGATGGGCTTTATGTTAAGGCCCATATGAGGGGTTAGGCCTAATTTGGACAATTGGGCCATAAATGGACCATAGTTTGGGCCTGTTTGACTATGTGATATTGGGCCATGGGAATACCAAGAGTTTGGACCAGAATAATTTGATGGGCCTTAAGGAAAGACCATGTAGAGGTCTGGGCCCAATTTGGAAAATTGGGCTATATGTTGGGCTTTGGCCCATTACTTGGATTTTGGGCTTTTGAAGTGTGAGTGAGACCTTGGGTTTGGAACCAATTATTAATTGGGTATTGTTTGATGTTGACGGTTCGGGAAGCTGTCAACCAACAACTTGAGTTTTATCTACGGGACTTCAGTATTGTTAGGTGAGTTATCCTCACTATATCAACAGGGTCTAAGGCACCAAGGCCGATCCTTTATGGATTGTATTCAGATTATTATATGATATGCCTACTGATTTACATCCTGGTAGTTAGGATGCTATGTTAGTGACCTGTTAGGTCGGTGTCTTGGTTATAGGATCATTGTTATGCTTGTGATCTGTTATACGGTTTGACTGTTATATGCATGCTATTATTTGTATGTTATCCATGTGCACATGATTGTTTGTTTTGGGGTTGGGTTAAGGTGGTCCTGCTTCATGCTGTAGTCCAACATACCCATGGAGGTCTGGATAGACTGTAGGCTCTGAGGAGGCGGTCCAGTCAGGATGAAGGCACAACGAGCGGTCCGGATAGGTTGTAGGCCCTGCGAGGCGGTCCAGTTATGTCGAAGGCTCGGGAGAGGTCCAGTCATGCTGAAGGCTCATTATACATGTTGTTTGTTATTAATTTACTGGATGTTATATGTTGGTATTTTGGGGGTAACTCACTAAGCCTTCGAGCTTACATTTATCGATTATTGTTTCAGGTACTTCTAATGATTGCTAGGAGGTGAAGGCGTGATCGTACAACTCCTCATATTTCATGGTTTTGTGATTTGATTCTGGGGATACTCTGATGTTTAAACTATTTTGAATACAAATTGTAATAAGTTAATGGTTTTAAATATTCTAAATTTTTTAAATTGGCTTGAATTTTATGGGTGTTACATAAGCCCCAACCTAATTGTTGTAAACTTTTGCCAAATGATTTATAATATTAGGCTCTAAAAGGTGTTGTCAATTCTTCTTGTTTAATCAAATGCCGGGCAGGATAGTTCACGCGCCTAGGCTTCCTTGTTTCTAGCTACTTGATCTTTTTTCGCAGCGGTTGGCTTTGCCGCTTCCTCTTCCATAAATGCTTCTCACATCCATCTATCAGTTTTTCTTTTGATACCTTCATAATTTGTTCTTGTTTGTTCTACCTTGCCCTGATTATCTCTTTTGTTTTGACTCAGAATTCGTCTCGTCCGATAATGTATGTGGTTCATTCTTTCATTACTCACGAACGTCTTGACCAGATTTCCACGAAATTTCATCTTGATGATGAATATGGAGCCACTCTTCCTGGTCCTACATCGGTTATTGATCTTCCGCCAGCAGGTAATGGTGGTTTTTATCTCTATTACTCTGAGGCTTGCCTTCGTATTCCCCTTTCTTGTTTCTTTGGTTTGGTCATTGATTCATATAGAATCCATACTTGTAAGTTGAAGCCCAATTCTATTTTGAAAGTTGTTTGCTTTGAGTTGCTTTTCGATGCCTCTCTCGTTGTTCCTACTGCCGATTTGTTTTAGTACCTCTTTCGAATCTGTAGCAATAGCTCTTGGTATTGCTTTAGTTCTAGGGGTGAAGTTTTATGGAGGGCCTCCCCGAGTCTATCATGGACCAGAAGAATGAATTTATTTAGTTAAATGCATCTTACTTTCCTTATCGTAATGAATTTCATGCTCATGGTATGATTATCACTCAAAAAACTGATAGGACTCCTGATCTAAGTTAAAAATTAATTAAGATTTCCTGCTTGAATGTGATGATGAAAAAAATTCCCTGAAGATGTGTTGGGTAAGGCTAGTATGAGCGCTTATTGATTGTGCATGTTTGTTGTTCCTTCATTGTTTGTACGAGGACCAGGTATTGCTTTACTTTCTTGTTAATTGTTAACACGCTGTCGTACGCATATTAAGCAAATAAAATTTATCACAACTGGTTGCACTAAAAATATAGCACAGGGAAGCAGAGTTGAATCCTTAGGGACACAGCCTAATAGTCGATGCCTTTATGCATTAGGCACATCTAGTCAAAAACAAAATATAAAAGGGGGCTGATTTTAATTATGAACTAAAAACTAAATTGCGGTGATATTAAAATAAATGAAAATCAATTAAAAAACGATTTCAGCTCTACTGCGACTTTCCTAATCATGCAACTAACCCATATTTGATTATTTGAGATGTGTTTATCTAAGATGGTACTAAGAAAAACTAACAAGCTCTAGTATAATCTCTTTTACCTTATTTAGTTAACCAAAAAAAGCTCTTCAATTAACCCTAAGTTTTTACTGTCTAATCAAACAAGCTCTTAATTAAGACATGAAAATTTGCATTAAGTTCTTTGTAAAATTCCCAGCAATACCCAATACTTCTCACAAGCTCGGAAGCGTAAAGATATAATTTTTACAGTTTATACCAGAGTTAAATCCCAAAACGGAACCAATCCGCTACTTGTTACTTTTTACCAGTTGACAAGAACAATTACAGATTCTATTAACTGATTAACTCGAACGATAAAACCCTAGCTAGGTGATCAGACTAACAAGAATTCAAATCAAACATTCATTAGGCTCAAAACTGAAGAATCTAGATAGAAACACAAATCAAAAACATGATCTAATGATTAATCACATGAAAAGTACTTGTCTTATGCAGAATTGAATACTAGGGTTTTAGCCATACATGGCTAAAATTTGATGAAAACAGATGAAAAGAGACATCAAACAACTAATCTTACTAATCTAGTTGAAGGAGATGATCCACAGTCTTCGGATCTTCAGAAATCGTTGAAATCGGAGAAGAAACGCCTCCAAAATCGTATTTTCGTTGTCTGGAACTTCAGGAATCACCAACTTAGGTTGCAGGAAATTTATGAGGGTCTATTTATAAGCCCATCAGGTAAATCGGCAACACTTTAGATCGCATGTATTGAGGCTGCGATCACATGTTTTTGAGAAATCGTGTTACGACCCTTTTTAATGAAGTAGGATGATATTTCGACACTTTTTCGAAAAATTACGATCGCATAGAGGGAAGTTGAGATCGCATGTACATACGTTGCAATCACATGTTTTCATATTCTTCTTCTGGATGAATTTTTGGCACTAAAAAACCTCGAAAATAAGTTGCGAGAAAAGTTATGATCGCATAAAGGCTCCATGCGATCTCATGGACAATATTTGTGATCGCATGTTTCATCTAAGACGTCCGAAATTTAGTGTACTTTTCAGAACATTTTGAATCGCCTCAATCGGAGTTACGGTTCATGAGATATGGTCAAAATACTGATAGGGTGTCAAAGTTGCCAGCAACATCCTTTAGCTTTAGATTGCAGATTCCATCTTTGTATGATCAATTCGATCAAATGTTTCTTGACCAAAACATCTTCTAAGAATTCCTCAACATACTACATAAGTTCCAAGCTCCATTGTAATCTCCAAACGCGCATCCAACTGCTCCCAAAGCACTTCTGCACTTGAACTATCTGAAATTGACATAATAACATGAGGAGTACAACAATTCTAACGAACTACATGAGCTGAACATTATTTAAATAAATGACATGCAAATGTACAAAATATGATGCTAAATGATAATAAAAACTACCCTATAAGATGCATGAAATTACATCTAACACTAATCGTTTATCAACATTTGCACAAGTCGTTTATTTGTTTACTTTTGCAGGTGGAACTCGGTTTCCCTTTCTTTTGTATGACTTTGTTGAGAGTAAGATTTATGTAACACTTGGTTTCAAATCGCTTCATTATTCAGGGCTGTGGCCCAAATAATCAGTTATCATAAGGCTTCGGGCCTTGTGGGAAGAGAGAAACTAGCCTTTTTGGATGAGGGTATTATAGATTAAGTGATCCAAGTGTTTGATTGTGTTTCGGAGGCCAAAAGTATAGCATTGATTTGGCAGTTTGGGTCTTTATGAATATTGGGTTTTGTTTGGGAAGTTTTAAGGCTAGGATGAGTTGATAGAAGTGTAGAGCTTCTCGTTACCTTTTTGTCGATATAAAGAACGTCGAAAATGGACTTAGAACAAAGGAGTTATAGCTGATTGAAATTGAAGTGTTTTGGAGCTTAGTCGAGTATGCGGGGCATACTCACCAAGTACACAGGGCGTAGTGGTTGGATGGGTCACAGATGCCTTTTGAGTATGCCAAGCATACTAAGGGGTATGCAGGGTGTAATCCCTTCATATAGAAACCCTAATTTCTAGGGTTTTACCCCTATTTAAGCTTCTTTTATTCATTAGGCCTTGCCTCTTATCAGCCTCCATACCTCCTAAACCCTAATCTCGACCCCTAGCCACCATCTTGGAGTTCTTAAGCTATTGTGAGGAATCTTGGAGTGTTTTTGTGCATTTTTAAGATATTGGAGCTTGTTGAGGAATCATCACTTGGCGTAGCGCTTGGAGATCTAGAAGTTACTCATCTTTTGAAACTTATTAAAGGTAAAATATGTAATCTTGTCATCTCTTTTGGGTGGTTTATGTCACATTTTGGTCTCTTTGGTTTGCCTTTATGAGAATGAGTTTGCTCATGGAGTTTGGTCCCTAGATCTAGACGTTTTAGGTGTCCCAAATGCAAATGCAATCTTGACAGATAATATCAACCCATGCATGAGTAATAGGTCCTTTGTTGAAGTTGTAAAGTTAGAACTTGGATTTGTGAACCTTTGAGCCATGCAAAATCTCAAAGTCAACAACTTCATAGATTAAGGCATGATTTGGAACAATTTATGAGTATTGGACGCTTTGGATTAAGGCATTAAGACCTTTTCTAAATGGATTGTGAGCAGTGTGCGTACACGGGGTGTACCTCTTGGTACACAAAGCGTACTGAGTCGAGCCGATGTACGCTTAGTGTACCAACTAAGTACGCGGGGTGTACTCAGTCTGTTGGGTTTTCTTGATGTTTTCACTTTTTAACCTTGTCCATCGACCAAAAGTTTGAACAGGGTTAACAAACGGATATTTTAGGCCTTTTAGGATATTGAGCCTTCTTGGATTAGGCCCACGATGGGTTTTGGGCCCAATTTGGAAAATTGGGCCATATTTGGGCTTTGGATGATTATTTTAGAATTTGGGCTTTTCGACAAGTGTATTGGGCCTTGGACTTGGGCCAAGTTTGAGCAAGGGTAAAAATGTCTTTACCCCTAATTTTGGACTCTTAGTGTGAGTCGGGATCCAATTATTAATTGGATGTCATTTTGTGATTGATAGCACGGGGGATTTTAGTGGATCTGCAACTAGAGATTTATCTATGGGTTTTAGTAGTTTGAGGTGAGTCTCATCACTATATCTATGGGTCGAAGGCACCAATGTTGGCCCATTGGCTTATGTATTGTTGAAAGACCAAGGGGTAACCCTTGGAATTGTATGAAAGACTCGGAGGTGGCTCCTGGAAAATATGTATGCAAGACCAGGGTTCGGTTCAAAAGGGAAGGGCCCGACTTGATCGTAGTGCATACACCCATGTTCTTCCGTAACTTTATGATTTTGGGATTGTACTCTGATAATAGTTTTATTATGAAATACTTCTAAATGTTTGAGTAAAAGATATTTGGTGTTTGATTGTATTAAAATGAATTTTTATCTTATGATTTTCGGGACATTACAATTTCAGCTCGTGATCTTGGTTCGAATGACTTCGATCTTTCCAATCTTTATGACAGCTTTGATGGTAGCGGGAGTGAGGGTAGTAATTCAAAAAAATTAGGAGGAGGAATCATAGTCTTCAGCTAGAGTTCATGACTCATATGATGATGATATAGGTGAGAAAACTCCAAATGTTACCACCGTCACTGTTACTGTTTCTAGGAGCGATGATGAAGGCGCAGGTGAAGAACAACCCATGGTTCATTGAAAAAGGGGCAGTGATTCAATTGATTATGCAACTCTTGCGGTTGTTCTATTTGGTAATGAGGGTAGTAGTGGTAGAATTGTGAAGATGTCTCGTTCCTTGGATCCTAGTGCTTTTTGGTTCTTTATCAATAGCCTTGGTGTGGGTCGGGCTTCCACTTACATCGTTCAACTGAAAGCGAATATCCTCCTAGTGATGCTAATGCCCCATAACTTTGGTCCAATATTTGTTTCATCTTAGGAATACAGGCAAGATCAAAGCTTAATGGAGCCCAAGGTAGCTATGTTGTTTTTTAAAAAAATTTACTTCCCCTGGCACTCAGTTGAGTGTTGGTCAGGGTCATCGGGAACATACATGGGATATGTTCAAAATCAAAATTTTAGAGAACATGGTTTTAGGTTATGAGGTTATGTCATGGCTTGATGAGAATGAGACATTTTAGTTGGAGAATCGTGGTATGTATGATGAGTTTATGAGGATGTATGACCTTATAAGACTGTATGTAGCTTTTCTGGAGGAGTTTCCTATAATATGCAGACATTTCATGACCATATGTGAGTCCTGTGGAGAAGGTTGCTGAGCTGGAGAAAGTTTTCCCTATTATTGGTATGGTTCCTGAGGATGAGGTGGATAAGATGAGGAATGAGTTGGTCGTGTTGCAGAATGAAAGGGCTATCCTTGAGAGGAACTTGGCGGGTTATCGAGATATGGAGGAGGTGGTTGCTATGTTAAAGGCTTCAATAACATCTCTTGAATTGGATAACACTGGGTTCTTGGATAAAATAGCAATGTTGGAGCATGGTGTTCGAAAGTTAAAGAGTGATTTGAATGAATCTACTTTGAAAAACACATATTTATAGGCGAGTGAGGTTCGGTTGGATAATTGCTTGCGTAAGGTGAATGAAGATATGTCATGGGTTTGATCTAATGAGACGACTAAGTTTGTGGATAAGCTTATTGTTAATTCTTCCTTTTATGATCCTAATCGAGATTTGCAAAGTATTTGTATCGATTATTATCGAAGACTGGGTTGTCAGATGATGAACGCAGAGCACAACTTGGGATTATCTGCTACCGACATACCATGCTATGATCGTACACATTTTCAGAAGATAGAGGATGCATTTTCTTCTTTTTTTAATGGTGACTATCTATCTGGGCTAGGTTTTCCCTTGTAGTTACGGGATTTGGTCGCTTCATTATGGTTTTTGGTTGGTTGTTCTGGTGATGGCGGGGCGTCTACAAGTGTTGGCATGGTGGTTTTGTGTACCACTTGACTTGTTATTTTCTTATGGTTTAATGCATCCTGTGGTTGTTTCTTGATACTAAATTTCCTGTTTATTTTCTCCTATTGTTGCTAGTGTAAGATGAGCTATATGATAATTTCTTATTTGTGTATTTCCTTTATGGTTTATCCGAGGTCTTTTGTAAGGGATTTCGAACTTTATGGTAACTTGTGATGCCGTTTTTGAGAATAATGAGTGCTTGATCCTCGAGTGTGTTTGTTTAATTGTTATGGATTTTTAGGATTCAATGTGCCTTTAATCCAAGTAATTAAACTAGGTTTGAATATTACACTCTATTCCCAGGAAGTTGAATTTCTTGGTTGCACTAAGTTATATACTCTTAATCAAGTATCTTTGGTTAGGATGTTGTTGTTGTCCCATTCATTATTGTGTGTGGCTAACCAAGTTACTTTGTGCAGAGAATAAATGTATTCATTGGTTAAACCAGTAACCCCACGTTGGAATATAACATTCAACCTTTTTGTGAATGTAGTTAGCTGACTGAGCTATATTGTTTGAAGAAAATAGATATTCTTAGGCTAAGTAGTTAGCGTGGTGTGAATGTGGTTCTAGACCTTTGTCAATGTAGTCGTATGACCGAGCTTCAATGTTTAAAAGAATAAAGATATTCTTAGGCTAAGTAGGCAGCCTTGGTCGAAGTATGGTACTCGACCTTTTTGAATGTACTCGAATGACCAAGCTACAATGTTTTAAAAGAATAAAGATATTCTTAGGCTAAGCAGATTGGCTTGGTCGGAGTGTGGTACTTGACCTTTGTGAATGAAATCGACTAACCGAGATACAATGTTTTGAAAGAATAAAGATATTCTTAGGGTAAGCAGATAGCCTTGGTCGAAGCGTGGTACTCGACCTTTGTGAATGTATTCGGCTGGCCGAGCTATAATGTTTTCAAAGAATAAAGATATTCTTATGTTAAACATGTAGCCTTGGTCGAAGTGTGGTTGTAACATCTCGATTTTGAAGTATTTGCCTTTAAACCCCCTTAGTATGAGAACTGACTATATTTTGTGTAACGCCCGTGTTTATGGGCTTGTCATTAATAGTGATGTAATAGTTTAGGTTAAATGAATTAAGAATGAAAATACACGTGAAAATGAAACGTTAGATAAGACTGATATCGATAAATGAAGACGTAGTAGTCGTGACGAGGTTTCCAAATATATAAAGAATGTCGAAATCCGAGTTATAACGAAGAAGTTATGACCTGTCGAAGTTTCGCGACAGAACCGGCACGACACTGAATGATGTAAAATACGAATTTAAGATAGAGCGATATCTAGCCTTGGTAATCTAAACGGAAGTCGTAGAATATGTTAAACCGAGAGTGTAGATAAAAAGAACGTCTAGATCTGACTTCATATGAGGAAGTTATGATTTTCCGAAGTTTCGACTTAGCAGTAGACA
This sequence comes from Lactuca saligna, assembly GCF_052625555.1. Taxonomy (NCBI): domain Eukaryota; kingdom Viridiplantae; phylum Streptophyta; class Magnoliopsida; order Asterales; family Asteraceae; genus Lactuca; species Lactuca saligna. The sequence goes on along the minus strand of NC_136420.1, from coordinate 86,986,404 downwards.
ACTCGAAGTTCGAATATGAGATCGAGAGATATTTAGCCAAAACTTTCTAAATGAGAATTGAAGATCTCATCAATAGTAGTGCAATGACAGAAAGACAGATGAAAACGGAGGTCAGACGAAGGAGTTATGATTTTCTAACGGAGTTTTCCTGTTCCGGCCTACTAAAAATAATATAATAAATATATAATAAAAATAAAGTCAAAATTAGCTGACGGAGTCTAAACAAAAGTTGTAGATCTTGTTTTTACCTATGCGTGCATATAAAGAATGTCAAAAACGGAGCTCATATGCGAAAGATATGAATTTTTGAAGTTCGGGGCACGAAACCCGGTACTGTGTTAGAGTTCACGACGTGAACACTGTGTTCACGACATGAATTTAGAGATTTGACCCTTCCGAAGCTGGCAGACCCAAGTGGACGAGTGACATATGCAGTGACGATCAATCCCCACGATGTGAGCATTAGAAACTCACGATGTGAACCCAAAAAACTCACCCTTTAAATAGAAATCAAGGGTCAGCTGATTTAGGTTGCTACTCCCTTACTTTCCCACTCGCGATACCCTATCTAAGCCCTATTTTATCTGCCTGAAGCCCTGGTATCTTGCCGAGACCCGAAGCGAGTCCTGAAGCCCAAAGATCCCGAGAAGAAAAGAGCTTCCGAGCCGAAGCTCTGCCTGTGAGAAGCCCGGTGTGTGAAGATCTTCCAGATCTACCGAAGAATACTACTTTTGCAAGCCGTAGTGCTGTTTGATCATCTTCTAATCAAGTGAGTGTATATTCCTTTTCTTCTAACACATAGATATAAAGTATCTACGAGTGAATACGTACTATGAGTATATAGATATATATTATCTGTTACTTGGAATGAATCTGTATATTTGGAACGAGTATTAAATAAATATCTTATCAGTTTTTAAGTTGCATATGTATGCATATGTATATTGTTATCTACAAAATGTTGGGTAGAACTTGGGTAGATAGTTGATGTGTGATAAACTGATGAGAGGCCTCGATGTTGTTGTTGTTGACCTAATCATCTAGCGTAGTATGGATGACGACCACAGACTCTTTCTAGACAGTCCTGTGGAACGCTAGCAGGTTCATAACCTATAAGTGTTGTGAACGATGTTTTCACCAGTGTACTCTATCCCCCTCATGGTTGCCTTTAGGACATCTATTGCTGAGGAAACCCCCTTGTAGTAATGTCCGTCCCGATGAAAATCCTAGATTAGGTCCCTTGTAATAGATGTTGTTTTAAGGACGTAAAGTGAGGATAACGGGAATGGGTAATCAGGTTATTGTTGGATGATGAAATTAAATATAATTATTTATTGCGGGTTGAAAACCCTATATGCTCACCAGGCTCCCAAGCCTGACCCACTCAGTTTATTTGTATTATAGGAAGTGGCGCGAGGGCATAAGTTGGATGACTTATTAAGATCTTTTGATATTAGACCAGTTGTTATATGTAACTGTTGTATGGTCTATCTTTTGTTGTTTATGCTTTTGGTTTGTATCGGAACATGACATCCCGAATATTGTTATATAATGAAAATGAATCTCTTGATGAAATGATTTGATAAACTTTATTTTATCATATTTTGTTTTGGGAACAAATTCCACAACTCTTTTAAATCAATGGATTTACTCTTAAATTATTTTAAAAGCATAAATGAAATCGGTCTTTTCTGGCCGTGATTTTGGGGATGTCACATTTTGGCCCTTAGTGATATTTTCGCAAAATCAGGCCAAGGCTTGGTACCCTGGGCGTACATGTGCGGTCCTTAGTATGCTAGGCATACACCGCGTACGCAGGGAGTACGTGAAGGATCCTCAAACATAATTTTTAGGGTTTGGTCCATATATAAACATCATTAACTCTTCATTTATCACTCCCTTTTTATCCTCCACTTGCCATTTTTTCCATCTAGAACTCTAATCTACCTTGAGAGTTCTCTTGAGCTTTTGTGGGTATTTTGGTGATTAAGAAGGAAAGAGAAGAAGAGAGGACCACCTTAGAAGAGTAAGTCACCTTAGATCCATAATCTTATCACCATTTGGCATCATTTTAAGGTAAAAATTTCTGAACTTGATGATGATTTGTTTAAGATCTTGTTAGCATTGAAGTTGTGAACATTTTGGTCCCATTAGTTTGGCATTTTGAGTATGGGCTACTCTAAGTCATTTGAGAATCCTTTTGGACATTTTAGAGAGTTTTATTGCCTAAAAATATGATATTGAGTGTTATATGTAGCCCATGCATGTGTTAGATGGTCTTATTAGGTTAAGAACATAGGGTTTTAATTGGACATTAAGCACTTAATAGCCATGCAATGTCATAAAGTTGGAAACTTTATGAATTAGGACATCATTTTGGGCTTGGATCTAAGTTTTGGATGGAAGGGCTTAATGGAATAAGCTCTTAATGGAGTTTTGGAACTAGGTAACGTACGTTGGGCGTACCTGGAGGTACGATGCATGTATGTAGTTAACTCCCCGCTTTTTGGTCAAAATTAGAGTACGTTGGGTTTACTCTCTTGGTATACAGGGCGTACTCCACTGGGAAGGGATATTTTCCTTTGGATCTTTACCATTGACTTTGAATTAGATCAGGGTTGACAAAGTTTTACTTAAGGGTATTTTAGGTATTTCGAGCTATAGTTAAGTATCTATCTGTTGAATAGGCTACATGTAGAGCCGATATTCAAAGTAGCGTATTGTTCATATTTTAATCATATTGAGAGGTGGGCTTTCCTCATTGTACTAATGGGTCGAAGGCACCCATGCTGGCCCACTAAGTTATGTATCCTGGTATATAGGATGTTGCTATGTTGTAGTAATCTCTTAGACTTGTATCCTGGTGTTTAGGATGTTGTTATGCGGTAGTGATCTGTAGATCTTCCTGTTTTTGTATTTACTTGATATATGTTTATCTATTATATATGTCAACATAGTGTGGTTTGGTTAATACTGTACTGGTTTGTGCTGCCAGTCAACAAACCTGGTATTACGTGCCAACAAACCTGGATTGTTGGGTTGAGGCCATGTGCCAACAAACCTGGTATAGTTGGGTTGAGATTGGAGGTCAATAAACCCAGTATGGCAAGGTTAAGGCAACGTGCCAACAAACTTGGATTGTTGGGTTGAGGCCACGTGCCAACAAACCCTGGATGGTTGGGTTGAGGTCAAGGACCAACAAACCCTGTATGCATGCTTTTTGTATATGTTATTTTTTTGTGTGGTGGTACTTTGGGGGAACTCACTAAGAGTTGTGCTTACAATTATTTGTTATGGTTTTACGTACTTCAGATGATCAGGAAAAGCAAAGGCATGATCGTGCACATCCTTTGAATTTTATGTAATATGATTTTGGGATACTCCGATTTAAGAGCTATACTTTGAAATAACACTTTTGTAAACAATTATTGTCTTGGGGTTGTTTGGGAAAAATGAAAATTTTACTTTGATTTTTGGGACATTACATTGGCACTCAACCTTTGTGAATGTAGTTGGATGACCGAGCTACAATTTTTTAAAAGAATAAAAATATTCTTAGGCTAAGCAGGTAGCCTTGGTCAAAGTGTGGTACTTGACCTTTATGAATGTATTCGGTTAATCGAGCTACAATGTTTTAAAAGAATAAAGATATGCTTAGGCAAAGCATGTAGCCTTGTTCGAATGTAAAGATAGAACGATATAGGTCGATGGACACCATTCTTGATGATTTCTGGGAGCACTCATAGAACGAAATCTGATACCTGACTGTAGCTTGTGAATCTGTCGTGTATCTTCTTTGTTGGATGAAATGTCCTATGAATTCTTCCTTGAGCTTATTAAAATCATGCATGCTTTCCGCTGGTAAACTTTTGTACCATAATCGCGTTGGACCTGATAAACTAGTTGGGAAGAATATGCACCAATATTTTTCATCGAGATAGTAAGAGTCCATTGTCCATCTATAGTTCTCAATATGGTCGTTTGGATCTCCCATCCCGTTGTACTTTGTGATTTCTGGTATAGTTCTTATGAATGATATCTGGTACTCGACTACTCGTGTATGCTTATTATTAGAGGTGATTTGTTTGACGTCAAGACTCGTCTACTGCTTGCATCTCCATTTGTGTTATTTTGTCTATTTTTGTTTGCCAGTTGTGTGGTTTGTTGCAGATGAGGCATTGATTGTCCTCCTGGTGTGGGTTGTAAAGGATATGTTGGTTGATGTTGGGGAGGCCAATATACTTGGTAATGTGCGTATAGGAATGGTGACGATAGTGACATGTATGGTGGTGTATTGTGTTGGGTAATCGCAGTATTTGGAAGGTGCTGTTTTAGCAAAGGTGGTAATGTTTGCATTGGCGTGTCATTGTTTCTGGGGGTTGGTCTTGTAGGTCCTACGTACATATTTCTCCTAGACGTGCTCAAACTACTTTCCGTTTAAATTATGACTTGAATTACCTGCCTAACCTTCTTAGTTTTTCCTTCTGTTTCTTCGTTTACCTCTACCTTAGGTTTCACATTTGGTTGAGTAGTAAGTGGTGTTTGTTACAGGATGAAGATGCTATGAGGGGTCCGGTGATCAAAGTTGTTTTGGTGGTTGGTGTAAAGGCATGTATTAGGTTTATTGGACTAAAAGGTGTATCAAGAAGAGGGCGAAAATTGTTTTGCTTGTTGTGTATGTTTGTATATGCAAGGTGGTAATGTTGCTACGTGAAATCTTGATGCGTGTATGGCCACCCTAATGTAAGCTTCCTCTAATGAGCACTTTAGATGTCACGTTGCACAGTATTGAAAAATCTAGAACAATGTTTCTATGCGAAATCTCGGTGCGTATCTGGCCACCATGATGTAGGCTTCCTCCAGTAAGCACTTCAGATGTCACACTACATAGAATTGACAAAGCTAGGTTAGAAACCATAATCTGAAACATCCCAAAAATACAAGCCAAAAATTACACTTTAACTCAATAATAAAACCATAATTATCTTTCAACATATAAAAATCATAAACTGTGTATCTCAAGAATAACAAAACATTTGTCAAATATATCAGAGTATAAACATCCCAGGCTGAACAAATGGTGTGTGCACTGCAATCTTCCCGAGCTCCTCTTTTGAAAACTGAAGCACCTGAAACCAAAAACTTAAACTGTAAGCACGAAGCTTAGTGAGCTCCACTAAACTACCACATACCATATGAAACACATATCACAAATAACATAACTCTGGGACTACTCCCACTGCATCGGGACGAATCCCGACATCGGCTTACCCGACATCGGACTCCTGTATGTCATCAAGATCACCCCGACATCCGACCACATCAGGCATTGGGCTCACCCCGACATCGGGCTTACCTCGGCATATACACAACATAACATATATCGTAAACACATAACATAATCATATAATCTGCATCGGGCTTTCCCCGACATCAGACCGAAGCCTGGAACAACCACATAAAACACAAAAACTAGCATACATCAGGTTTGCCCCGAAATACATAATACATGGCATAATGACTAACATACATCGGTCCTACCCCGGAACACATAGAATATAACATAATCTCATATACTACATCGGTCTTGCCCGACATCAGATCGAAGCCCATAACATATAACACATAACACATAAACATGCATGAATCACAAAGACATCAAGCATACACAACTACTTCTTGGGACCACGCCGGCATCGGACCGAAGTCCAGAAACATATAGACTGCATCAGGCTAACCCCCGCATCGGGCTCACCATGTCATACTCTACTACTTAAACGGTCCGACATTGGTGCCTTTGACCTGTTCCTATTGGAGGAAAACTCACCTTGCATTGCTAAACCCTTGCTGATATCCCTCTGGCTGCTCCTTCGGCCCCCGAGCTATCAATACCAAAACATCACTTAGTCCAATACAATAATTCTTCATAGGGTAGAATGACCATTCTACCCCTCTTAGCCTAACTTGATACATATCCAAGGTCCACTACCACGATTCACAAGGCCCAATACTATGTAAGCTTCTTAAGCCCACTAATGGCCTAATCCCTTTAATGGGCCCGTAACATATTTTTGGAGCATATTAACTAACTCATGATGACCTACTATGGCCTAAAGTCCTAAAGTCCTAAATTCCAAAGTACAGCAAAAACCGAGGCCCAAAACGCAAAGCCTAAACTGGCAGAGTACGATGGGCGTACTCCTGGGTATGCTAAGCATACTGACTGATGGCGTGTACGCCGTACGTACCTTCTTGTATGCCCAACGTACATTCCTGTTAAGCCACTCTTCCATTAAGTGCTTAATATGCCATTCCAGAAGCTGTAAACATAGATCTAAGTTTTCCATGTCCTAATCCATAAAGTTGCTAACTTGGTGGCTTGCAACCCACCAAATAAGCCCAAACTCAAAAGGTGACAGCATACTTCCATAACAAGGGCTAAATCTCATGCATGAGCACAAATGAGTCCTAAAGGTTGAAACTTTATTGTGTAAGGGAATCATATGACACTAAGGGTGGCAACCCTGGACCTAGAAAACAAGTTGAGCCATAAAGGTTCATTCTTGGGACTAAAAAGATCCAAAACCCCAATAACATAGATCTAAGCATACTTAAGGAAAGTTTCCGCCTTTATACCTCAAAATGGTCTAAAATACAACCACAATCTTGGATCTATTGTTTCCCCTTCAATCCACCACCTTGCTAATCTCTTCACTTGCTTGGAAATGGCTTTACAACACTCAAAATGCTCTCTAATGACCCCCAAGGTTTCAAGAACACTCAAGAGAGGTTTAGGATTTTCGTGGTGGCTGTATGAAGATGAGATGAAGGCTGATAACTAGGATGTTATGCTCTTTATATAGTGGCTTGGCCCTAAAAATAAGGTTTCTGGACACTGGGCGTACGCCTTAAGCACCCGCGATCTTTTTTTTTTTTTTTTTTCCTTTATACGTTGGGCGTAACCCAGCTTATGTTGGACGTACCCACGCACCTTCTAATTTGCATGCATGGTCCTTCTGCTAACTTTTCCATTAAGGGACTATTAAAGTTAATAACTTTAAAGTGCTGTAATTCCTTCGTCCCAAGTCCGTTTTCGACGAACTTTATATCCACGAAAAGATGGCGAGAATCTCTACGCTTCTAGCAACACTCCTCGGTCCAAACTTCTCAAATAAAACTCAAAGCCCTCAAAAGATCAAAATGCCCCTATTCTTGGCCTCTGAAATCCATAAACAATTATTTTTAGATTAGGGTGTTACAACTCTCCCCCACTTAAATTAGATTTTGTCCTCAAAATCATTCGTTACCATTCCTGATATACCATACGACCTAAAAATATGGCCACAATCCCGAAAATACCATAGCGCTTCCATGGTCTGAGTTCCATAATGATCTATCTTCCTGACGGACCGCCTATGCCCTAACTACCATGCCAAAACCCAGTGTTGCAGAAAGGCCTTAGCGGCCGATTAATCGGTGATTAATCGCTTGGCAGCCATAAATCGATTACGATTAGGGTGCTTGGCGGAAATTGGTCAAAATCGGCCTTGGCGGTCTCGGCAGTCATAGGCGGGAATTTTTTTAAAAATTCAAAAAATTTTAATTTTCAAATATTACACCAAAATTTTTAAATTTCAAACTTTTAAGCTTTCAAATTTCAAAATATTAAACTAAGATTTTAAAAATTTTAAAATTTTAAAATTTTAAATTTTCAAATACTTAGTTTTTTTAGGGAATATGAATTTTTTAAATAATTTTATTAATAATTAAGGGTCCCCGATTAATCTCCGATTAATCCCCGCCTAGTCCGATTAATCGCTTATCGCCAATCGACCGCCGAAATACCACCGAATGATTTTTACAACCTTGCCAAAACCTCATCGAATAACTAACCAATGCACATTCCCCATTGTTGATTATCTTAATGATATCATCAGAAACAAAATCCCTGTCCACAACTAGCTGTAGAGTATGTGTACTTGACAGAAGGTTCGGATAATCCTTCGAGTAGAAGAGTCATCCCTGTAACGGTTAGACTCATACGAGAGTTGCGCAACAGGTTCAAATCAACTACTATGAGATTATTTAATCCCACTACCAATGACAAGTCACTTCCAAATCATTCATTTTCTTCTCCTGTACCGGAAATCCTAAGACACCAATAATGTCCGATACTCTGAATCTACCCGCAACACAAAATTGCCTGAAACGCTGAACTGCCTGAAACACTGAACTATCTGAAACACTGAACTGCCTGAAACACTGAACTGCCTGAAACACTGAAACTGCCTGAGACACTAAATTGCCTGAACAACACGTTGCTACATGGCTGTTTCCCCAAGGTCCATCGAGACCTCCATGGTTCCAGTCTATCTGGAATAGGGATGCCCCGACCAATAGCCGAGCCAAGAGTAATCTCACTGTCGCCCTATACGACTTCCAAGCATAGTCCTTTTTATCAACAATTTCCACAAGTTCTCTTGCCACTGTGGCTCTAACGACCCGATGATCTACTGATCGAGTCCATACGTTGAGTCCCGACATCAACAAATTCCAAAGCTAAAAGTGACTGCTACATGAACAATGGTAGCCTTATATCTCAAATGACTTTAAACGGCCCATTGATTCTATGATCTCATAACTGTAGTGGTGAACCCACGGTCTCATCACTGGCTCAAACAAGTCTAATTCATCTGGAGAAATTTGTAACCAATCTGTGGATTTACCACACCTTCACTGCTGCACCCGAACTGGTGGGTACTATTGTCCTCCTCATGATCTGCCATCACTCCTGCACTACCTACTAACCTAGTGAAATCCATGCCAACCATCGCAGGTTTACAACACTCTAATGCTATTTGGCAACTTGGTGAATGTTACGGCTACACCCGCAAACTTACAACACTCTAACACTGTCTGGATGCTAGTGAATGCCACGACTACACCTGCAGACTTACAATACTCTAACACTATTTGGCTACTAGTGAATGCTACGGCTACACCCGCAGACTTACAACACTCTAACACTATCTGGCTGCTAGTGAATGCTACGGCTACACCCGAAGACTTACAACACTCTAACACTATGTCGAACACACACTCGACCTAACACTCAACTGCACTTGAGTCTTAACTGGGGCTCTAACCTGGTTCCTGAAACCTGCTTCCTAAAGCCAAGGAAAAGCGTAAACCAAATGTTGGAACATTTTCTGAACTCCCAGCTCATCCAATCCTCAATCAAGACGACCATCCGACCGTCTCTCGTCCTGACGGAAAAATCTCTAGCCTGGTTTCCCAACTAGTCATCAGCTAATCGTGCATACACGAACTTAACTTTGGGAAGTTTTCCCCAACTCCCCGCTCACGTTCTCCTTCATCCAAACAACCACTTAGGCTGCTTTCCTCATCAACAATGATGCGAACCCAATCCATTCTTGCACTTACTTCTGCTTTTGACCACTCGAGTGGTTCTCCCCCGTTTTGATTCCACTAGCTCCTTACAACTTGAAAAGGATTCTCAATCCTTTTCTCCATCTAATGGTCGATCTACTGACAACCAATACTTACTATTGCTAGTGCTCCAAAAATATCCAATACCGAATCTGAACCACTCTAAAAGACTAACGCAATACCTCCCGAACCCCTCTCACACTTGCTACAATGACTGCATCCTGAGAACCTGCTCAAAAGGGAAACATCTTCGAACTACTACTCTAACATCCAAGGTATGTAGATGGCATATAACTTAATCATAAGCAGGAAACATAATATTATGAAATACACTTACTAACATCGATGCAGTACCATAACAATAAAATCATAAACAGAAGCTGAATTGAAATGCATACCAGCGGTCTATTGTGGCTCGATCTTGACTTCCTACGGAACCATGGGCGTTGGAACTTGAACTCTCTCCACCTCCAAAATAGGAAAACAAGACTTGAAATGACCTAGCTAGTGACAATGAAAACATATATGATCATTCTTGGAATCCCGATGTACATGCCCTATTTCTCCACATTTGAAACACCTAAATTTGTGAAAAGCAAACCCATGGGTTCCCCCACACTTCCCACAAACCTCAAGATCTCCATGACTTCCAACACTCAAGTCAACCGAGTCGGAACCTCCACCTTCCTTCAATTGTCCTGATGTTGGCGTCCGCTTCCTTTTCTCTAACTGCACATCCAAACCAAACTCTTGCTCCCGAGTTGCCTCGAATACCCCATCAACCTCTTGAACCGTCATCGTCTAACCTTGAAACCTAGCGGTTACCCTGCCAGTAACACGCTCAATAATGTCGGGTAACTCATCGCGTACGGCCCGCGAAACCTCCACAACAACCCAATCCTGATGTGAACTCTCCTAGAGACAAGGTGCGTAACCCACCTCTGATCCCTGATGACAAGAGCTAATAACAGGACCCTCCCTTCCGAGGGATCCCGGAGGTCCATAAACATTGGGCCCTAGAGGAACCCCTAACATGGCCGCCATCTCAACACGAAAGGCTCCGAACCTCTTATCTAAAATCTCCAATATACCCTCCTTGACCGTACCAAAGATCACAGGACTCTGATCTAGGATTCTGCATGTAATATCTACTGATACTAACTCTCTCATCTGCTTCCCGAGTTGCTCGGCTCTTGAACCCAAGCCTGACTCCTCACTGGCACCTGAACTGCCTACTGGCCTACCCCGTAGAGTCACCATACTGCATGAGTCATAAGATAACTATAATCAAAATACTCATCACTACTGAGGGATCACACACTCACTACAAATTCCCCGGTTTTATCTTAGCCCTTCTAGAATTGAGTACGAGTCCTCTGCTTTCAGTAGTACGTGCTCATACTACCTTCCACATCTATCCGTACTTTCCTCTGGAATTGCCTCAACTCCACCAAGTCCCTTTCACTACTACTATTTCTCCCCACACTAATATCATCCTATGCTTGCCCTTGGGTATCCTCCAACCCGCACCCAATCCTCAGCTACTGAAGGTATCTTTATAATGCCAGTTAGCCACTTCCTGAATACCATCACATGTAACAAGCCTCAGATAATCCTTCGAGTAAAGGACTCGTCCCTACAACTGTTAGAATCCTACGAGAGCTGCGCAATAGGGCCAAATCCAGCACTCTGAGATTATTCAACCCTGATCACATGTGACTTGACGTATTCACCTAATGGCTAACTCCCATCACTCATAGTCCCACAAAGCACAAAGAAAGTAGCATTCGGTAAAAGGGAAAGTCTAACCACATGATCCAATCATATTGTTCTATCCCTATTCAGAAATATGTACATGCAATTTAAAGGCTCATGCAATCAGGCATAACCTAAATAGGCTATCCTATCATTGACTGATCAGTACTGGCATGAAAGTCTACAAGCACATACGATAGGCATATAAGGCATCTCTTCCTAGATCCTTAGATCTACTCTAGCATGCAGTTCTCAGATGCATAACATAACATAACATAACATAAACTTATATGGGTACTTTGGGAGTATTTACTTGAGCTCGGCTGATTGCATGCATCACACCCTTTTCTCTTTTCCAAAATTCATTTCCCTTATTAAAATTTATTTTCGCTTTTCTAAAACTCTTTTCATTTCTCAAAATTCCTTTCTACAAAAAAATGATTTTCCTTTGAAAATTTTCTATACCAATTCCTTAGTTTGAGTTCAGACACACCCGAAAGTGTGCCTGAATCCCTCAAACCAAGGCTCTGATACCAACTTGAAACATCACAAAAATACAAGCCAAAATTTCCTTTTAACTCATTAATAAAACCATAATTATCTTTCAACATATAAAAATCATAAACTTTGTATCTCAAGAATAACAAAACATCTATCAAATATATTAGAGTATAAACATCCCAGACTGAGCAAATGGTGTGTGCACTGCAATCTTCCCGAGCTCCTCTTTTTGAAAACTGAAGCACCTAAAACCAAAAACTAAAGCTTAGTGAGCTCCCCCAAACTACCACGAACCATACGAAGCACATATCACAAATAACATAACTCTGGGACTACTCCCACTGCATCAGGATGAATCCCGACATCGGCTTACCCGGTGTGACATCCCCATTTTCACGGCCAGAAAAGACCGATTTTGTTTATGCTTTATAAAAATCAGAGTACCTCTTTTAATAAAAAAAATGTTGCGGAATTTGTTCCCAGTAAAACATGATAAATACGATATCAAAGCATCTTCGAAGAAAAGTATTTTTATTCATTTTAAAATTTGGGATGTCATCATTAGTACAGAAACATGTGCATAAATAGAAATTACATTGATTTACACTAGTGATCTACACCTTTTTAATATCTCAATGTAATGTAACTTCATATCGGCACCTGTGATTCAAATAAGCTTGAGTGGGTCAAGTTGGGAAACCTGGTGAGTACATAGGGTTTTCAACCCACAATAATGTAATCATTATGTTTAATCATCAAACAATCAATCAACCCAATTACCCATCCCCATTATCTTATTTACTCTTAAGGATCTACCCTAAGAATCAGCTATTCCTCGTTCATTCATTCCTAAGGATTATGCTAAGGAATAGGCACGGAATCCATCATTGCTAATGACACATCTGTCATGCACAACTGCTAATATTATCACTTAGGCGCAGCTGCTAGAATTTTGACATTCTTTATGGGGCGCATCTGTCGGTATAGTCCTTTAGGTGCATCTGTCGGGGTTATGAGGTTCTCTATTAGGCGCTTCTGCTGGTAGAGTCCTTTAGGCACATCTGCTAGGGTTATCTAACTTATTGACAATATCGTTTCGAGAGTCCACTCGCAATACAGGTCAATAGGTTTTTAGAGTACACCGGTGAACACATCCTTCACAACACATCCTTCACAACACCTACTCTGCTAGATGACAGGACCAACATTTGGGTAAAAGTCTTCTCACATCGTCCACCTCTCACCCTCACCTTATGGTCTATTTCACCTATCAACTCATCATCCAACTCATATTTTATCTACCCATGCTTTACCCAACATATTATGTAGATATAAATACATATACAGTTTAAATCATATAAAACTTGTATAAAATTGTTCATCCAACATAGATAGCAAGTATATAGATAATATGCACACATAGCACATAATTTATATAAAATACTTCATATCACACAGGGTGGAAATTAGCCGATTTTCAAAAATTCATAACTTTTGCATACAAGCTCCGTTTTCGACGTTTTTTTTCCACACATAGGTAAAAACAAAATCTACAACTTTCTTTTAGACTCCGTTGGCTAATTCTCAACCAATCTTAAATTTAACAATAGGAGGATATTAGACTGTTCAATGACCGCGAAGAATTCGTAAGTCCTTCATACAGACTCCTTTTTCGTCTGTCTTTTGATCGTTGAGTTCCTATTAATGAGATCTTCAACTCTCATTTAGGTCGCGTAGGCCAAAAACCGCTCGAACTAAAATTCGAGTTTCGGGCCTTGCATTGTTGTGTCAAATCTTAGAAAAATCATAACTTCCTCATACGAAGTCAGATTTGGGTGTTCTTTTTATTGACGCTCTTGGTTTAACGTATAATACAACTTTTGTTTAGATCACTAATGATAAAAAGTCCTTTATAAAAAATTCACTATTTACATCTCCCGGTGTCGTGCCGGTTTTGCCGTAAAATTTCGACGCGCCATAACTTCTTCATTACAACTTGGATTTCGGCGTCCTTTATATGTACGGAACGCTTGAGAAATATTCTACAACTTGGTTAAGATTATTTATTCTAAATACTATTTTGTCGAAAAGTCATTTTCGACACCTATTATCTCTAAATTGACTAGCCCGGATCTACGGGCGTTACACCCGGGGTCAGACTCCTGTCCGACATCGGGCATCGGGCTCCCTCGGCATCAGGCTTGCCTCAGCATATACATAACATAACATATATCGTAAACACATAACATAATCATATAGTCTGCATTAGGCTTGCCCCGACATCGGACCGAAGTCCGGAACAACAACATAAAACACATAAAATAGCATACATCGGGATTTCACCGAAATACATAATACATGGCATAATGACTAACATACACCAGGCTTACCCTGGAACACATAGCATATAACATAATCGCATATACTACATCAGGCTTACCCAACATCGGACCGAAGCCCGGAACATATAACACATAACACATAAACATGCATGAATAACAAAGACATCTAGCATACACAACTACTTCTCGGGACCGCCCCGGCATCGGACTGAAGTCCGGAAACATATAGACGGCATCGGGCTAACCCCGACATCGGGCTCACCCCGACATACTCTACTACCTAAACGGGCAATATTAGTGCCTTAGACCCGTTCCTACTGGAGGACAACTCACCTTGCACTGTTGAACCCTTGATGATATCCCTCTTGCTACTATGTGACAAATCCCGAATCGCTGCTCCATCGGCCCCCGAGCTATCAATACCAAAACATCACTTAGTCCAATACAAGAATTCTTCATAGGGTAGAATGACCATTCTACCCCTCCTAGCCTAACTTGATACATATCCAAGGTCCACTACCACGATTCACAAGGCCCAATACTAGGTAAGCTTCTCAAGCCCACTAATGGCCCGATTTGCTATATTGGGCCCAATCCCTTTAATGAGCCTTACCTTAAGCCCATAACATATTTTTGGCCCATATTAACTGACTCCTAATGACCCACTATGGCCTAAAGGCCCAAAGTCCAAAGTACAACCCAAAATGCAAATCCCAAACTAGCAAAGTACGCGGGGCGTACTTCTGGGTACGCTAAGCGTACTAGTTGATGGCTTCTCCACCGTGCGTACCTTCATGTATGCCCATCGTACATCCTTGTTAAGCCACTCTTCCTTTAAGTGCTTAATATGCCATTCCAGAAGCTGCAAACACAGATCTAAGTCCTTTTCCATGTCCTAATCTATAAAGTTGCAAACTTGGTGGCTTGCAACCCACAAAATAAGCCCAAACTCAAAAGCTGACAACATACTTCCATAACAAGGGATAAATCTTATGCATGAGCACAAATGAGTCCTAAAGGTTGAAACTTTATTGCTTAAGGGAGTCATATGACTCTAAGGGTGGAAACCCTAGACCTAGAAAACGAGTTGAGCCATAAAGGTCCATTCTTGGGACTAAAAAGATCCAAAACCCCATTAACATAGATCTAAGCATACTTAAGAAAAGTTTCATACTTTACACCTCAAAATGATCTGAAATGCAACCACAATCTTGGATTTACTATTTCCTCTTCTATCCACCACCTTGCTAATCTTTTCACTTGCTTGGAAATGGCTTTACAACACTAAAAATGCTCTCTAATGACCCCTAAGGTTTCAAGAACACTCAAGAGAGGTTTAGGGTTTTCGTGGTGGCTGTATGAAGGTGAGATGGAGGCTGATAACCTAGATGTTATGCCCTTTATATAGTGGATTGGCCCTAAAAATAGGGTTTCTAGACACTGGGCGTACTTCCTGTACACTGGGCGTACACCTTAATCACCCGCGATCTTTTTTTTTTCTTTATACGCTGGGCGTAAACCAACTTACGATGGGCGTATGCACGCACCTTCACTTTGCATGCATGGTCCTTTTTGCCAACTTTTCCATTAAGGGACCATTAAAGTTAATAACTTCAAAGTGCTATAATTCCTTT
The DNA here is from genome assembly GCF_052625555.1 of Lactuca saligna. Classification (NCBI taxonomy): domain Eukaryota; kingdom Viridiplantae; phylum Streptophyta; class Magnoliopsida; order Asterales; family Asteraceae; genus Lactuca; species Lactuca saligna. The sequence goes on along the minus strand of NC_136420.1, from coordinate 86,970,722 downwards.
GTTCCAAGTTCGTTTCCAACGAACTTTATATCCACGTAAATATGGAGAGAAGCCCTATGCTTCTAGCAACACTCCTCGGTCCAAACTTCTCAAATAAAACTCAAAGCCCTCAAAAGACCAAAACGCCTCTATCCTTGGCCTCTGAAATCCGTAGATAATTATTTTTAGATTAGGGTGTTACATAATATCATCCCCCATTGAAGTCCTTGGTCAATTTTGGTGTTATTTTAGATATTTTAAAGCTTGGAATCCCTTTGAGGAAAAAGAAGAGCATTGGTGGTGCATTTTTTAGCGTCTTGGCTTCATCATCATCTAGTTGAGGAGATTTTGGACCTTTGTATGTCCTCAAGCTCATACCTTTCCTTTCCTTGCTTGCTAGATCTAAGTTTCCAGGCATTTGATGGCTTGTAATGTTGGTTAGCATGCATGGAATCCATAAAGTTGGAAACTTTACGGATGATATTGGTACCTTAAGTCCTATAAGTTCTAGATCTTGATTTTGGTCATGGTTTTGGACTCCAAGTTTGAGTCTTGGACCTTTTTCCTTCATTTTGACTTAAGTTGGTGCCTAAGTCATGTATTAGACATACATGACTAAATTATCATAAAGCAGAAAAAGATCTACTACTTGAATAGAAATCTAATTTATTTTTCACGAAAAATTGACACTGTTGTAGATTAGAATGAACAACAACAAAACTAATTCCTATCATCAATGGGCCTTCAGACAATTTGTTAGGTCATTAGTCTACTTTCCACGAAGACATCTTAACATTTTATAGAGCGTAAAATGGTCTAGTATTGGAATAGAACTCTAACTTTCTTGTTTCAATGAAGACCGACAATGTCGTGAATCACAACAAACTAGATTCTACTGTTAATGAACCTTCAAACGATTCGTTAGGTTAGTTATGCTTCTTTTTGCAAAAATATTTTAATATTTTATGGAGCATAAAACGATATAATATTTGATTAGAACTCAAACTCCTTTTTACGAAAAATCTGACACAATATAGGATAAGATCAATGTCACATCAACGAGATCCGACCATTGAATAGGGATTGTTACGAACTGTTGGATTGAGAATTGGCCTGCTATAAATAGAAGCACACCCCTCAGCTGTATCCTCACAAAATTCTCTCCCACTCTTTCTCCCAATCTCTCCTTCCATCTTTGTTGGTTTCGATCAAGAAATCGCCACCGATAGCCTTCTTCCGCCGCACCAGACCTTCACTTGCCACTCCAAGTAGCCCCCTACTCCGTCCTACCTATTGCTATAATTCTAACACCAATAACCGTCTCTGGCCACCAACTCTGACGTCGACAACCACCGTTGTTAACTATTCCTGCGACCGATGATTTTTTTTTTCAGAACACACTATTCATCCAGTAGGCGAAGCTCCGACCAACTATTTTCTGATAATTTCCAGATTTGCATCTAATTTGATATTAAAGTTATGCTAACCCCAAAGTGAGTTTCACGACCCCTTTTTATAATGTTTTATAGTTTTCGGGGGGAGAATACATGTAAAACTACTATTTAACTATTATTTAAACGCATGCTTATACATACAAATTGGTATTTATCACTGTTGTAAAAATCCCGACTAAGTTCCGATTAATCTCCGATTAATCTCTAGGCGCCACTCGGCCGATTAGAGGGCGCCTAGCGATTAATCCCTACATACATAATGAATGAAACAGTATCAAACGATGAAATTTTAACATTTTGAAGAAGTTTTTTCTCAATGGATATTATTTGAGGCATGATTAGCGTTGTATTAATCATATTAACTTATTTTGTTATGATATTAGTGGTATTTATAAACTTTAATATGATAATATTCATATTTTATTTTTTAAAATTCAGCAAATTAGCAATTAATGGTCCCCGATTAATCTCCGCCTAGCCGATTAATCGTTTAACCCCAGTCCACCGACTAGCTAACGTCGAGCGTTTTTTACAACCTTGGTATTTATTTATACTTTCGAACTTATGATTACAATACTTATACACTAAAGTTATGCGGTCAAACTTATGCCTGGAAAATTTGTACAGGTTAGGGCTTACAAATTTTAGAACATTCCACACAATGGTTTACATGAGACATATTAATTACCTAAGTGCAATCCTTATAAGACCATAACATATAACCGATAATCTTAAGTAAGAAAGAGAGTTATTTGCAAATATCTATGGGTCGACACCGCCATCTGTGGTTGCTAACTACAACCTTGACGGTCGAGTCACGTTAGGTGACAATTGTCTAATCATTTATGACATCTAATGAAACGCCAGGAGGGCTATAACACACAATCAAGAGCATGGTTATAGAGACTCATAATAATCGTTAAGAGTGTACTAAATTTATTTTTATATAAGCTGGGAAACCACTTATATACATTTTGTTGAACCTACCTTTTGATTAAAGGTACATTTGAGTCAGACACTTTATATATGTAAACTCACCAACATTACGTTGAAACTCTTTCATACACATGTACTCTCAAGGAATTAAGAAGTTGAAAGTTATACTCACAGAATAATCATGGGATTGCAGTCTACCTAGTATAGTATAGTAGTTTCATACTTTGCCTGATGTTGAGGCTTTTTCTATACTTTCAAATTTTCTTATACCCCTAGACTATGGGTTGTGTGATATCCCTTTCAATAATAAAAGTTTCCTACTTTTTGTTATATTGTTATATTTGTTCATATGGAAATGACTGTGATCCATGATGTCATCCCACCGCCTGACGTTTCTGTCACCGACTGAGGGTGTGAAAAAAAGATCCATGAGAATGATCCAAATGCTCAAGTCACATTTAACAGTTTTTGTTTCCTAGATCATGTTCTTGTGGTTGAGTTTTCTTTGGTTGATGGATTTTCATATTTCAACTTTATATAATTTCCTCAAATTTTGGGTTTGTTCGTTTGTTCAAATTTAGGTTACATGTTTATTATATTCTTAAGTAGTAGCAAGAACATATTGGAGCTGGCGTAGGTGGTGCATGATGGTGATAATGAAGTGTAGGTAGTGGTGATGGATGATGCAAGTAGGAAGAGGAAAAAAGGTGGGTATAATATGGTCACTTCTAATTTAATAATAATATAAAAATTAAAATAAATTGTAATTTTGTAAAAAAATTATAAATGATGATAATAAGGGTATAAAAGCCACTAACTATGCAACGACTTGAAACCACACAAACCATTAGTGTAACGAAAAAAGTAAGAGATGAAAATGAAAATTTGGAAAATCGTAAGGACTATTTATGTAATTTTATCGAATACTTATTATTTTAGAAATTTGAAAAAATGGTTCGTGTGGTTGTGAAAATAAGTGGTTTTGGTCAAAATTTGTTATGGTGGTGCATTAGTGGTCTAATTTTTGGATACTTTGTATGGTGTTGGTCCCTATGGTTGACATTTTTTTTGTAGTTTTGGTTCATACCTAGCCTAAAATGAACAATATGCTCCTAAAATAGTTTTTTAATTTCCTTTTATTTATTTTTGTATTTTTAATAAAAAAAACAAAAATAAATCCAACCGCCCACTCCATTCTCGAGTTATGTTCTTCCCCACCTTAGCCTAACCCTAAAACCCACCATTACACCACCATCTCATCAGACGAGATCCAACACCAACACGATCATACATCATCTTCCAACTGTCATGCAATAATTTTCTAACCCACTATCTTTATAATCTTTACACTTCATCATCTTCATCATCATCTTTGTCAGATATCAAAGACTAGTTAATGCAACATAATAAAATTTGTTCAAAACAAGAATATATTTTCCTTTTATTTCCTAAAGCTTTTGTAATTAAAAAAAATCCTATTCATCCGCTTAACAAAAAAGCTTGATATTCTCACCGAGACAGATGTCTCGCCTACGAGGTGCTTGTTTGAGTCCATACAAAGACTTTTTAAGCTTACATACCATATTAGGAGACTTAAACTATACAAAACCTTATGGTTGACTCATGTAAACATCCTCAGTCAGCTTCCCATTAAGGAAAGCAATTTTTATATAAATTTGACACATTTCATAGTCATGCAAGGAAACTATGGCAAGAAATATACTAATAGACTTAATCATGGCTATTGGTGAGAAAGTTTCCTCATAATCAACTCCTTGAGTCTGAGTATAACCTTTCGCAACCAGTCGAACTTTATAAGTCTGTACATTCCCATCCATTCCTATCTTCTTCTTGAAGACCCATCTATACCCAATGGTTTTAAATCCAGGTGTAATATAAACCAAATTTCATACTTGGTTATCACACATGGACCAAATCTCGTTGTCCTTCGCCTAGTTCCATTTTGCATCCTCTGGGGTCGCTATGGCTTCCTGATAGATGTACAACTCATCATCGCCTAACAGGTTGTCATCCTCTTGAGTAATATGGAATACGTAGAACTCTGGTTCACGACATTCTCTATCATATTTACGAGGTGGTGGTGTAAGTATATCAAATTCCTCAACAGGTTGTTCAACCTCTTGTTAGGGTCTAGTGTCAACTTTAGGTTTTTTATTGGTTGTTTCTTGAATCCCATCAAGATCAATTAGGCTTACACATGTTTCTTGAGATATCAGCTCTCTCTCACGGCAGACTGCCCTATGAGCAACAAAAATATTGGTCTCAGTAGGCTTGTAGAAGAAGTATCCAAAGGAATCTTTAGGATAATATTGATATAACACCTTTCTGATATGGGTTCAAGTTTGTCGAGCGCTTCTTGATGAACGAAATCCTCACAACGGGATGAGTCCCTTTCTACATTTCGAATTGTGTTTTCTCAACCTTCTTAGTTGGTACAAGGTTTATAATATAAGTGGTCGTTTCTAGGGCATAACCTCATTAAATTAGTGGAAGTGTAGCACGAGTCATCATAGAACAAACCATGTCCAACAATGTTCAATTTCTTCTCTCAGACACACCATTGTGTTGTGGTGTTTTTGGTGGAGCTAATTATGAGACTATCCCACAATTTCTAAGATGATCGCAAAATTCATCACTAAGATACTCTCTGCCCCTATCAAAACGAAGTTTCTTGATTTTCTTGTCCAACTGGTTCTTTACTTCTCTCTGGAATTTCTTGAATACATAAAATGTTTCAGACTTATGTTTAATCAGATAAACATATCCATATCTACTGAATCATCAGTAAATGTGACAAAGTATCTTTCACCATGTCTAGTGATGTGTCTGAATGGACCACATACATTTGAATGGATTATTTCCAACATATTTGTTCCTCTCTCAAAGTTACATGTGAAAGCATACTTGGTCATTTTCCCAAGTAGACAACATTCACAGTCTACATTAAACTCTAACTTAAATGGTTCCAAAATTCCATCTAATTAGAGCTTGCTGATTCTCTTTTTGTTTATATAGCCAAGACAACAATGCCATATACATGATTTATTAGATGAGCCAACATTCAATATTAAGTTATTGTTTCTACTTAAACCAATCATAGATTCATATTTGCCATTACAAGGATCTACTTTAAAATAAAGAACATTATCTTTGTAAACCAAAATTCTAACATTATTATTATCAAATCCAAATGTAAAACATTCACGCTGCAATAATGAAATAATGTTTCTTTCCATGTAAGGCAAATAGCAACAGTCTTTTAAAACAAATGAAAAATTAGGAGGTAATCCAATCTTGGTAACAACTACTCTGCTCTTGTTCCCTTTGATCAAATCAAGCTCTCCATGCCTTAGCTTCTTACTTCTTCTTATCCCCTGCACATTAGAACAAATGAGGGTTCCACATCTTATGTCAGGTATCCCATTATGAAAAGTAGAGGCCGAATGTAATTCAGTTTTAAACATACCTCAAGTGCTAGCACCCTTGGACTTGTTGTCCTTAAGATCCTCTAAATATTTAGGGCAACTACATTTTTGATGGCCCTTATCTTGGTAGTAGTGGTAGATGGCTTCTTTAGGGTCATTCACTGGAGCTATGTCAAAAACTTCCTTTACAGTATTAGAATTTGGAGCATCAACTTTCCCATGTCATTGGGATGAGAGGACCTTTTTCTCTTGATACCACCTTCCCTAATATCCAGGACAAGAGTGGTTGAACTTGTGTTCCTAGGTGGAACAATGCTTTCTTTAGTTCTCTTGAGCATCCCATGTAGATCCATGACACTCTTCTCTAAACCATGCATATAGTAGTTCATAATGAACTGCTTGTATGTACTAGTCAAAGTCTTAAGAATGACATCAATATCCAACTCTTGAGTGAATGGGTAGCCAAGACATTCAAGTATGTAAAAAGTAACCCTTTAGCTTTAGGACATGGGTACTCACAAAACCACCCTATTGTTGCTTGCAATCTAAAATTGATTGCATAACCTTGAATCTCTTTATTCGAACTTGGTCTTGGAACATTTATTTTAGCTTCTTGTTCATGTCGTCTCCCCAAGGCTCTCATAACTCTTTTGGATTTCAAAAGAAGTGGTCGCCAACATTATACACGAGACCTCGATAGAGTGATAGCAATGATTTTCATGTTTGGTGAGAAGTTAGGACAACATTATCTCATGAGAGGAGAGAAGCTGGTGAGAAGTTTGATGAAGTCGTTGGTGTAGGAGGAGGAGGAGGATGAGTATCACCATTATCCATCTATTTAAGAAAAGAGAACACAATTAGGTTGATAAAGAAATATCCTTTTATTATAATTACCTAACACAAATTATTAATCAAAAGGCTAGGATCCATATTTGGCTGCATAATGTAAAGTGGATTAATCGAAAATTACAAAATAAAGTTATTTAGGTGGTCACACTATTGTCAATCTTCATCTCTACTAGATTCCTAGAAGATGAGATTAATTGACTTATGTCAATAGCATATTAATCTCTTCTAATGTTCATTTGACAATCATGACTAGATTAGCCGAGGATCATGAATCCAAATGTGAATCGACCATGCGAAGTTACAATAAGATTCAGCTCAAGTAACGCTTGAGAATCACAATTAACATATACCTTTCTTTGACTACATTCTTCTCTTGACGGGCCGGTAAATCACAACATAAGATTCAAATTGTTAATATAAAATGAGAATTTTGTTTTATTACTTATAGAGTTAATACTTTTAACTTTGCATAATTGTCCTATCAAACCCTTTCGGTAACTCCACTTCAAAATGCAAGAAGATGGTGAGGTTGGCGAGCAATGAATACCACTTAAAAGCTGACCTCATTAGGAATCAAAGAGACTTACCGTAAATCTTCCTTATAGGCTATAGCAATCAAAATGGACGGACCTAGTTAATGTCAGGCTAACAATGCCAATTTTAAGAAACATGCAAGGACACAATGTTTGTAGATGATGTGATACATATAAACACGAATTTACTATATATATATATATATATATATATATATATATATATATATATACACACACACACACATTTGAATTGGTATATCATTTAATTCAATCAACTAAAAGTCAACAATTAAATTATAAGTGTCTTAATATTTTTTCTTTTAATTAATCTTATAATTAAATTAAATTGACTTAATCTTTTAGTATAAAGGCTATTTTGTATGTGTTTAAAATCGAAAAAAAATGAGCAACCGAAAATAAAAATGAATTTTGAAAAATTTGAAACTTTAGGTTCCACGACGTGGGGAATGAACAGTTACATCGTGGCACACATAAAACACACGATATTTATTAAATTATTGTTTTAGTTCTCAGTAGCTTGCCACAATGTGGACAAGAAGAGACCACGACGTGGCGACAAAGACAGTTGCGATCCAAACCGAGCCCACGACGTGGTGCACGGCGTGACGAAGAGGCAGAACGACTAAAAGGTTGTTTTCAAGCATAAACGGATTCAATTTTAACCAAGGAAAATTCTAGATTTTTAAAGCAATTTAAAACAGAAACGCTACACATACAAACCCAAACATACTTTTCAAGACAAAGTCTAAGTGCAACAGACTTGAGTTAACCAGCCTTTGACACCACTTAAGGGTTTCGAGCCTCTAAAAAAGATCAACAATTGGGCAGCGGAAATAATAAACAATTTTGATCAAAGACTCAAAACCAAATAGATCTAACTCGATTGATCTATGCAACTTTGATAGGCCACACAAAGTAGGAAAAACGGACATTTTTTTTTCTTTGTAGGTTTCTTCTTTTGACGACTTAGTTGAATGGACTAGAGAACCCAACGTAGAGTTCACCTTCTATAATCACACCCAAGAAGCAAACAAGAAATAGATCCAAGCAATCCTCGAACTAAGAGCTTTAAAGATAATCAATATCTCGATTATGTTCCTCGACCACGACGTGGAGAACACCTTTCCACAACGTGGGAACTGCACTTCGAGATTCTTTATAGGGTTTTTTAGGATTCCAAACTATTTATGCTGAGAGGTATATTTTCACTAGGGGTGGAATTGATAAGGTACCGATTTTTTTTTCTCTAAACCGTATATCGTACCAACTATACTTGGCGTAAAACATTTGCTACCAGTACCGTTCCAAGTATACATGGTACCAATATATTTGGCCAACAACAAGTTTGGTTAGTACAGATTAGTAATGATATATACCAGCTTATTTTAATTTTTTATGGTAATATTTATAGATAAACAGATACATCGGGTAGTTTTAACGTTTAATAAAAAAATTAGTGACACAGTTCTTTTAATTTACAAAAGAATTCTATTGAAGTAACGCGAGAGTAAAGTTTTAATTGAATGTTTTGACGTGGTAATAACTATTGAATGATGCGACCAAATGACTTACATGATGTTCTTAAAACTGTAAACACTAAATACAATTGATAATTGAAAAATACGATTTCGTTATATATATATATATATATATATATATATATATATATATATATATATATATATATATATATAATGAATTGGTTGGTACCATATTATCATGATATTCAAACATTTGTATCATTATCGTACCAAGATTGCTCAACTGCTACGGTACTACCAACCAAACATGTTGACTACCAAATATATTGGCTACCAACTTTGTTGGTTCAGTTGGTATCACGTTGGTTGGTTTTTCATTGTACGTTTTTGATAGCTTCATATTTCACAAGTGCTAAAACTGAATTTGGAGCCCTTTATTTATAGGGAGGTGATTTGAAACCCTAGAGGTAATTACCACATTTAATTGAAAATTTCTATGGAATTCAAATCATTATGGAATATTTCATTTTTTTATTTACTGTGAACTAATTAAACTATTAATTAATTAAAAAACAAATTTGTCAAATAAATATATTTTTAAATCTGATTTTTATTTTGTTCTTGCATGTAACTTCAAATGACACTATTATTTATAGTAATATTATAGGTCTTTGTTATGGCTATGAGCAATAATTTCCATCAAAGTAACCTTCATTGGACAAAGTTGTTGCGATTAACAAATCTTATACATATAAAACCAAAAGCTAAAATCTCATAAAAATTATTTGAATTAGTTTTTAGATTATGAGTTTTTTTGTGCAAAATAAAAGTTAATATATTCTATCATCGAATGAAACTTTTTTTTATCGAGTTTCTTTTTTAAAAGGTAAAAGCTATAAATTTTTTAAAAGCATCTCGAAAACTCGATGTCGAACAAATTCTAAATACTAAAAAGATAATTAAATAACTAAATTAATAAATGGATAATGACTTAAAAGGTAATGTATTTTTTGATTTGTACACATTTAGTTACTAAGTTTTTTTTCGTCCACATTCTTGAACTTATTAAACTGTATACATTCAGTCCTTATGACCGGTTACTCTAGGTTAGCCGTGAAAATGACTTAATCGGGTAATATATTTATCATTTTGTACACATTGAGTACTTATCATTTTTGTGCACATTTAGTCATTAATATATTTTTGTTTTAAAATAAGTTATTTTTGTTTTTTTTATTTATTCAGTACTTATAAATGATTTGTTTAGGTTTTTCTCACGAAATCTTATGTGAGACAATCATTGATGAGATGTTTTGGGTTGTTGATGTTTATGTCTATCGCGATCTCAACTGCCTTGGTGCATAGGTCTTGTGGTTTGGATTAGGTATTGTGTTTTGAACGTCGTAACTTCTTCATACGATATTAGATTTTAACGATCTTTATATCCACATATTCGTTTTTTTAGTCTACTAAAATTTTTGTTAAGATTATTCCAGTTAAAATATAATATATACTTTTACTTATGATTTTATAAAAAATAACATCCATACATGCATTTATAAAAAACGTATAAATATAAAGATCGTTAGTAAAAATATATTACTTTTTAACGGGAGTAACCTACACGAAAGTTGTAGTAGACTAAAATACGAACGAATAGATATAAAGATTGTTAAAATCTGAGATCGTATGAAGAAGTTATGACGTTCATAATACATGACTTAAGCAACAAAGTAGTCAAGATCACGATGGATATACGCATCAAAAGCCACGAACACCTCATTAATGATTGTCTCACGTAAGATGTCATGAGAAAAATCTTAAGAAATCATTCATAAATACTGAATGAGTACAAAAACAAAAATAACTTAATTTGTAAAAAAAATATATATATATTAAGGGCTAAATGTGTACAAAAATATTAAGAACTTAATGTGTACAAAATGAGAAATATATTACCCTATTAAGTCATTTTTACCAGCTAACCTGGAGTAGCCGATCATAAAAACTATTATAAGAACTGAATGTGTACAGTTTAACAACTTGAAATGACAAATATTGACAAATAAGAAAAAACTCAGTGATCAAAATGCATAAAAATCGAAAAATATATTATATTTTCAAGTCATTATCTCGTTAATAAATTATAAGAATCCAATTGCATTTTGTATTTCTTCCAAAAAAAAATATATATCACCCTTTTTGGCTCGACATGTACCGTTTCCTTTTTGTTGAAGTTAAAGATCTACTTGCTATTAAAAGATATTGAGAACACTGATTTTATCCACGAGCGATTTTTATTGGTTTTCCTACATTTATATAACGTCATTGTTGATAGGCATGTTAGATGGTTCCTTCAAAAGTTGTGTACCATGTCAAACGTCGCATTTACTTATGTGAAAAAGAGTGTGTCTGGTAGTAAATTTGGCAATTTAGGTAAACAGCGATGGTTGTCTTCATGCATTCAAATAAAATTGATGAAATGACATTTAAAAAGTTATCGAGTAAATTACTTAAATCGTCATTTTGATTCGGACAAAATACGGTGAACTTTTCTATTTGCACCCAAACCAATACCACCCCCTTTACCAATGCTTTATAAATATCTTAGCTTCGGAAAAAAAAAAATCTAAATCCATTCATTCAATAAAGACGGTTAAATCATTAAGTACGTTTTTGACAAAATTAGCTGGTAGCGGATAACTTGTTGCTTATAACGTTTTGTAAAACGCTACATGAAATAACATTTGGATTTGGAGTGTTTTGTTTAAACTAAACGCTAAAAGCTTGTAGTGTCAAACACTAGAAGCTAGAAGCTCTTAAACGCTCCATGTCGAACACGCTTTAAATCTTCATGTTGGTAACCATCCCTCATCTTTAGAAGCCAAACACTTGTTCCATTTGACCCATTACACTTTTTTTACCCAGCTATCTGTCTTAAAAGACCTATCTTTCAGACTAAAAAAAAATCACTTCCAGACCTTAAAATTGATATACCGAATTGTTTCGGGGTTTTAGCAAAGAAAAAAATAGTTAAATAAAACAATGAGAGAGAAGAAGAGAAAGAAAAAAGAAAGAAAATTATATTTTGGTGTTTCCCTTTTGAAAAAAATGAAAGGAAAATAAACATTTTATTTATTTATCCTCAAATCCCTCAAAATTAGAAAGAAAATTAGGGAATAGTCCCGCGTTGCGGATTGGTTACGAAAACACCTATCGAGAAACAGGCGGATAAAATCAATAGATTCAGATCCCAAATAGTGATAATTCCTGATAGATGGTTTACAAAGGTTGCAAATTATATAACTACTCTAATAATGTTAATCTGGTGCATATTTAAACATTCCATGTGCATTTGTTACAAGATCATCCCCTTAAAAACACATCCGCTGATGCATCTTACACATTTTGCAAACAAAGATCAAGAAACTAAAAAAAAAATATTATTAAATAGTTTTTAACAAATTTATTTGAGTAAACTCACCTAAACTGTAGCCTGGTAGAAGATCTCCTCTCCAACTAAGCTTGCAGCAAAGATTAATATAAACTGAAAAAAAAATGATTGGAAATGATTTTATATATATATATATATATATATATATATATATATATATATATATATATATATATATATATATATATATATATATATATATATATATATATATAGGTTAGGTTCATTTGAGACCACCTATATTTTGTGAGACCGTGAGATGCATTTTTTTATTTTTTTTTTTATTTTTTTTATTTTTTTTAATTTTTTTTAGTTAATTCATGTTCCGAAAATAATATTTAAAAAAAGAATTTTTTGATTTTTCCATTTATTTTGCATTTTAAAATTATTTTTAGAATATGTACAGTGTAATATTCTATTTAGAATATTTCACGTATTTTTAAAAAAAATAGAATTTTTTTTAATTTTTTTTAATTTTTTTAGTTAATTCAAGTTCCGAAAATAATATTTAAAAACAGAATTTTTAGATTTTTCCATTTATTTTGCATTTTAAAATTATTTTTTACAATATGTCAGTGTAATATTCTATTTAGAATATTTCATGTATTTTTCAAAAAAAAAACGGAATTTTTTTTATTTTTTTTTTTATTTTTTTATAATTTTTTTATATTTTTTTTAGTTAATTCAAGTTCCGAAAATAATATTTAAAAAAAGAATTTTTGGATTTTTCCATTTATTTTGCATTTTAAAATTATTTTTAGATTTGGTCTCACGGTCTCACAAAATTAGAATGGTCTCAAATGAACCTGAACCTATATATATATATATATATATATATATATATATATATATATATATATATATATATATATATATATATATATATATATATATATATATATATATATATATATATAAAAAGTTGAAGTAGTTATCAACTATGGTTAAAATCCCGTGAAATATTGATAAATTCAAACAGATGACAAGTTTGGTCTCTTTGGCTTCTAATAAACAAAAAATAGAGTGTTTCATTGCTTCTATTGTCTTTATTAATAATAAAAGAAAATATGTATGACTATGAAACACTAACTTAAGTATACAAACTTTAAAATATAAATAGAATGCAGGTTGATTTTTTATACAAAAGCTTAAAGTGCAACCCAACATATTCAATCCTTAATTTAAGGCCAGGAACTCCAATATTAAAAATGCTATTGCATTTGAAGAGTGTGTGAAGTTAAAAAGTAATTTCTTTGCTACCTGCCTGTCTAACGATCTGTTCCAACTTCAGATACCAAGGCTAATGACTTGTGGTGTTTAAGCCATTCTTCTTCATATTATTCATAAATAAATAAATAAAAATAAAAAAAATAAATAAAAAAAAACTAAATAACTAACCTTATTTTAAGAAAGTGAAAGTATACGTAAGGAACAAAAGATGTAATTTCATCGTGTGCACCTTTGTTTGACTCTAATCATTCATGTCCCAGTGAGTATTAGTAAGCCCATAATAATACATTCATCGACACCTTCAATCTGGTAAGAAATGCATCAGATTCTAAGATAACATAATATACACATTTCTTAATCAATACACTTATTTATCCCTAATTCTATATAAACATGGCAATAAATAAGAATCAAAACTACAGAGCTTAACTTCAACATGTTGTTTGTTATGTACAGTTAGAAAAGTAACTGAAATTAGATTGACAAATAAACAAAGAATGTTATGTTATAGAAATGCAATTTCATGAAATAACACACATGTATAGCTAAAATAAATTGCATATGGTTATATATCATGTTTTTTGAAATATACAATATCTGTCTTTCAAAGAGCCGATAAAGTTTATTTATGAATTAAAAAAAATTGTTTACAAAAATAGAAATTAGAAAAAATGTATATTTGTTTTAGAAGAAAGAACAAAAACTGTTTATTTTGAAGTTTTGTTTTTTTTAACAAATACTATCGTTATTGAAGACTGTGTATGAACAAGTAATTTATAATTATAAATATGATTTTTTTATTGGAAAAATGACATAAATGCCCTATGAATTTTTTAGGGTTATTCCATTTAGCCCCTAAAGTATTTTCATTGCTTTATGAGAGCATAAACTATTTTTGTCGGGTCTATTAAGTCCTTTTGAAGGAATTGAAGGGGTAACCCGGTTACCCCTTGCTAGATAAGCATTTCTTAGGATGCCATTTCCATTGACCCAAGTATGTTGACCCAGGTATCTTTCTATATCTTTCTAGATAAGCATTTCTTAGGACCCATTTCCCTTGACCCAGGTATGTTGACCTATATATCTAATAAATCATCTTCCGTTCGTTCTTCAAATATCTAGAAGTTAGATCTTACACAAATCCACGACAACGTTTTCCTGGTTCTTCAAATATGTATTTACCAAAGTCCCTAATCATCACAAACTCTTGGCATGGTGTTCGAGGAAGTAGACAACGATTTGTGTGATCTATCTAGTGATGGATGTAGCGATGGTTGAGGCTTTTGGTTTTAGACCAGAGAGGTATCTCTTCATGAGAGTCGCGAGGTTTTCACTCTAGTATTTTCTTACAAGCTAAAGTAGCAATCGTCCTCATCATCTGGGAAATTAGGGCTCCCTAATTTTACAACTCAATCCCAGTTAGAGTTTTCAACAAGGGCATCTAAACACAATTATGAATTCGGTATGCTAAGAGGATGGAAGGATTCAGGTAGTTAAGAAAAGAGAATAAATATGGAAATGGAAGAGGAGGGAAGGATTCATATTTGATGGTGAATAAGAGAGAAGAAATCAAAGAATGATTTTGTGTTACATACATTTAACTGATTATATTCTTTCTGTTTGAGATCTGATATGGAGATTAAGTACTTGATTATGTTTTTGATGATCTTGATAGACTTGGATTTGCAATAGTAACACAAGGGAGAGTTTCCGTAAGCGTGAGGGTAAGTGGAGCTGTAGTGATGCAGAAAGGAGGTGATGACTCAAAGAAATAGAGTACTCCATGGATTCCAGATCTAGTTACAAGTTACTACAAGCCAGAGGAACAAACAGACCAGTTTGACACCGCTGACCACTGTGACAGATGTTGAAGCACAAAACTCATGGATAGTAGAGCAAACTCATTAAAAAAAATTATCTCTAGAAAGGAGAATGGATTTGGAAATGGAAGAGGAGGGAAGGATGCTTCAGGAGGGAGATGGCGATTTGGTTATGAAGTAGAGAGAAGAAATGAAAGATTTCCCGTGATAAAATAAGAGAGGATGATGGGTTTCTGTTTGGATCTGGTAACAAAGAAATACTCAAAATGTGATGTTGACTTTTCAATGGCTGGTGTGGTAAAAATAACTAACTTGACATTAAAATCGGCTAAACCGGCTAAAATAAGTTATGGTGACTAAAAAAGCAGGTTGTTTCCAACATTATGCCCCTATAAAGTAACGGAAATACTTTAATGACTAAATAAACCAATCCCAATAACTTTGTAGGGATATTATATCATTTTCCCTTTTTTATTCACCGTAACACTCAATTCCATCCCCACTTCGATTATTACATACCAAATACTACTAAAAATCTTCACATGTTGCATTTTTATTAAAAGACTAAAGTATTCTTGTTATATATATTGAAACAAATATATATAAAAAATAGTACTATATGTTTTAATAATTAACCAAATAAACATTTAATATACACAAAAAAAAGTATTTAATTTTTTTTTTATTAAATTCCCTTCCTAAGGACACATTATGATTCCTTTACTTCCAATTTCCTTGATAGATTCCATTCTTTCTAATAACATTCTACAAACTAATTTCCCCATTAACTTCTGCTATGTCAAATCTTTCCCTTTGTCTCAAGTGACATTAACCACAAATTTTATACAAAAACATACAATCACAAAAAACACTCACTTGTTGATTTATTGGGGCAACACCATAAGCAACCACAACTTTTACCCCAGTTTGATAAGCAAACTTCCTAGCTTCCTCATGAATTTGCATATAATATCACAACAGATAAGTCATGCAAAAAATAACTACAAAAAAAGTTAATATCGTTAAACATACCTCACATGATAGTTCCCGAGTATGGAGAGAATAAGAGCAAGTGGAAATGTTGTACGTGTCATTCGTGGAGCTTTGTGACCAAATTTCCCTTTAATTATTCCACTGATGATTGGAAAACAAAAAGCAGCTATCTTTCCAAACCCTGTTTGAGCACAAGTCATTAAATCCCTTCTACCAAGAGAGATTGGAATGGCATGTCTTTGAACAGGAGTTGGCTTCACATACCTGCACCTCCTAATGTTTAAATTTAAAGCTTCCCCTAAATCAATCTCAGCAAAAGTGTTCACAGGATGTGGGACATTATCACCACTTGTCTCTGTTGGAATATCTTCATAAGCATCAACCATGAGTACAATAAAAAAATATGATATAACATTTGTATATGCAACTCGTATAAAAAATATCAAGATATTTTCATTTGGTCTGTGCAAAAAGGTGAATGTTGTTTTTCAATTACTATATAAAGAAACAAAAAAAAATAAAGGAACCAATCCAACGTAGTAAAACCATTTATCAATGAAAGAAAGTCAAAATTGCTTGTGTTGTACCTGTTGATTTTCATTTGAGCAATTCTTCGAACACCTGGCATGCAAAATGACTGCAAAGTAGAGTAAAATCATCGTCTTCAAAGACGGAATCAAATGAAACTGAGGTTAAGGTGAGTACCAGGCCCCACCAATGAATATGATTGATGCCTCAAGTTTCTAAGCAGGAATCCGTCGTCTGGAAAGCAATAGAATTTTCTTGTGTGGTGAAATGAAGCGTCGATGGTTATCATCTGCCATATTTGAACGAAGCAAGAGACGTATGCAAGTGAAAAGGCAAAAATGGTGGAACTGAGATGTCACACCCCCAAACCAGAACGGCGGAAACGTTCGAGGGCGGAGGACGTCATATTCAGTATCATAACAGTTCATAGAAAGGAAAGTACACACCACCATATATATTAAGTTTTTCAAAATGTTTACATAATTGTATTCGTTACATGATCAAAAGATAAATACATAAACATCTTTCAAAAGAAGTAATTAACGTCAGCACGTTAATCCCCAAAAGTTGATCTCCAAACCTGCTTAGCGGTTCCCTGAGAATACAAGTTATTTCAAAGAAAAAGTGTCAACAATTAAGTTGGTGAGTTCATAAGTAGTGTTTTGAGAAAATGTACGCCGTTCGAAAGTTCGTGTATGTTTTCCAGAAAACGCAGTATTTCAAATGTAAAGAGTTATGATTCGTTGTGTTGACAATGAATGTATTAGATCCAGAAAATCCCATATTTTCCCTAATGGTTGAGATACGAACTGTTGTGTCTTCCAAGAAAAACCCTTATTTTCTTATAAAAGTATGAAATGCATATGAATGTTCGTGTTATAAGTTGTAAGTAATTGCACCAGGAAAATTCCTTATTTTCCTATTAGTTGTTTGGTTTGTATCCAGGAAAAACCCTTATTTTCCTAACATAACTAGCAGTCTCTAAGATCGAAAATCGCAAGCAACCGACATGCTTAAAAGTTGTAGCATAGTTTTAATAGCTACTCGTTCATAAAAGCATAATACTGTATTAATTATATATCCGGTGAGTTTTATAACCATACTAAACATAATATGCCTGTAGCGACGTTCTTCAGGCGTCGTAGCGTTATGACAAACTGTCACCCCAAAGGACGGACTGTAGCTAACAGTCAGGGCGCGGGATCATGACTTCCCGTATAGATCTATACACATTTGACACGTTCTCCGAACGAGAGACTCTGGTTATAGACAAGACTTGCAGCGTTACTTTCCAATAAAGAAAAGTAACGTTTGAAGATATACATATCTCATGGATTCTCAACTAAGCCTGTATTAAAGTGATAGTTTTTGTATGCAAAGTTTATCCTTTTTCACAATGTTTGACAAAGCATAAATCATAAGTTTTTAGAATGTATAAAACGACTTAACAATGAAAGGTACTTTGAAATCATTATATACTTTGCGTAAGTCTAATGCACACAAAGTATGACAAGAGTTTTCACATAGTAGTAATAAATCACAAGTGATTCGTTTGATAAAAACGAGTAAAGTGAAATTTTTGATGTAGAAGACAAGTTTGTAAACAAAACCTATATATGTATATGGTTATATATATGTATAAGTTTTAAAAGATGATTTGGTATGTTTCGTAATTGTTGTTCATATTCTTACGTTTTTATTAGAAACTTTGCATGAAATAATCCTTAAGTTTGATACTAAAGACCTTTTTGTACTTATCACTTTTGTAAAAATGGTAATTAAACATATTTAAATGATTGTGTTTTAACTTCCTTAATGTATAAACATTGCTCAAAAATGTTAGAAGGTGTTAATAAATCTATAAACCACTTTTGACAGTTTTACCCTTTACTGTCCCTGTTTTTAGAAAGCTCATAGAAAAATCCTCGTAAGTCAAAAACTGAATCCTTCACCTCTGAGAGTTTATAAAATGAGTCTACTTTGTTCATAATTTTTATTATGATTTTTAGTGGTCTCAAACTAATGTGAAAATGAACATCTTCACAGACTGGTCCGAAATCACTTCTGAAATGACAGGCAGTTTTATAAAAATCGCCATAAATTGTAGAAAAATCGTATGAGCGCGTGCGAGTAGTCATTAGAAAGGTATAAACTTGAACTATTTTCATATTGTACAGTTTTGAAATATATTATGTTTAAGATGGTCAAAACAGTCCGTGAACAGGA
Source organism: Lactuca saligna (assembly GCF_052625555.1). Taxonomy (NCBI): domain Eukaryota; kingdom Viridiplantae; phylum Streptophyta; class Magnoliopsida; order Asterales; family Asteraceae; genus Lactuca; species Lactuca saligna. Next base: position 86,951,769 of record NC_136420.1, on the reverse strand, counting down.
CTCAACTTTTCTGTAGAAAGCTGTAATTTAAATTTAAGTTATGTTTAGTGTTCTAACTTGTATTCCCCCCCCCCCCCCCCCCCCCTTAAAACTTGAAGAAAACATGAAAATGTAGGGGTATGAACTCACCTTATGTGAATACTTGAAGAATGGAAGGTTGAAGATGAACTTTTGGTTGTTGGTTTGATGCTCCAAAACAGCCACTCTTTTGGCTATGTTGCTGTCACGAAAATTTCACAGCAAAAGAGCAAGAAAAATGGTAGTTTACTCACTGTTTTGAATCAATAATTTTGAGTATCAAAACAAGTAACTTCCAGGGGTATTTGGTGGTAAAAATATCAAGCAAAAGGAAGGTGTAGATGGGTGAAATGGTGGCTGAAACACAAAAGGGACAGCAGCCCTTTAGTTCATGGTTTTGATGGCTTTGGAAGGAAGTTCTTGTGCTTGAAAATGAGATGAAGGTTGAGAGAAATTCCCTGGAGTATTTTCTGGTCAAATGAGGGTAAAATGAAGATGAAATTTCGTGATTATGAAGGAGAAAAGAGTGGAAGAGGATAAGGGGACAAAACCTAGACTAGCTTGTGATAGGATGTGAATTTAAGTGATGTGATCTTGTCTAGCCACTTGCTTGGGTGGTTGTTTAGAGATAGAGTTAGTTAACTAACTAACTACTACTTATTTAGTTAGTTAGGAGTTCTAGTTAAGGAGAGGGAATGTCTTAATCTCGAAAATTAGAAGAGGGATTAATAAGCATTCTTAGTAAAATGTCTTAAGTGATTAAGCACTTATTAGTTAAGTTGACACTTATCTCCACCAATTCTCTTATCTTAATTGATTTAGACATCATAAAACTTACATGAAATGACTTTAATTCATGACTCATAACTAGTCATTCACTAGATAATAATACATATATACAAATACATACATGTATACTTAGTATAAAATAACAATGTAGTTTTTGTGTATTTGAACTTTAATGCTTATGTTTTATTCTTTTTATTCAAAAACACTTAAATACATTTTAATTATACCTTATAATAATTCATTTTATATTTTAATTTATTTAAATATAAAATTTATTGAGCAAACGTTTTACATAGAACCTAACTTACTTATCAACTAGAGACATGTTGATACAAAAATTAAGTTTGTTGCGTTTAAATGATGTTATATGCTAATTTCACAAACCGGTGATGGTTCGTAGTCATACATCATAACGAAATTATCGTTAGTTACTTGTTTTATATTTCACAAGAACTTATTTAAATAAAAGAGGTTAAATTCTTTCAACCATTCTTGATAAAATACTCATATTGTTTAATAATCAAAACATAGCATCGTACGATTGTTCCTATTTTTACCAATTGTTACATGAGAGATGTTTGTGTGGAAGGATTAAACTTACCAACGTAGACAATTAAACTGAACAATTTCAAGGGTTAAATAGAAGGGATGACGATGAGTCCAGAGAGAGACAGAGGGTTTTAGAGAGGCGGTAGGTGTAACTCCCGTGTTTCTAGGCTAAGCACTAAAGATAATATAATAATCTAGGTTAACATTTGTAACTCATCTTGAAGTAATAAAGAGGAATTATGTGAATATTATGCGAAGTATGTGTTTATTTGCTTAATTATTATAATTTAATGAATAAAAAATGAGCGTCAAAAATAAATATTAGATAAATCCGATATTTATTAAGAAAGTTGTAGTTGTTGAAATAAGGATTCCGGAGATATAAAGAATACCGAAATCCGAGTTATAACGAAGAAGTTATGACCTGTCGAAGTTTCGCGACACAACCGGCACAACGGCATGTGACGTAAAAACGTTAAAGTGCTTTTTATCCTTAGTGATCTAAACAAAAATCATAGAATATGTTAAATCGAGAGCATGAATAAAAACAATGTTCAAATCTGACTTCGTATGAAGAAGTTATGATTTTTCTACGTTTCGACTTAGTATTATGTAGCCTAAAACTCGAAATTTAGATCATGTGATTTTTAGCCGAAACAATATAAACAAGAATCGAAGATCTTATTGATAGTAGTTCAACGGTAAAAAGACAGATGAAAACGGACGTCGGATGAAGAAGTTATGAAATTTTAATGGACTTTCCTATCTCGGCCCGTTAAAAATATAATATTAAAAATAAAGTCAAAATTAGCCAATGGAGTCTAAATGAAAGTTGTAGAACATAATTTCACCTACACGTGGATAAAAAGAACGTCAAAAACGGAGTTCGTATGCGAAAGATATGAATTTCTGAAGTTCGGAGCACAAACTTCGAGAATTTAACTGCGTTCACGACGTGAACTCAGTGAACGAAGCGTTTCAAGCCTAGAAGACACCCGGCAAGCCTAGGGGATGATCAGGATCAAAAGTCACGACGTGAACAAGCCTGGTTCACGATGTGAATGTCAAATTTGCACCTTATAAAAAGAAACTGAAGGTTGTCATATCTTGTTTACAATCTTAGTTTCCTTTCACTTTCTACTCCCCTTTTAGCCTACTTTTAACCCCCCCGAAGTCCCGGTATCATCCCCGACACCTGAAGCAAGTCCGAGAGCCCCGAAGATCCCGATAAAAAAAGTTTTTGAGCTGAAACTCTGTCCGTGTGGAGCTCGGTCTTTTGGAAAACATCCCGATTTTTATCGGAAACGATCGTTTTAAGAGACGAGGTGATGCACGATTATCGTCTTATCAAGTGAGTGTGTAGTTACTTTCATCTTACACATATATATGAAGTATTTTCTATAAAATACATGCTATGTGTAATTATATTGTTTGTTTATTTGAGATGAATGTTGAATGAATGTTTTATACATGTTTTAAACTGTATATGTATTTTTATCTACAAAAATGTTGGGTGAAACATGGGTAGATAGTTGATATGTGATGACATAAAATGATGAGAGGCCTCAATGTTATTGTGATCCAGTCATCTAGCAGAGTATGGATGATGACCAATGACTTTTCTAAATAGTCTTGTGGAACGTTGGCAGGCTCGCAACCTGTAGGTGTTAATGAACTTGGGTGTTCATTTGATGTACTTCATCCCCCACATGGTTGCCTTATTTGACATAAATCGCTGGGAAACCCCCAAAGCAGTGTTGTCACCCCGATGAAAATCCTTAGACTAGGTCCCTTATGATAGGTGTTTAGGGATGTAAAGTGAGGATAACGAGAATGGGTAATCAGGGTTATTATTGGTTGATAAAATTAATAAATTTATTTTGGATTGATAAATTTATTGTTAGGTGATGAAATTAATAAATTTATTTTTGGTTGATGAAAATTAATAAATTTATTATTTGTGGGTTGAAAACCCTATATGCTCACTAGGCTCCCAAGTCTGACCCACTCAGTTTTCTGTATTACAGGTAGTGGACCCCAAGCGTAGTTTGAAGGTTGAAATGGGATTTTGAATTGTAAGTCAGTAGTTGTAAATATCTATTGTAAGGCTTATAATCTACTGTTTATACTTCTAATCTGTTTCAGAATATGACATCCCGGGGTTTTTGATATATAGTGAAAATATTTACTTCTTTAAGAAATGTTTTGTTAAATTTTTATTATATATATATATATATATATATATATATATATATATATATATATATATATATATATATATATATATATATATATATGGAACAAATTCCACAACATCTTTTGGAAAATTACTCTGATTTTATTTTAAAAACATAAATTAAATCGATCTTTTCTGGCCGAGAAAACTGGGGATGTCACAGTTGGTATCAGAGCATTAGTTTAAGCGAACTAGGAATTTGTAGAATTTCTAGACTTAAACTTAGAATGTTAAGTGATTATTGTGAGACGAATGTCTATCATATTTTAGAAACGAGTACTAGAATATTTTAGGAAAATGCCTAAAATGCTTTTATGTGCTAAATATTATATGTTTGCCATATATGATATTATTTGTTCGGATCTATGGTCTGTTGCCGACCGGATCTGGAAACATTATGTGTGTAGGATTCTAAGTGTATGATTACGATATTAGAACTAGCATGTAAACGTTTCAGAGTGATATAGATGATTTAAATATCTATCGTGAATGAAGATCTAAATTCACCTTATTCGGTGTATAGATAAAAAATTGGCAAGAACTAGAAGTGGAGTTGGGAACACAAACGGAAATAGGAATCAACAGCCTCAATCACTAGCGATTGAGCAGGTACCTGTTGTAGCAGCTGCACCCGAGCCAATGACAATGGTTGGGGTACAAGCAATGATGCAGACGATGTTGGATCGTTAAATGGAGAAAACTAGATGTCTGCTTCAGCAGAATCATGAAGAACTTCAATACCGATTGAAGAGCCCAAAGTGAATAGAGGGCAGTCGGAAGGAGGAAACTTCAGTGGGATTGTTGGTCAAGGCAACCCACCTATACTTATACAAAACAACCAAGATGGAGGGAGCGATGGACTTGGATGCAAGTACAAAGATTTTCTAACTTGCAAACCATCGACCTTCACTGGAAAGGAAGATCTGATCGGAGTTATGGATTGGATCACGGAGATGGAATTGGCTTTCATGACATGTGGTTGCAAGGGAAAATTATAAACGACGTATACAGTACGTCAGCTCAGGGGTGGAGCTGTTTGTTGGTGGAACACTCTGGGGAAGACCCTACCCCTTAATGATCCACTACAACTAACATGGCCAGAGTTCTTAGTATACTTTAAACACAAATTCTGTTCGGCCCAAAATCTACTAGAGCTAGAGAACCAATTACTGACGTTGAAGAAGGACAACATGTCTATTGATGAATACACCACTGCCTTTACAGACAAAATGGAGTTTGCTTTGCGCATCGTTCCAGACGATCTGACAAAAGTTGACCAGTACGCAAATGGACTTCCATGGGAGTATGTTGTGCCAGTGCGATAGACACCTACTTTGGAGGCGGCTATTTGGGCTGCCAAGGCACCTACTTTGGAGGCAGCTATTTAGGTTGCCAAGTTTGTTGAGGAAATGATTAAGGGGAGAACCTCCAACAAGGTTGAAGTTGGAAAAAAGAGAAGGTATAAAAGAACTGCAGGTTCCAACAAGAAAAGCAAATTTTCGAAGTCTAATTCGAAGAAGTTTGGAGGAAAAGGAAGCGAGGCGAAATGGTGTGATAAATGCAAGAAAAAGCACTTTGGGAAGTGTAGTGAGGAGGTAACTTGCTACAAGTGTAGGAAAACTAGGCATTATGCTAATGAGTATCCATCCAAAAAGAGGGTATGCTTTGGATGCAACGAGGAATGGCACATTTTGAAAGACTATCCGAAAAAGAAGGAGGCAACAAAACCCAACATTCCACCAAATCTGAAGGCGAGAGCCTTCCAGATGACACTTGAAGCTGCAAAGGAAAAAGTTGATGTCTCTTCAGGTACCTTTATTGTAAACGAATTGCCTACCTAAATTTTGTTTGATTCTGGAGCCATCTACTCCTTTATTTCGCATGAATTTGGTAGAAAACTAACTTTGTCTGTTGATAGACTAGATAATGTTTTATTAGTCAAAGTGCTAGTAGCAAGTTTATACCTGTTAGCTACCGCATAAAAAAAACATCTTCATCGACTTGAATGGGAATACGTTCCACGAAGAATTATTTCCTATTGAGTTAAATGGTTTCGACATCGTGCTGGGAATGGATTGGCTTAGCGCCAATGATGCCAAAATATTATGCAAGAAGAAGATAGTAAGAGTAAACCCACTAGGGAAAGATTCATTTATGGTGTATGGGGACAAACGCAGAGTAAATTCTGGAATCATTTCCACAATGAAAGCCAGAAAGTGTTTGGCCAAGGTTTTTTTATTTGTAGAAAATTTCTAATATTTTTGTTTGTAGAAAAGTCTCAATAATTTTGTTTGCACAAAAGTCCTAATATTTTTGGTCAGTTATACAAATAGTCCAAAATTAATTTGTTACTAGTTCAAACGGGTCAAAATGCAAACTTTTTCCGGTTTTATGACTTCTAGGTAAACAAAAATTAATTTACCACTAAAACGTAAACTTGACCTAAATTTTGGGACTTTATTGGAGATTTCCCCAAGTTTAAATCCAAATTATATAATTCTACTAACAAAATCAAAACATATCAACTAGGTTTCATCAACTTCTAGTGCAATTAAAAACGTTTTTAGCCTTGCATCATAACAAGAAAATAGAATCTAATGATTTGGAATTGAAATACAGGATATAAAACAAACCAGAATGATAAACTCGACGAATTTTCACATGATCTTCAAATACACACTTCAAAGGTATTCTTTAGCTCTCAAAAATGTTTGGAGTCAAAAAATACCTTGCTCCCAAAGTTGGTGTAAGTTCGCATTCGAATTAGGACTGAAAAACTCATATATTAATAAAACTACGAGACCATAACATGGCACATGTCTCACCACGATGTGGTGATCAGGTTTCCTTGTTGCACATGAACAGGTAGACCGAGACGAAAGTTTTTGGAATTCTTTTTCAGGATTTGAGAATGGTGCGGCACGCCTAGTAAAGGGCACGACACATCTTCAGTCAATATTTGTCCAATTTTATTCATTTTTCATCTTTTTCAGCTCTGATTGCTTCCTTTTGCATCCTATTTATGATTTTAACTGTAAATGAACATTTAAAAACATATTAAGCATCATATATCTTAAAATATAACATTTTAATAAAATATATTAAGAAAATGACCTAAATTATATAGTTAAATAAGACTATATCAAAATACCCCACACTTATCTTTTTTGCTCGACCTTAAGCAAACTAGATTATTATTATACACTATCATATCTAAACCTTGCTCACCAATATCATATAGAATAAACCAATTTGAATTCACCAATTATGTCTCGCCTCAATACATATAGCTGTATCTAAAATCCTAATTACTTTCCAAATCATAAATACTCACAATCCTTATAAATGTGTCACACTCACTTTGAAGAATATTCATTTTTGCATCCCTTTGAATATACCCTTCAAAAATTCTACTAACCTCAATATATTTTGGTAAGTTCCCAGACATACGTATGATAACATAACTTAGAAATTAAAATTACAACTTTTCTTTCGAATCTATAACATTCATATTGGAGGTAAATTACATTTCCAAACCTTATATGTGAAGATTGTTGCAAAATGGCCCATAGTGGCATTTTTGTAATATTTGGGTGAGGGACACATATGTTGGGCGTACATAGCGTACGCATGGCTTAGGTTTCAGGATCCCAAACCCTATTTAAACATCCGTAAGTCCTATGTCTCCTACATTTCATCAGCGTAGCTCTTCTGCCGACTCTGGGCAGTTTGGAATCTACGCTGGACCTGCTAGATCCTCTATGTCATCTTGAGTACCACTTACGTACTCACCATGACCCCTTGTCTAACCTCACCCTAACATTTCGAGGTTTTGCACTTCCTCCTATATAACATCTCGAAGGGAGGACAGTCAATGCTGGCGGGGTATCTATTATTGTAGGAAAACTATGCCAAGGGAAGGTAGGTATCCTAGCTACCACCAAAGTCTAAAACATACGCCCGTAACATATCCTCCAAATTTTGGATGGTTCGCTCGCTTTAACCATCCATCTGTGGGTGAAAAGTTGTGCTAAAGTGCAGACGAGTACCCAGCTCGTCGTGAAATCTCTTCCAGAATCTGGAAGTGAACCGTACATCCCAGTCAGAAATCACGAAAACTAGCACTCCATGTCGAGCTACTACCTCTCTGATGTAGATGTCAGCCAAATTCTCGACCGAAATACTCTCCTAGATTGGAATGAAATGGGCACTCTTGGTCAAACAATCCACGATGACCCAAATCGAATCCACTCATTGTGCGGTTCTAGAAAGCTTCGTGATGAAATCCATAGTAATATCCTCTCATTTCCATACAGGGATATCCAACAGTTACGTCTTACCACGTGGTCTCTTGTGCTCAGTCTTGACCTTTCTGCAGGTCGAGCACCGCTCCACGTACCAAGCTATGTCCCGCTTCATGTTGGGCCACCAATAATCAGGACGAAGATCCTGATACATCTCCGTCTCCTCAAGATGGATGGAGAACCTCGACTTATAGACCTCATCCATCAGTACCTGGCATACCCCGCCCCAGTAAGGAACCCAGACCCTCCTATGTAGGGTCAGCAACCCACATTTTTTATAGTTGAATGAGGCCACCTGGCCTATGATCCGCTCACACTTCCGGTGCTCCTCCTTCATACCCTCGACCTGCACCTCTCGGATCCGCTCCAAAAGTGGAGTCACCACCGTCATCATCAAGCAAATTTCTCTGATCGAAGCTGCCTTGTGGCTAAGTGCATCAACCACAACATTGGCCTTTCCCGGGAGGTAGAGGATCTCATAGTCGTAATCTTTCACAACATCTAACCACCAACATTGCCTCATGTTCAGATTCGGCTAATCCATGAGGTAGCTCAAGCTCTTATGGTCCGTGTAAATGGTACAATGGACCCCATAGAGGTACTATCGCCAAATCCTGAGGGCGAAAACTGTTGGATTAGGTGTATAATCCCATAACTATAATTTATATGTACTTGACCCGAGAGTAGCATGGTCCATTTGGGTTGCATATCACCAGGACAATTTGATAGGTTGGACTTTTGAGAAGAGGTTATTTATGATTTGTTAATATATTATAAGTGCTAATATATTAATATGAAATCATATGATTTAATTAGTATTGATCAAGAATTAATTTTGAATTAATTTTGTGATCAAAAGAGAATAATTAAATATATGGGGATTGATTTGGTAAATCATTCATTCTTATGGTGTGGGCCAATGATCCATGATTCTTTAGGTTGGGCTAAACCAATGTTACAACCCATGGATGATCCATGGGGGTTTAAACCCATGAAGCCTAAGGAATATGGAAGGTCATACACATTAGGATTTACATGGTGTAACCCTAATCTTTCCACACTATATAAGAAGCCCCTTAGACCATCTCTAACCCACCTCCATTCCCCCCCCCCCCCCCCCCAAAAAAAAAAGGAGTAAAAAAAATGGGGAAAATAGTGTTTTATCTCCAACCCTACTCTATCTTTTACCCCATTTTTACCCCCAAAAAGTATATTTCTAGTATATTTCATTATTCCAACTTACATAGATTGTCAAACACACCCCTCTACTAATTTTGTTTTAACAAATATATAATATATGTTTTTTTCATTACATTAATATTAAATACAAAAGATTACATTTATAATAAACTTATAAAAAATATTACACATATACACGTTTAAATAAATATTATACATACATCTATATAAATGTTAGACATACACACTTTTAATTATAAGTTTTTGTAAAATACATTATCATTTTTTTAAATTTCAATATGTATTTAATTTTTTATATGAATGAATAAAAAAACAAACTTTATATTTATAGTTAATTAATAGAATTTAAGATATAACAAAATATTATAAGTATTAAATATTATATTTAAGTTATAATTAGTAGGTAAAAATGAACTAGAAATGTATAAATATATAAATAGAGGGACTAAAACCGACAACATAAAGTTCATCCTCATTTTGGGAGAAATGAATAGTATAACATCATATTTGGTGTAATACTATTCATATACCCCAAAATGGGGGAATAAATGGGGGAGGGTTGGAGAAGAATGGGGGAAGAAATGTGTGTGTGTGTGTGGGGGGGGGGGGGGGGATGGAGAATAGGAGTGGGTTGGAGATGCTCTTAGCATAAAAAATGACATGCTAGTGTTCTTGGAGATCATTGAGTCGATTTTGTTGTTAGGACATTCTCTCAAAAGTCATCATTTGTCCTAGGTGTGTTGTGAACCATTTGTATGTGAACCATATGATGTTATAGTATACAAAACCCTTCAGTGGTATCAGAGCCTAGGATTGTTTTTCTATTATATTTGATGCAAATGTAATTTTCAAAGTTAAAAAATCAAATTTTCTGCATTCTGAATAATGAACTCACTGAGTCCACTCATAAAAAGTTCAACTCGACGAGTCCGGTTCATATACTCGCCGAGTTGGTGCTCCAGTGGGCGGTTTTTCGAGTTTTTTTGACCTGTTTTGGATTAGAATCATTACCAAAAAATGTTTTAGTTCATAAAATCTGATTTTGTTGATATGGTAATGATGATTCTCATCCAAAGTATAAGATAATTGTTAAAGTTTCATGATTTGTATTATTTTATATAATTAGGCTACTTTCTTGAAACTTGTTTCATATGAATTATCTTAACTTAAGAGTTTAATTTGATCATAGGCAAGTTGTTTGATTTTCTTAGTTGGAATTTTTGATCTAATAGTTTTTGGTGAAATCCATAGCTTGTCCTCAAGTTACGGAAAATGAATGGTCTCTTTTTTAAATGTCATCTTAAATGGTTTTAAGTCTTCCATAACTTGTCCTCAAGTTATGGAACTTGAAGAGTCTTTTACATAAATGTTTTTATGAACTCCATAACTTGTCCTTAAGTTATGTAATGTCAAGAGTCTTTTCATAAAACCTATATTAAACTCATAAGTTATGGATACCAAAAGTTTTTGAATAGTTCAAAACATGCCCTCAAGTTTTGGAATTTGTAAATGCAAAGTCTCACTTTGAAACATTTAATTCTAAACCCTAGAATTTTAAATGTTTAAAATTCTACCCTTATACTATTATAATATAATAGGTTAAATATTATATATATATATATATATATATATATATATATATATATATATATATATATATATATATATGTATAAGAGTAAAGTCATTCTTACCGTTAGTAGGTCTCATTCACGAAGTCGTTCTATAAGGGGGGTATAAGGTTACTGCCTATTAAATGGCAGTTTAATGGGTGTCCACTCTCACCCACCGCTTCCTTGACTGGTGGAAGGTCGTTAGCCGAACGGGTTTGACAGTACATTTAAATTCTTATTAAAAGTATAATGAAATACTAAGTAACTAAACACTTATAAATTTTCAATCTTAGTTACTTAGGAAAATGTGAATTTGGTGCTAACCCATGAAATTGCACTTTGCACCTTGTTAAGTCGTTAGTGGAGCGTGTGTGGTTAACCGACACACAAATCTGGGACTGATAGTTCGTGGAAAAGGGTAGCTTGATGTTAATCATAGATCAATGTAGTGTTTTTTTTAACCGGCACATTGATTAGGTGGTTGTAACATTGGGTGTGCCAAGCTAATTTTCATGGTTATTCACACCTTGTTTGTGATCCTCGACATCCCAGTCAAAAACTTGAAGGGCACAATTAAGATTTAAACATGCCATTTAAAAGTTCAATGAATCTCAAAGGATCTAGGAAATTCAATCCATTTAAAACCTAATGATCAATTTCGTTTTTCATGGTGGAAATTGGTAAATCGTCATTTACCTACCTTCAAATATTTTTCAATTGGATTATGACATCCCTCTTCTGAATTGTAAAATATTGTATTCGGTCCTAGCCTTAATATTTCATTTGGGTGTGATATTAAGGACTTAAATCAACTAACTTGAATTTATCCCGTGTAGATTTCTAGTTCAGACAACTATGGTCTTCCCAAATATTTTGGAACAAGTTTTCCTCTTGAAGATGATATCCCAAGTGGCGATTAAGGTGAATGATTAATCCCTTTATCGTGAGTTAGTGAATATGGAAATCATACTTCACTTCTTCCATCTCCTCCAATTATTCTCCCTAACCCACAAGTTCGAAGACTTGAAATGTTCAAGATCACTCAAGCCATAATGGATAGAAAACACAAGAATGGAAAGTATGTATGTGCACATGTCTTGGATATAAAGTCACATATTAATAGGCTGATAATGTTGGGTTTCGTGTTCCCAAGGAAGTTGGCTATTAACTGGGTTCTTCAGTCACTTCCCGAGTCATATAGTGAGTTTGTTAAAGACTACTATGTGACAGATCACAACGTGACCCTTAATGATCTTACTTATTTGTTGATTGTTGGTGAATCAACAATGATTTGGCGCAATGGTCAAGCAAATTTGACTGTAAGATCTACCTCTCAAGCTGACATGGGTAATGACATGGATATTCCAGAAATGATTCCTTCTCCTAAAGGAAAGGAATTAGCCATGATCAAAAGTTTTGATCATAAGGGAAAAGCCAAATCTGAGATTGTTCCATATGTCATTCCTAATGAGTCTGATTGTTTCTATTGCCAAGGAAAGGGACACTAGAATCGAAGCTGCCCTGACTACCTTAGAACTTTAGTCTGACTGTATGGTTTTGCTTTAGGTAAGTCCACTATCTAACTCTATTAAGTTCCTGAATTTTGATTCTTATTACATGATGTGACAAGGTTGCATTTTGATGTTTTGTAGGATCATGCAAAAAGGAAGGAAGCTTAAAGGAAGAGTATGTTGAATCTGGTCGTGAAGATGGATTTCAATCGCCTGGTTCGATGATCGGATTTTTTAGTTGCTGCTTAAAAGTTATGATAGATTGCTTAGAAATGTGTAGCAACATAGTTTTGATTTACATTGCAAGGAAAAGTTTTTATGCATTTTATAAATAAATAGAATTTTGTTTATTTTTAATTATACTATATCTCCTTACAATGGCATTTGTGAAAATTGATGTTTCTATTTTTCTATGTTAGCAATATGCATTTGATTCTTTTGTTTGTGGTAGTGTCAAAATTTTCCAAATAAGGAAATATTATCATCACCCAAGTTTCAGTTGGATAGAAACATGGAATCATGCAACTTGTATTATGTGATGAATGAGAATTTTCATCTTTGGTAAATTAAGTCTAATTCCTTGTTCACATGTATATTTGAGTCAAGTGAACGACTAGGGGATTGGGTACACTGGGTGTGTGCTGGAGAGGTCCACCACGAAGATCGATAAGACTATTCGTCATGATTTACTGAAGTTTAGTAAATATGGTTATGCTTACAAGTTTAAGTATAATTCTGAACATTGTAAAAGTTTCAATGTATGGAAGGATGAATAAGAAGAATTAAATTAGGCAGAAAGATAAAATTTTCTCCAATATGAAAAGATGGGAGATTACTTTAATATCATGTTTTATGATCATCTTAATGACTATGGAAAATGATATCACAATTGATCCTCTGAGGATATCTTAGTGCATTTGTATGGATAAAAATGTTGGATAAGGTGTCTAAGTCCATAACTATTTCTGGTATGTACTTGACCCGACCCGGCATGGTCCATTTGGGTTGCATGGCACCATGCAATTGGATAGACTAAATGAGAGAAATAACACTTGGAGATTATTAATATATTATAAGTTCTAATATATTAATAATATTATTTGATTAGTTTGATCAAGAATTAATTTAGAATTAATTAAGTGATCAAAAGATAACTAATTAAATATATGGGTTGATTATGTAAATCATCCATATCTTGTATAGTGGGCTAAAAGGCTCCATGGACTATCAAGTTGGGTTCCACCCATAGGATGCTCCATGGATGCTCCATGGGAGTTACAAACCCATGGGTCATGGAAATGAAGAGTCATGACACATTAGGGTTTAACCCTAGATGTGTCAACACTATATAAGTAACATGTTCTCCACCCAAAATCGGATACACTAAGAAATAAGAGGGCTTGGCCGATTTTGAAGAAGTGAGTATTCTCTCATAAGTTCTTCCAAGAGCATTTGGTGTTGTGTGAAGCATTTGAGGCATCACACTTGGGGTGCTAGGCTCACAAGGTTTCAAAGAACACAAACAACAACAAGGTAAGTTATTCTATATATACTTTATGTTAAAATTGTTCCCCATGTATGCTAGATAGGAATATAACCTTGGAATTCAACTTTGCATGACAATTAGACAAACATAGATCCAAGGTTATTAGGGTTGCATGTACACTTAGGAAGTGTTAGAATGCTCAAAACCCATCAGTGGTATCAGAGCCAGGTTTTGTTTGCTCTTATTTGTACTTAAAAGTTGAAAACAGAATCGGAAATTTTGCAGTCTGCGAATGGACTCGTCGAGTCTATAGGGGGGACTCGTCGAGTCCATGAGTATCTTCAACCAACTCGGCGAGTCAGTTTACTGAGTGCAGAATTTCGATTCAGTTGCTGGAAATGAATTAGAAACATTACCCTAAACTGTTTTGATAATTAAAAACTTGTTTTTGGTGGTGTAATGTCTTTGCTAATTCATTTACAACAACTAGTTATCAAAATTACAAAGTTTTATGTAATTTTTGATTGTGTTCATATCCATGTTCTTGTTCTTATGATGTTTAAGATGATCATAGGAATTATTTGTAACCTATGTGGTAGATTAATTCTTGATCATAATGTGTATTAATGGAGTCCATAACTTATCCTTAAGTTATGGAAAACCAAGAGTCACACTTGAGTTAAAACCATTAAGAAAACACAAGAGTTAGAAAAATGAAGAGTCTTCATTTTATTACTCTATTAAACTCATAAGTTACAAGAAATGAAAAGTTTTGAAAGTTACAAAACTTGCCCTCAAGTTTTGGAACAAGTAAAGTTAAGTTAAAACTTTAAGTTCCAACCCCTAGAATTTTAAAAGTTAAAATTCAACCCTTATACTTATATTATGATGATTTAATAATTATATATATGTATAAGAATAAAGTCGTCTTACCGCTAGTACGCCTCATTCACGAAGCCGGTCTATAAGGTGGGTATAAGGTTGTTGCCTATAAAATTGTGACTTAATGGGTGTATATTCTCACCCACCGCTTGCTTGACTGGTGGAGGGTCGTTAGCCGAACGGGTAAGACAAGGACTTATAAATTCTCATTCAAAGTATGATGAATATAATAAAGTAACTAAATGTTTATTAAATTCCCAATCTTAGTTACTTTAGGAAAAATGTGAATAAGGTGCTAATCCATGAAATTACACTTTACACTTTGTCTAAGTCGTTGGTGGAGCGTGTGTGGTTAACCGGCACACTAACTTGGACTTAACAAGGTAGGTAAAGGGTGACTTAAGGTTTATTATAGTATCGGTGGAGCGTGTGTGGTTTACCGGCACATCGATTGAGTGATAAACTTTAAGGGTACCAAGTGATTTGCATGGTTACTTCACACCTCGTTTTGTGATCCTCGGCATCCCAGTCACAAAACCTGGAGGGCACTCTCGAGATTGAAACATGCCTTTGAAAAGTTCATTGGATCTCAAAGAATCTAGGAATTTCTAAAACCAATAAAAACTAAATATCTAATATTTCGGTTTTCGTGGTGGAAATTGGTGAATCGTCATTCACCTACTTTTCAAATATGGTATAGCTTAGATTACGACATACCTCTTCTAAGTTATATTATATTGTGATTGGATCCTAGCCTTAATATTACATTTGGGTGTTTTATTAAGGACTCTCTTAAATCTAAACTAAACTCGTCCTTCCTTTTCAGATGTCTTCAAATAATGCTTCTGGCTCGAATCCTAATGGCTCCTTTACTCTTATGAGTCTGTGTGGGAAAGTCACCTTTGATGGATCCAACTTCAATAAATGGATCAGAAACATCAGGATGATTACCCGCTACGAGGACAAAGAATATGTCCTTGACAAGGAGCTTAAGGAAATTGACGAGTCCACTACAACTCCCCAGGAGATCGCTGACTTTCATACTCATGAAAGAGATGCAACCAAGGTGGCTTGCATCATGTTGGCCACCATGACAGCTGAACTCCAAAAGTCTTATGAAGATTTCTACCCTTATGAAATGCACCAAGATTTGATGGAAAGATACCATCAAAGTGCACGACAAGAGAGGTACGAAGTCATCTGCTCCATGATAACAACCATGATGAAGGACGGAGAGTCCGTCACGAGCCACATGCAGAAAATGCAAAGGTATGTGGATCGTTTGCTGAAGCTCAATGTGAACTTCCCTGAGGAGCTTGCAATAGATATCATTTTGCACTCCTTACCATCGTGCTATGATCAATTCCGCATGACATATCACATAAACAAGGAAGAGGTCACCCTCAGCAAACTTCAGGGACTTCTCAAGACCGCAGAAACAGGTCTTAAGGGGAAGTCGGTTGCTATCACTCTTACTCCAGACTCAACTCCGGTCTTGGCAATCGGGCAAAGTCGAGGGAGGAAGAGAAAGAGATCATCGAAGGGTACCAAGGCTCGGATCCTTGATGGCTCTTCTTCAAGTGGAACCAAGAAAGGTTTCATTACTCCTTCTTCTGACCCAAAAGAGGCTGAATGCTTCTATTGCCATGAAAAAGCTCATTGGAAGCGAAACTGCCCAAAGTACCAGCAGGATGTAAAGGATGGGAAAGTCAAACCCAACCATGCAGGTATTTACACTATCATTTCTAATAACTCACCCCATTCGAAATCTTGGGTCCTTGATACCGGTTGCGGTATTCATATTTGTTGTGACTTGCAGGGACTAGGAAGAAGTGAGAATGTGGAGCAAGGAAGAATAAACTTAATCATGGGGAATAGGAAAGTTACTCCTTCTTTTGTTAAATTCCTCTACCTCTAACATCATTAAACGAATGGGTATAAATAGTTTACAAGAGAAGAGGTCATAACCAGTTGGGTCGTACGCCCCGTACCCTAGCCAACTATCTAATACAAGAATACAAATATATAATAAATATTGCTAACAGTCCCCCGCAGTGAGAACGGGAGGAGACTCCCGGACGTTCAAGCTGTACCGAAAATCAAGAAATAACGAGGAAGGTAGACTCTTCGTGAATATGTCAGCATATTAAGAAGAAGAGGGTACATGAAGCACACGAACATGACCTATAGCGACCTTGTCCAGACGAATTTAAATTATCAGGCTTTATTATGGATTACCAACGGATTCGTGACAGATTTGTGATGGTTTTGATAAATTTTCGTTAAATTTACATTTGACGGTAAAATTTGAAAGATAGTCCGTGCTACATAGTAATCCACCCCTGAACTCCGATCACAAGATCGATTTTGGGATATCTCCAGGCTCCTTTTTTGTGTATCCACCTGTCCACCCCACCCACTTCAATGTTTTTCTCCCGTACAAGATGAGAGAACATCATTAATGCATGGCGGCCTTAAGCTTGGCCACAAGATTAAAGATCTTAAATAGGGCTGTTCTACTTTGATCCAAGAACATAAGGATATCTACTTTTATAAAATTAGCATACGAGTAACCATTGTATAAAAATGTCAAAAACTATTAAACTTGAGATTATTCAACGTGTCAATATAACGCAGTTGCTAAATCATGTTAATATATTTGGTTTGGTCAATCACTTAACAATTATCATAAATAGGACAACTTAACGAAATACGACTTAATTTGTCCCGAAAAACTTAAGCCTAAAAATGGAAAATTAAGAATATATTAATATTTTATCAGCTTAATCCTATCATAAAATAAAAATAAATTTCTTATGGGTAATTGTAACAGTAAATGCGGTGGGTCCTTTAGCAGTTTATTGTGTTGCATGTGATTTTTAACTGTTCATCACCGGTTTGTCCGTTGTCGGCACTTACTTCCCCACCCTCCCGTGAGACATTGTAAAACTTTGGTTTAGACTCTCTAACTATGACCAAATTCCCAATTCCCCCCCTTAACTTTTACAAAACAATGTATTAAAACCCAAATGATATCGTACTGATCATGCATGGTGTATTGTAACTATGTTTTGCATCTTAAAAATATCAATGACTTCCAGCCCAGCCGGAAAGAGACATGGGTTTTATACCCATATAAAGTTGGAGGTTGTAAGTTTGACTCTCTCAAAGTCCTCTATTTTCATATGGATAATTTCTTCTTGAAATCCTTATGGGGTCGTCTCTGTTCTATTGGATGATTCGATCTCGGGGCCCACTTTGGAAAATACGAAGGGCTTCCGTTGAGACATACTACCGTTCAAAAAAAAATAACGAAAAATAAAAAATAGGATTTGCTGTATTTATAAAGTATTCTTCAGGCTTAAAATTATTGCATTTTTTGTTATGATAAAATTCTAATTTATCTTATTTATGTTGATAATGAAACCAATTGATATTAATATCGAACATTAAGAGTAATCATCTGAGATAAACTTTGCATCTCACTTTAGAAAATATCGTATTTCATTGTCCAAAATATACTAGGTATACTTGCAAATAAGTGATACTTTAGGGGGCTAAAGTTAAAAATATATCTGCTGTCTCTCCCGTGAATCGTAGCAACTATCACGTATAAAGTGAAATAAAAAATAAAATTATATATATATATATATATATATATATATATATATATATATATATATATATATATATATATATATATATATATATATATATATATATATATATATATATATATATATAATCCGGTACTACGGAGAGAAATCGTGAGAAGATAATAAAATTTTGAAAAAAAAAAAAACACAAATCATAAAATCGAACAATTAACTATATTGGAGACAAAAAAATTGGAATTTTTTTTTTTTTATCATTAAAATTAAAGCATGGATCATTTTTATGATCTTTGATTCACTTTTTATGATCCATTATTCAATTTTAATGATTCATATTTTTTTTCCAATTTTTTTCTTTTCGATATAGTATTATTCTCAATTTTATGATTTGTATTTTTTTAAGATGTCCTCACGAGTTTTCACCGGAACTGCACCATATATATATATATATATATATATATATATATATATATATATATATATATATATATATATATATATATATATATATATATATATATAAGCTAGTATTTTTTTTTTTTTTTGAATCTTTTGCATTTGAAACCTTCTTTTTTAACTTTCTCAAACCACATTCATTTAAAACCTTATTTTTTAACTAATGCAATTCAAAAGTTTTCTTAATTATGATTTAACACTCAAAAGTTTTATAACTTATATTATGTTTAATTAGCATTTAGTGAGAATTTACTATAAAAATATCAATCTTTTGGGTAGACATTAATACAAATCATATACAAATTTCAGAAATAAAACAAACTTAAAGGTTTTTTGTATTAGGTTGAGGTCTTATGACCACTTTTGGAGATATGTTATTATATTACAGTTTTTAATTTGTAAGTTTGTTATTCTAATTCGTTTTTATATTTTCTTTGTTTTTGAATTATTGTAATACACTTTTGGAGATATGCTATTATATTAGAGCTTTTAATTTGTAAGTTTGTTATACTAATTTGTTTTTATATTTTCTTCGTTTTTTGATTATTGTAATACAGTCTTTGTATATTGTGGTTTAATTGTTAATATATTGATAATATGTTATATAGGGTGATGTCGAATATATTTAATTAAATATTTTAAATATGTTTTTTTGTATTTGTACCGCTTCAAAAAGATAATTAATTAAAAATTATAAATATGTTATAGTCTCTCTCTCTCTTTCTCTCTCTCTCTCTCTCTCTCTCTCTCTCTGTGTGTGTGTGTATATATATATATATATATATATATATATATATATATATATATATATATATACTAGTTTATAACCTGTGAAACCACGGCTATAAAATTAATTAAACTTTAATAGTTAGAACACAAAATTATTAATCAATTATAATCGTTAATTTAAATAAATATATGAAATTATATCACCTTATAATTTGTATTAATTTTATTTTAATTTTTATTCCATTGCTATTAGTTTATTGCAATTAAAATGAAAATTTTAAAATTTTAAATACATAATTAAAAGGTTGACAAGTGCATTCATTAATTAAGAATTTTAATAGGGTGACACATGGCAAAAAAAAATATGTATTAATTAAGAGGCCTAATATGATGACACATGTCAAAAGGAGATTAAAACTATTCTTTTATTAAAATAGGGATATATATATATATATATATATATATATATATATATATATATATATATATATATATATATATATTATAATAGAGGTCAAAACACTTCAACCAAAATTCATTTAAAATCTAATATTCAAATGTGTTTTAATAATGATTGTAAAATTCTCAACATGTGTTACTTAATTGATTGATTAATAAAAATATTAATTTTTGAAACTCTTAATTCTTAAACATATATTATTTAACTTTTTAGTTAACTAAAATATTTTTCCTACATAAAGTTAACATTTTTATTTTTGGTTACTAATATTTGCTTATGTAATTAAAAAACACAGTGTAGATAGAATGACTACTTCAATTTCACATATGAATCGATACCACTAGAATGACTACTTCAACATTTGTTACTCATTTTTATGTTTGATTACTCATATTTGTATATGTTGTCTTTAACCGGTGGTAGGAGATCCACATACCCTTTTTAATTATTTATATTAATCATTAGTAATATTTATTTTATATTCCTATTTACCTTAATTTTTTAGGTACAAATTAAGGAAAAGGGTTCTCGACGCATCAACATAAAGTCAAACGTACGCTTTGTAAAATATGTAATTAAAATTAAATATCATATTTACTAATCGGATTATTTTAAAACTCTTGATGAGATTTATTATAATGATATATTTTGTATGACTTTATTCTTAATTTCAATGTTTAATATTTGCAAGTTCATATATGAAACCTTGGATGTTTTGGTGTAATATAAATAGTGTAATACAAAGTTTATTAGTTCAATATTGTTTATTAATAGCTCATTCAAACAATTTATGTCTTATTTTATCCAAAAAATATTATTGAACATAAGAAAAGTAGATTATATTAATGTTATACAAAAACTTATAATGTATATTGGATATTATAAAAGTAAAAGTAAAGTTTATAAGGTATGGGTTATATTAAATAGTATCAAAATATAAGTTGATGGATTTGTATGTTATTTGATAATTCGGTTAATGCCCAAAACATGATTAAAAATGTAAATTTCAACATATTTATCATAATTATGTTAACCACTTAAATCCATTTTTGCGCACCGTGCGATGTTAAATAAATTGTCGTATTTAAGCAATATTAAAATATTATATTTTACTTCTATTTATAAAATTATAGTTTTAACTTTTAACATATTATAATTAACTTACTAGGTTAAATAAATTGTCGTATTTGAGCAATTGCCATTTTAAGTCACAACTTTTGTATAATTTATGATTTAATGCAACAATAGTTAAATTATTACTTTCATTAACTTGAATTAAATTTTCAGTTAAACTTTAAAAAAGTCGAGAGACTATTTTATAAATAGTAAAGAATTGTAAATTATAATGTTAAACCTAAATTGTATTCCTAAATTAACAAAAAAAAACTATCAAACTATTTTTTATACTCATTAAGATTTTTCAAATAAAAACATATTAAAATAAATAACAATAAGAATAGTTAAAAATAATATTATATAAAAAATTATAATGTTATCATTAAAAACAAAAACAATGTTTTTGTTTTAAATAGTTACAATCAAAGAATATAACAATATTCATCAAATAAATTTTAAAAAGTTAAAATTTTGAAACCAAATTAAAATAATCATAAGTTTTCAAATACGTTATTGTAAATAATATACAACAAAAATTGTTAAAAGTAACATTATATACACAAATTATATTATTATCTTTAAAAACAAAAACAATGTTTGATTTTTAAATAATTACAATGATAAAAATTAAAATCTTAAGCAATTAAACTTTTTTAAAATTAATTAATCATAACAACAATTATAAATATCATTAAACCAGATATTATATTCAATTTTATTCATGAGTAACCTATAGGTATAGGCCATTGAGACAATTAAAATTACAAAATTTTAAAAGATATCTACATTATCATATAACGTTTAACAAACAATGTTTATATCAACTTATTATAAGAGCTATCAAGGTCATTGATATATTTAAAACACATATATTTGTAAAGATTTCAAATATATATTTGTATTCTACGCAACGCGCAGGTACTCGCCTAATGTATGTGTGTGTATAGGGTCCGGTTTTGGTGATGACTCTTTTTAAAGTGAGAACTCGAAAAGACACATTTAAAAAATTGAAAAACAAAATCATAAAAACTACAAATCATAAAATCGAGCATAGTACAATATCGAGGAGAAAAAAAAATTGGAAATTTTTTTTGCATCATTAAAATTGAATCATAAATCATAAAAATGATCAATGCTTCAATTTTAATGATGGAAAAAAAAATTCCAAATTTTTTTTTTCTTGATATAGTATTATGCTAGATTTTATGATTTGTATTTGTTTTCAATTTTTTAAAGGTGTTATCATGTGTCGTCACTTTAAAATGAGTCCTCACCTGATCTTATCTCTCTCTCTCTCTCTCTCTACACACACACACACACACACACACACACACACACACACACACACACACACACACACATATATATATATATATATATATATATATATATATATATATATATATATGGAGTGGTTTAAAAGAGAACCACCAAAAGATTAAGAACCTGTTTTATAAGTAAATATGTACACAATACTTATTAAACATATTAAAATCCTGATTTTTTTTATCTTTTTGGTACGAAAAAGGCAAGATTGTAATTTTTACAGTCTAATATTTTTGTTCATATATCGATTCATATTTTAACACAAAATTTATATAAAATACAAAATTTAATATAGTTTATTCATAGTTTAGTACATAAAACTCACAATTTAATACAATCATAATATCACTAATTTACTAATTTAGGGGAGTCAAACCCAAATTCTGCCACTACCACCAACTACTACATGTCAACGCCAACAATTTATGTCAATGTCGTAACCATCATTCTTTTCGAACCAAATATGTATATATAATTATGCATTATCAACTTAAATACTATATTCACAGTTTAATAAACCTATTGAGTCATCAATTTATAGTTTAATGCAACAATTATAAAAACTAATAGTTTCTTACATATTTATTTCACGGAAAAATACTCACAAAAAAAAAATTAATACAAATATTCATATTTTAACATAAATTTCATTAAAAAATCACGACTTAATAAAATCAATTTACAGTTTAATACAGTCAATTCACAATTTAATATACAAAATTAACAATTTAATATATTAAATTCACATTTTAATATACAAAAACCATACATTCACATCCATATTATTTACTTAAAACTTACACTTATACCTTTAGATATTTGGGTTAGTGTTTCTTTAAAATTTTAATTTATATAATATTCAAAATTTAAATTTACATATTTTATTCAAAATTAGAGAAAATAAAATTTATGTATAATGTTTCTTTCATCACATATTTTAGAAGCAAATATAAAATTCATAAAAAAAATCAACAACTTAATATACTTAATTCACAGCTTGATACATTTAATTCACAATTTCATACAAAAATTCATATTTTAATAAAATATATTTACATATTAAAAATTACATCTATGATGTTTGGAGCCTTGAAGGTTGTATTAGATATCAATTCACACACTCATCACAATTCACAACTTAAAAAACCTAAATTCATATTATTTGAGAAAAAATTAATATAATAAAAACAAGTTTAAATTCACATTAAAACTTATAGAAATTTATACATATACTGCTTAAAACTTATAAAAAAATCATCTAATCGCAACTAAAACTTATAAAAAATTTATGCATTCACAACTTAATACAACAAAAAATCATGCATTCATGACTTAATACTTATAAGCAATTCTTAAAACTTTTTTCTAATCAAAACAGTCGGATATGTATAAAATCCATACATTAATAGCTTAATAATTATAAAAAAAATACTTATTCATAGCTTAAAATTTAGTCTAGACATTCATTCACAACTTAATAAACTAGTTGAGAAACCTATTCATATTATTCAAAAGTTTAAAAACATTCTTTGTTTTCAATGAGGCATATCATCAAACACTTTCAATGCATCTTATGTCCAGATCGAAGATTGTTCCATTACTTTAGATATGTGAGCATCGATGGTAGGCAACAACAACGATGGTACGACATGGTTGTGGTAGAGGTGGAGTCACATCGACGGTGGTAGCATCAGATCTGGATGTCAGATCCATTGGCAGTGATTTCTGTCAGATCTATTGTTTTGACGAAGCAAATCAGAGAAGTTTTCTTGTATTCCATCATATATGGATGTTGAAGATCTGGAGACGAAGTAGATATGGACTTCATAGTAGAGTTTGAGGTTTTTTGGTGTTCCGACGAAGCACAATTGCTGATGTTAGCTGGTGACCAATTGTGATAAGGTTGACTATCATATCTGACCAAATCGCACCAGATCTGAAATGTTTTGTGTTTTAAAGAGAGAAAGTGAAGTTAGAAAAACTTCTTGACTCCAGATCTAAGACCATGTGGCAGTTGACGGTGGATATATAGGTATTTTCATCAGATCGTGTCAGATCTGTGTTTCTTTTTTATGATAAGGTAATAGCAGGGACGAGGAATTCACAGAGACAGTGATGGAGGAAGGTGGTGATTATCACCTCTCACTGGAGCTCGTAATGTGGAGGATAAAATCAAAGATCCGAAGTCGAAAATAGTAGATTTGAAGACGAAAATCGTAGATCTGAAGAGGAAAATCATAGATCTGAAGCTGAAGTTGTAGATCTGAAAAGGAAAATCGAAGATCCGAAGCTGAAATTATAGATCTAGAGCCAACCGAAACTTGTGGATCTGTTAACAATGGTTCGTCGATGGTAACAGGCAGTGACGCTTCACCGACAGTAGGAGGCAACGACAGTTAAAGGTGGTTGCTGGTGGCTAACTGGTGGTAACATTTGTGTGTTCTTCAAGTTTGAGATGTGATAAAAGATAACCATGTAAGAGTGTATGTAGTGCATGTAGATCTTATATAACAAAAGATGAAAGTTGGTTGTTGTGTTATACTTTAATAAAAATGGTTCTTAAGTGGTTCTCATATATATATATATATATATATATATATATATATATATATATATATATATATATATATATATATATATATATATAAGTGAATATGTGGTTGTTATGTACCTAAGATTAGGTATAAAACATTTTAAACAACGTGATTTTAAACAAAACAAATGAAACTTCATTTTCTCTTAATTTTGTTTTAATAGAATACCATTGAATTTAGTTAAATTATGGAAAGAAAAAAAAATCATTTATATATCTTTTAATTGCAATAAATCATTGAAGTTTATTGGGAAAGTAAAAAAACCAATATTTTTTAACAAATATAAATAGACTTTGATATGTATTTTACCAACAAAAGTTGGACACAAATTTATTGCATTTCTAACGAGCAACCTTTTATATATATATATATATATATATATATATATATATATATATATATATACATACACACACATACATACTAGTTGTGATTCTCATTATTACATAGGTTAATTTTTAAAAAACAATTAGATATAAAAGTCTAAATATTTGAAAACTTTAAATTTATAGGAAAATAAGAAAAATAATGAATTATTAAAATTGAAATGTTTTTTATATTTTAAATTTAAATAAATAAACAAAAAAATAATGAGTTTTAATTTAGAAATTTTGAAATTAGAAGGTAAGTCTATTAATAAAATTTATATCAATTTATTCTTACATTTATTATAATTACTATATTAAAATATTATGTGGAACTTAATAAAATAAGAAACCCATAAAATGATATGTGGAATAAAATTAACTCAAAATAACCAAAAAAATGACATTTGACAAACTGAATGAGAATGTGATATATGGCAGAAAAAAAAACATTCATTTATTTGAGTGTGTGTGTGTGTGTATATATATATATATATATATATATATATGTGTGTGTGTGTGTGTGTGTGTGTTTGTGTGTGTGGGTAGAGAAAGAAAGGGAAAGGGGAAGCGTCATTTGAGAACTCATATATTCTCGAGAACCCGAGAACTAAAAGTGGAGCGTTGGATCAATTATTTGGATGGCTTAGATGACTAATGGCATATTTTATAAATATAACTATCTTTAGTTGCATATTAGGTTTCTCTAAACATAATAATAAGGGTATTATCGGTATGAAAATAAATAAATAAATAAATATGGAAATTAGATCATTCCCCCAAAAATTCAACCGATTCTCTTTCTCCCAAAGCCATTGACCATCTCACTCAACGTCTCTCTTTCTTTCAGAGCTTCATCGACGATTGTTTCTAGATCGGATCCTTCTGCCTTCCATATCGGTTCCCTCTGCCTTCCAGATCATCGTAGGTCTCCACAACGATTACACCTCGTTGATTTCCAACTATTTCCTCCATGATTTATCCACGAACATACAAGCGCAACCCTCCTGGAAGCAACCCCTTTCAGAAATTGACAACAATAAAGTTTGTGAAGTTACTAATCCATACAACTAGTAACATCCGTAAATCTCTTCACCTTCTTATCTTTGATAGATCTATTATTGTTAGTGATCTATCGGTTTGGTGAATCCAATTGTTGGATCGTCGTTAGTTTTCAACTATTTCTATTAAGATGCTTTCACGTTCTTGAGGAAGCGATTCCGATCATTTTGTTTCTTCTTCTCATTCATTAACATTTGTGTTGGATTTGAATTGATTTTCT
The DNA here is from genome assembly GCF_052625555.1 of Lactuca saligna. Lineage (NCBI taxonomy): Eukaryota > Viridiplantae > Streptophyta > Magnoliopsida > Asterales > Asteraceae > Lactuca > Lactuca saligna. Next base: position 86,925,241 of record NC_136420.1, on the reverse strand, counting down.
GTTGTTGTTATCTATTCACAAACATTTAGGTTTTGTATTTATTTTCACTTATTAAACTTCAATTGCTTTTGCATATGAAGTGAACCGACTACAAGCACATATTGATTTTGGGTAAACATACACTTGAAGACTAATATTCTTCAATTAAATTGATTTCGTTTAAACTGAAAACAATTAGGTTTCTATTTTCTACATAACCTAAATAATTCATGGAATCAATTAGAGATCAAGTTCAATGTAATATTGGAACATAGGAAAAGTTTGTTGAATGAAAGAGATGTGTTATCTTCTAGAAATTAGTATTCACTTTTATTATCAAAATAATTTGGAAACGTTCTTTTCCCCTTATATTGATTGGAATTATTCAAGAAGTTTTGATAAATCATCAAGAAAATATATATTATGTATACCAAAACCATTGTAAATGATTAATTATGACATTTTTTTAAATATTGTTTTTAGTGAAGGGTTGCAATTTTTGTTTGCTTTGTTTGGGTAAGTTTAAAGTTCAGGTATTCACTGTATATGTTTTATTTTATTATTCATTTTGTTATTTTAACTTAGAACATAGTTATAAAATATGATTCGTAGAATAAATATATTAATAATTTCCATGAAATTAATTTCTAAGGTGCAATTTTATTACATTAAGAAATCTATTTTCTTAGTTTTAAAATTTATGACTAAGTTTTGGTGTCATGATTTTTTGAAAATGAATTTACATGTGAATCACATATGAATCCCATGTGATTCATATGTAAATTACATGTGATTCATATGAGTTTACATGTGAATCACATATGAATCCTATGTGATTCATATGTAAATTACATGTGATTCATATGTAAATTACAAATTAGCGGGTTAGCCATGAAGAGGGTTGCCAAGGTTGTTGATTTGATGCGCCTTTTACTACAGTTACATGACCCCCAAAGTGAGCTCCTTTTGCTTCGATCTTGCATGGGCATCGCCAAACTTTTCTTTGGTCTGAGAACGTGCCAACCTGCTCACATGGAAGAGGTTGCTTTGTGTTTTGATAAAGGATTACGTGAGTCGATCGAAGATATTGTGGTTTGTGGGGGTCCGTTCTTTGGGGACCTTCAATGGCGATTGGCTTCGTTACCAATTAAGTTTGGTGGTTTGGGCTTGTACTCAGCAGTATATGCTTCCTCATATGCTTTTGTTGCCTCACGGGCCCAATCATGGGTGTTACAAGACCACATCTTACGAAATAGCGGCATATGTGGTATGGATTCAGATTATGTTTGTGCTTTGGCTTGTCTTCATGATACGATTTTGGGCTTTGACTTCAGCTGTTTCACTAATAAGGACACCGCCCCTCTAAAATCCCAACATTCATTGGCGAGTGCCTTTTTTAGTAAATTTGTCCAAGACATGGAAGCTCACTTTAACATGATGATTAGACAGAAAGCTATTTTTGAGTGTTTAAGGGCCCCACATGCTCAGGATTTTCTTATGGCTATTCCTATTGACGGTCTTGGCCAGCATCTGTCCCCAGTGGAGTATCGTGTCATCCTCAAGTATCACCTTATGATTCCTTTATTTCCGGCTGACGAGACTTGCCCTGTTTGTCGTAAGGCGTGTTTGGACTCGTTTGGGGAGCATACAGTTCATTGTAAAGAGCTCCCGGGTTTCAAGTACCAACACGATCTGGTTATGGATGTTCTTTTTGACATATTTAGACGCGCTAGGGTTTCTACCAAGAAAGAGGCACCTGTGAACTTTCTGACTGACCCATTGGAAGGAAGATCAACACTTAGACCAGCTGATGTTTTAGTATTTGGATGGGCTAGAGGAAAACATGCATGCGTGGATCTAACATGGGTTTCCCCACTTGTGGGTTTGGGGAGTGGAGTTTTCTTGGTGGGGCAAGCTGCTTTAAAAGCTGCATCAAGCAAAGTGGCGAAACATGAGAAAGCATGCATAGAAAATAAACACACATTTATACCCTTTACATTGACAAAATTGCAAAAATGGTCCCTGTGGTATGCATTTTATTGGGGTTTTAGTCCAAACCATGACTTTTTTGGATATGTGGTGCTTTTGGACTAGTTTGTATGTAAAAATGGTCCCTGTGAAAATTGAAATGACTAAACTGCCTTCTTGATATATTTTTTATATTTCTTTCTATTTAATTTAATGTTTTATTAATAATAAAATGAGGCCTCTCTCTCTATCTCTCTCTCTCTCTCTCTCTCTTTGACTTTGTGAAAGTCAACTTTCCCCATTGAAGTGGTGCAGAAAATCCTTTCCCTCTGAACCGAATTGCACCGTTCCCTCACCATTGTAAGATGGAAACCTCACCACCTCACCTCATTTTCCCTCCCTCTCACTAAATTAATGTCAAGGATCGAAGAGGGAATCAAGAGCAGTCAAGGACTGCCACCCTCGACCACCCACTGCCACCGTGAGCCACCATTACACCACCATCCAATAACCACTTTTTTGGATAAGAGAACCCACCCAAACACCTCCTCCGACCTGCCTTGCTCATTTGGTGCTCGTCGGAACAGGAAGGAAAAAAGGCAGAAGAGCAGCCATCGCCGCCCATCATCACCACCCTCACCTAGTTGTCGTCACTGCTACTGTGTGACGTCCGACCCACCACCACCGATACCCACCTCATATCCCCCCCACCTTATATCCCTCCTCTCTCTATTAAAAATCACTACCGAACATAACCCTCATTCTTCCCTACCCTCCCTCACGTCGAGCTCACCGAAAAAGGAAGAAAACGAAGCAACAGAAGCCGTCGGAGCAGCCCCTGCCACCATTGTCGATGTTGTTGTGAACCACCGTCTTCGTCAGGTGCTGCTTCCAACGGTTATCTCCGACCAGCCCCGTCACCTCTTGCGACTCCTATAAGTCCGATTCTCCCCCTCATTATTGTCGTTTTCCTTTTCGATCGATCAACAGTCTTGGATAAGGAAGAACCGGTCTTTGATTTCGATTCTAACTCCTCTTCTGTTGGTGTTATTGTTGTTAGGCCACTTTGTGAGGACTCAATTTTTCCTTCGTCATCTATACATAACAAAGTTTTGGGGCTGCAATCATGTTCTTTGGTTAGACAAGATGAACTGGGAAATGGCTTCGGGGAGAGAGAGAGAGAGAGAGAGAGAGAGAGGTCCTTTATTATTTTTTAATTCTTAAAATAATTAAATAAATATTAAATTTTAAAGTGATGAAAGAAAAATAAAAAATAAATACCCCACGGGTATTATAGTCATTTCAATTTTCACAGGGACCATTTTCACATACAAACTAGTCCAAAAGGACCACTAATCCAAAAAAGTTAGGGTTTGGACTAAAATCCCAAAAAAATGCATACCACAGGGACCATTTTGCAGTTTTATCCTTTACATTTGATACTTTCGGTTTCCTTGCGCCAGAAGTTGTGGAGCTACTCAAAAGAGTCCAACGGGTCAGGCATTGTAATGTTATGACTCCAAGATCTATAGATGTTGTTTTTAATAGAATTGGTTTTGCCATCCAAAAAGGGGTTGCGGCACAGCTTATTCCTCGTTTACTCGCTACGTCTATGTAAATATTTCTTGATTAATATTAAGTTCTCAACAAATTACATGTGATTCACATGTAAATTACAAGCGAATCACATGTAAATCACAAGTGAATCACATAGGAATTACATGTGATTCACATGTAAATTACAAATGAATTACATGTGATTTACATGTAAATCACAAGTGAATCGCATATGAATTACATGTGATTCACATGTAAATTGCAAATGAATTACATGTGATTCACATTTAAATCACAAGTGATTCACATGTAAATTACAAGTGAATCACATATGAATAAAGTCTATATGGAAACATGCATTTTGTCTGAGTGTTCTTCGTTAATTATTTTTTTTTTAAAATTTTATTGTGAATTTCACATTTAAATTTTAACATATACAATCACATGTGAATCTTGCATGATATACACATATGCATTTTTACGAGTGTTATTGCATTAATCAAATTTTCTTGTAGATTTTAAATAATTTGTGGAAAATATTGAAGATGTGAAAAGTGATCGATTGAAGAAAATATGGAAATCTTGACATGAAGGCATTAAAACTCTTCGAAGGTTTGTAGCATTTTTTGTTTTTTGTATTTTATTTTGTCAACAAAATACTTGTATTGTTGTGTTTATAGATTGATAAATAAAAAAATGAGTTTTTTTATGATTTACTTTCGAATATTATAGTATAAAAAATATGAATATATGCATTTGAAAAAAATATGCATATATGCACCTAAAACGTCGATTTTTTTTGTTAGAGCAATTATAGTTTTTTTTTTAAAGTTTATAGATTTTTAAAAATTTACTGTTTTTTAAAAAAAATTGTTGTTTTTTTTAAATGGTATTTTTTATTTTTTAAAAATTCATGTTTTCTAAAAAAATTTAAAAACCTGCATTTTAAAAAGAAAATAGAAAATTAATATTTAAAAAAAAATCTAAAATTTATTATGTTAATTTTTATAAATACTTATTTATATTTCAATGATACAAAAAATAAATATTAAAAAGATTGGTAAAATGACGATCATGTCCTTAATGAGTTAATTTTGATCTAACGTTGCATCTTTGGTTCTTAGGTTCTCGGGAAATTATGAGTTCTCAACGGATCTCACTTATATATATATATATATATATATATATATATATATATATATATATATATATATATATATATATATATATATAAACTACGTATAAACCTGTTTATTACACGAGTTGATTAAAAAAAATTCACATATTAAAATGTAATAATTATTAGTTTAAAAAAATTGAAATAATGAATGAAAAAACATATTAATTACAATTTAATATAATATTTATTACATATCATGTTTTATATAAGTATTATATGGATTTTAAATAAAAAAAAATTATAAAACAAAAACATGTGGATATTATTATTTGTTGAAAAACTATCACAAAATGATAAGTATCAAAACTTATTAGAGATTAGACAAAATTATTTTAATTTATATATATATATATATATATATATATATATATATATATATATATATATATATATATATATATATATATATATATTAATTTAATAATCAATGATTGATTACTCAATTTTCTAATTTAAGCATGCAATCGGAATAATATAAACGCATAATAAGTTAATAACAATGGGATTTTGAAATCCAAATTAATGTTTTAAATTTTAACATGATCATTCATCATTTTACCAATTTTGTCAATAACCAAATTAAAACTAGAACTTGACTTTCTATATAAGTTTGTATTTATTATACGGAATATAATTATCGCGAGTTAACATTACAATGACCACTTTACAATATTTGATTATATGATATTAGGTTACAACCGTCAAAAACACGGGTAAAAAAAGAAATATAATATTGAATTATTAATAATTAAAATGGTAATGAAAAAACAAAAATTTATAAAATTTTAATCTTATTTTTATAAAATATATTTGTGTAAATAATATAACTTTTTAAAATTGAAGATGTAGCAAAACAAAAAACAAAATTAACATTTGAGTTAGAAAATATAAATAGACATTATAAAACAACTTGTTGGGTTTTATAATTTGTTAAACATAAAATATACATTAAAATTATAAATATATTCGACAAGTTATCTATTATAAATATACTTCGAAATACAATACATTAGATATTATTTATCATATATTAAACATAATTAATTTAATAAACAATAACATTTAAAGTTTAATAAAAGAATGAAAAAAGGATGTATATTATATGTACTAACCATAGAACAAACCAAATATATGAACTAAAAAATAAAAGTAAGAATCTTATTGTATCTTTATAAATTAAATGGAATCGAATTATATTCAGAAATTGAATATTATGCCGAAATTAAAGGTAAAAAAGGAATTCAAATTTTTTATGTTAGTCGTTACAAATTTATAGGGATTTAAAGTTAATTATGCAAATTTTGTTTTTTGAGTTATTGATAATATGTATAAAGATATTTAGAATAAAAAAGGTATAGTTGGAATTTTACTTTGACGAAAAATGGTTTGTGGAAGTGCCAATGGAAAAATTGATTTCCTTTATTAAGATAGAAGATTTTAGATGTAAAATAATCATGAAGACCTATTGAGTAATAATGTTTTTATATGTTTTTTTTTCTTATTTTTTTTAAAGATAATTTTCACATAGCATGTTTCATATCAATGGCTACCTAATTTGAGAGATTTGTAAGTCTAGTTTAGCATAACGCTTTTTGAAAACAAATTCCATATTTATTTATTAGTTATTTAATAAGTATACTTTATCAAATATTTAAAGAGTCTATGAAGTAATTATTAATATATAAAATTCGAATTAAACTTCACCTTTATTTTTTTTTAAATAACTATTACATATTTTTTTGAAGAAAAAAGCTCAACTTGTTTTCAAAAAAAAAAAAAAAAAAAATCCCTCTAAAATTTTCTCACATTTGACTAATGTTTTTGGTTTGGATCATAATTTCTCACAACATTAAAATCTAAATGAAACATTTGATTTTTTCAAAACAAAACAAGATTGATATTGTGTCCAATTTTTGTTGATAAAATACATATCAAAGTCTATTTATAGGATACTCGAATATTGTGGTAGGTGGAAAACATCGGTCCAAGCCTTATTGGTATCTTAGATTGCTTGGAGTTCGGAAGTTGTCTTTTTGTTTGATTCTTAAAAGAAGCTAAGATGTCAAGTTAGCTTAAACTATTAGTCTTCGCCTGCTAAAATCTCATAGCATCATGAAAATAGATTTTGATATGCATTTTGCCAACAAACGTTAATTGTTATGCATTTTTCCAACAAAAATCAAACATACTAAGTCGGCTTAAATTGTTCATCTTTTTGTTATCATTCACTTGCTACAATCCCCTAAGTCATAATCCTTAAGTTATAAGCCATAAGGTTTAAGCCATATACCATAAACCCTAAGCCCATAATATCTAAGCCATGAACCATAACACAAATCCATAACCCATAAGGACAAAATCCATAAACCCTAAGTACTAAGCCCTAAACCATAAGCTTTAAGTTTGTAATGGCTATGCCATTAACCATAAGTCAAATCCCTTAGCCATAAGGCTAAAATTTGTAAACTTAGACCCTAAGTCCTAAGCCATAGAACATACGCCATAAGTCATAAGCAATAAGCTCTAACCCATATTACATAAGCATTAAGCCTATTCCTCAAGACTTAAACCATAAGACATAAGTTTTAAGCCTTAAAACATAAGATGTAATTCAAAAGCCCAAAGTCTTTAGCCATAAAACATAAACCATGAGCCATTAGCCATAAGTTATAAGCCTTAAACCATAAGCAATAAGCCATAATCTAAAATCCTCGACACATAAACCAAAATCCTTAAGCCTCAAGCCATAAACCATAATCCACAAGCCACAAGCCTTAAGCTCTAACCTCTAACCTCTAAGTCAGTTTAGACCATTGCTTTTCACATGCACCAATCTTAGACTCTCCGCGCATCTATAAATAGATTTTGATATGCATTTTTTCTACTATAATTAGACACGACATCCATTTTTTTGTTTTGAACAAAAAAAAAAAACAAATGTCACATCCGTATATTAATTTTGAAGATCATCAATAACACCATAAACAATAACATAAAAAATTAAGAACTATTAGCCAAAACAAAAAACTTAATCAAAACAAAAAAAAATTGCTAAATGCAAGGGCTTTTTTAAAGAGAGAAAAAAAATTAAAGGTTTTTCTGGAAATATTTTTTTTGTTCGAAAAAAAATGCGTAAAATTAAAGATACACGTTGTAAACCATGGTTATTAAAATCGTGATTCTGATCGTAGGATTGTACAATCCTATAATCTCACCTACATAAATCGAACCCTGTCTTATTTGGATTATTTTTTGGTAGGTTCACAGTAGAACCGTAGGATCGTGTGTGTGTGTGTGTGTATATATATATATATATATATATATATATATATATATATATATATATATATATATATATATATAACGGCTTTAATTAGTTTTTGTTAGGAAGAGAGTTGAATATATAAACCCCTCGGCGACACATTCCTGATTCCTCTCTCATAAGTTAAGCGCCAAAAAGCAACCATGAAGCCTGTCGCTTCACGTTTCTTCTTCCCATTTCTTCTCCAAATTTCAGTTCTCATTCTTCGAATTTCTCTCTGTAATTCGAGCTATCTAATCTATGGCGAAGCGCTCTCTAAATCAATCCTGTTTTTCGAAGGCCAGCGCTCCGGTTACCTCCCCAACGACCAGAGAATGAACTGGCGGGGGCATTCTGGACTCGGAGACGGTTCAACCGTCAATGCCGACCTCACCGGCGGGTACTACGACGCCGGAGATAACGTGAAGTTTGGTTTTCCGATGGCGTTCACGACGACGATGCTGGCGTGGAGTGTGATTGAATTTGGAGAGATGATGCCGCCGACGGAGTTAAGGAATGCGTTGGTGGCGATTAGGTGGTCCACTGATTATTTGCTGAAGACGGTGGCGCAACCGGATCGGATTGTTGTTCAGGTACGATTAGTAACTGCTATGTTATGAATTGTTTGGTGTGAGTGTAATTGATTGGTAGAGGTGAGGGCATTTTGGTAATATAGGTGAAGTGGTCTAGCAGTTGTTGAACCTCCTTAATGTGGCTATATAGGACAAAAATAATGACGGTGGGGTTGGATTAAAGCTTTCCTTTAAAATAATGCTAACATGTATGTCACATAAAATTTACAACAATCATTAATAAAACGCGATATAACATTCCATTTTAGTATAATAATCATATCATATACCATCATTATGTTTGAGTAACGTTTTTTTTTATCTGTGCATTTTTTGGTTTACTCTCAATACAAATTAGTTTATATGTAAACACTGAGTGAATGATTGCAAGTGATAACTGAAAGTGATTGTTGATGTGTTATGTGTATTATATGGTGATGTGCATGGGCTATCCACTATCCAACTAGTAAAATCTGTTAGAGGGTATTCGGTGCACAAAACCTGTAGCATGACTACATTTGTTGTTTACTTCAACCATTGAATTTTTTTTATTATTAATAAGAATAATAATCTGTTATGATTATTATTATGATTGTCAGTGATGGATTTGGCATAATGGTTTCAGTTTTATTATGTATGTGTGTGTGTTTCTTATTTTTTATTGGATCGTGTTCAATGTTTGGTAATGTTTTTTCTCTTAGTGGTGAACGTTTGGTAATGGTTTTTTCTTAATGGCACATGACATAAGCTAGAATCTAGATGAGTTTTTCTTTTTGGCTTATGCACAAAGAATAACTCAATAGAAAAACAAAAGAAATGAGTTTTATACTAACTTTTTATGAGTTTGTCCTTATTTATTTATGTTTTCCTTTTGATTTCTTCTATTGGTTAGTTACTTTTTTCAAATATATTTTATAGATTATCCATCCAGACAACTATTAATAAAAAAAAACCATATGGTTGTTAAGAACGTTTTAAGTCTTTAAAGTTTTTAAGTTTCTGTTGGTTGGAGTTGAATGTTTTTGGTCCTTTTGTAGGACAACCCGTGAGGCTAATGTAAGTGAGTGTGTATTATGTCTTGTGTTGGATTTATTAGCGTCACCTCCCTATCCACTTCTGTTGGTGGTCCCCACATAAAGTGAACCCGTGATGTTTAAAAACCTTTATTTCCTTAACTTTTTTAAATAACCTTTCTTTTTTTGCTGTGTTAAAAAAAAAAATACAAAAACAAAAAACTCATGTATAGCTTATCGGGTTAATTTAAGAAATACCAATAATTTATTGTAGCATTTTAATATTACCTTTTTCTATTGCATATTAAAAAAATCTATCAAATTATAACAATGAATACAATAGTTGAGTCGATTTTTCAAATGTGATAAAAATTGAAACGAATGTAAAAATGTTTTTCAATTCATTGTAGATAGGTGAGCCGATGAATGACCATAACTGTTGGGAAAGGCCAGAGGACATGGACACGGCTCGAACCGTGTACACCGTGAGTGCACCGAACCCAGCCTCAGATGTAGCCGGGGAGACCGCAGCGGCTCTAGCCGCTTCATCCATGGCTTTCCGGTCTTCTGATCCAGGCTATTCAGACACACTTTTAAGAACAGCCACAAGAGTTTTTGAATTTGCCGATACTTACAGAGGAGCTTACAGTGATAATTCAGACATTAGGGAAGCTGCTTGCCCTTATTACTGTGATTTTGATGGTTATCAGGTAACCAATTTATCGATTTACCTCTTAACCTATTATTATTTTTTATCAAAAAACCAAAAATTGAAAAGAAATAATTAATTTGGCAGGATGAGTTATTATGGGGAGCGGCATGGTTAAGAAGAGCATCTAGAGTTGAAAACTACTTGGATTACATACAAAACAATGGTAAAACACTTGGTGCTGATGAAAATATTAATGAGTTTGGATGGGACAATAAACACGCTGGCCTAAATGTTCTTGTTTCCAAGGTAAACTCCAATAAAGCAATAACAAGTTTTTGAAATATACATTTTGGGTCCTTGTAGTTACTGAAATTGCAATAAGCTCCTTTGGATTTGAAATGCAGGAAGTTGTGGAAGACAATTTGTATAACCTCCAATCATACAAAGCATCTGCGGATAGCTTCATGTGCACGTTGATACCCGACTCGTCTTACTCTCACATGGAATACACTCCGGGAGGCTTAATCTTCCGACCCGGTGGAAGCAATTTACAACATTCAACCACAATCACATTCTTACTGTTAGTTTACGCAAAATACCTACAACAATCATCAACATCAATAAATTGTGGTTCCGTAAGTGTGGGGCCCACATTCCTTCGCCAGATGGCCAAACGCCAGGTGGATTACATCCTCGGGGAAAACCCTAACGGAATGTCGTATATGGTCGGGTATAGTGATAGGTACCCGCAACGGATTCATCACCGCGGGTCGTCCCTGCCGTCTGTTAGGGACCACCCGCAGTTCATTGGGTGTAAAGAAGGATCGGTTTATTTTAACTCGTCGGGCCCGAATCCCAATGTTTTGGTTGGAGCTGTGGTGGGTGGGCCCGGTGAGGATGATGTGTATGATGATGATAGGGCGGATTTTAGAAAATCCGAGCCTACGACTTACATTAATGCACCGTTTGTTGGTGTGTTGGCGTATTTTTCGGCTAACCCTAACCCTAGTTAGTGGATTGAGAGTTTTGATTGGTATGGAGTATATTGATGTTTTGGGTTTTAGGGAAGAAAGTCTCTCATCTTGTGCTAAGCCAAGAAGGAAGAGATAGGTTTGAACATGTTTTTAAGTACAATGTTTGGGTGGTAATTTTATTTGAAGTTAAATGGTTGTTTATGCAATTGATGTTTATATATGTTTTTAGTTTATGTAACAAAAGAGTAATACTTAAATGAAATATCCAACTATGTTTCTTAATAAGAACAAAATATACATGTAACCAGTAACATGTTATTTTATGCAACAGTCTTCCATTTCTTCACAATACGACAAGTTGTGGGAACTATTCATAATAACAATGTGCTTACATTTTTTTTACAGATAATAGTAATATTACTATAGTTGGTACCAATAATAGCAATGTGCTTGCATTTTGCTACTACTAATAATGGATAATATAGATTTTTTTTTATGTATTGCTATCATCGTTAAGGAAATGAAAGTAGGAGGCTAATATGGATAAGGAATTGTATGTACATTGTTGAAAAAAATTAAAGGTATAAAAAAATAAAGGACATTGCCTTTATTATTAATAAGAATCATAAAATACATTGCTATTTCATGCGGTTTGCTCTTGACAAGAACATCTCTAGAATTCTAGTCAACATTTAAGATTAATTAATTTTTTAAATAATAAGACCAGTGAACTATTCGTTTAAAAGATAAGTTTAATCAAATTGCAAATCAAAACTTTATAAAAATAATCAACAAGAACATATCTAGAAATTCATAAACTTATGCTTCTTTCTGCCAACAAAATAGTGAATTACTCATTTGAAAGAAATCATCTCTAGACATCTTCAAAGTTAGATTTCCTTTAAAACAGATCAAACATACATATTCTACTCAGTTGCTTTTAGAAAAAAATATACTTAATCAAATTGCATATCGATATCTGATAAAGAGTCATACAAAAACAAGAGATCTTCAAACATTCAATTCTTTTGCCAACAAAATCAAACTGACACTTTGATTCAGTTTCGAAATCAAACCAACAGTGAATTGTTACAAAGATAAACTTAATCAAACTTCATAGTGACTACAAATCATCAGCAGAAAACATCAATACTGTTGATTTCGAAAATGAAACGTTATGAATCATAAACCAGTAGATTATTCATTTGAACGATGAACTACATCAAATTTCATATCAATACTTTATAACAGCACATCAACAAGAACACTGCTACAATTCTTGAAAATTAAGATCATACTCAAAAATCAAAATAGGGCTACAGAATAGAAATCAAATGAGTTTAAAAGGGAGAGGCCAAGGAGTTGACCTGGGGACCTCGAGCTTGTCCTTAATCCGTTGAATCTTCTTCTCCTTTTTCGGCCTCGAGTTTCCGTACGACCCTTTAAAAATCTTCCCCTTCTTAGTCCTCTTATCCCCCCTCCCGCACAGAACAGGTGACGGCGCCGGAGCAGTCGACGTTGACGATGGTGATAGTGAAGTAAATGCGTACCTTTGCTCAGCCGTTAGTAGTAATCGCTTCGCCGTTGTGCCCCATCGTTGGATCATCATTGCCATCTCTCTGATCGCTGCTGAAACCCTAGAATGTAAGTCGACGCGTACACATGATAACTTCGCCTTCCTCGTAACTATATTTCCACATTTACCCTTGAGGCATGGCAATTCAAAACCTTTTTTTTTTTTTTTTTTTTTTTTTTTTTTTTTTTTTAAGTTCAAAAATTAAATTATTTATAAGAGAATTTCATCCTTTTTAAACTTCAAAATACAAAACCTTTTTTTATAATGTTTTTAAAATTTTATAATCTTTTTTTACCTTAGAATTATTATAATAATTAAGAAATTTAACCATATTATCTTTACGTCGATAATAATGGAATGTGAACTTCTAAATTGTTGGAATTCCGGCCTCTTGACAGATAAAAAGATTCATCTTCAACCATTTCTATGGAATGTATATTTTGATTGTTTAATTTTTGTTGTTAATTATTATCATGTTCTAGACGGAAGATATTTTAGATATTACCATTGATATTTTAATGTTTAAAAAATGCATATACAATATTTTGATATTTAAAAAGGGTATATATGATATTTTGATGTTTAAAAGGGACATATATGATATTTTGAAATTTTATGAAGGGTAAATATGATATTTAGAAATTAAGTTGGATAAATATAATATTTTGATGTTTAAGAAAAGCATATATGAATATATATATATATATATATATATATATATATATATATATATATATATATATATATATATATATATATATATATATATATATATATATATATATATATATATATATATATATAAACGGCAAATATACTAAACTATTCCTAAATTATTCAACTTATGTCCATAGTGGAACTTGAACCCTCAACCTTATATATTGTCAACCAAGTTCCAAACTTGATTTTCATACATGGACCGGATCTTGTTGTACATTGTCTCTTTCCATTTAGCAGACTCGGGGCCCTCCATGGTTTCCTTGTAGTTAGAAGACTCGTCTAAATTTACCAGTGTACTATCACTGATAAACGTATTACCGTCCGTAGTAATATGAAAACCCTAAAACTTCAGTGCCATTCTAACTCGAGCGGAACATCTGGGCGGCAATGACTCGCCAATCGGTTCAACATGAATCTCTTCCTTAGGTTGAACGCTAGTGTTAGAGGTTCCTTCACCGCTTGATTCTTGAATCTTTTCAATATCAATTGTTCTCCCAATGTCCTCTTAGCATATGATTTCCCTCTCGCGGAAAACTCCTATCCTTACTACGAAGACCATGTTGTCACTAGGTTTGTAGAAAAGATATCCAAAGAATTTATGTGGGTAACCGATGAAAATACACTGCTCGCTACGAGGTTCAAGCTTGTTGTGAGACTCTCGTCTTACGAAAGCTTCACAACCCCAAACCTTGATATGTGCCAACGAGAGAACCTTCCCTGTCCACATCTTGTGAGGTGTTTTGGCAACCTTCTTAGTCAGTACTAGATTAAGGATATGGGCGATAATCTCTAAGGCATACCCTCAGAATGAGATTGGTAGCGAAGCTCGAATCATCATGGAACAAACCATGTCCAACAATGTTCGATTGCGCCTCTCAGGCACACCATTAAGTTGTGGTGTCTTAGGTAGCTTCAATTGTGAAACAATTCCACATTCCTTAAGATAGTCGTGGAACTCGATGCTAAGATACTCACCACCCCTATCGGATCTGAGCATATTTATCTTCCTGCCCAATTGATTCTCCACTTCTTACTTAAACTCTTTGAACTTTTCAAAGGTTTCCGACTTGTGCTTGATTAAGTAGATGTATCCATATCTACTACAATCGTTGGTAAAAGTCACATAGAAGCGGTTAGCATCCCTTGTGGTAGATCTGAAGGGCCAACACACGTCTGTGTGTATGAGATCCAACAATCTCTCACCTCTTTCACAAGTACCAGTGAAAGGTGATTTAGCCATCTTTCCAAGTAAACAATATTCGCACGCATCATCTAATTTTAGGTCAAATGATTCCAACACTCCATCCTTTTGGAGTTAGGCTATACGCTTCATGTTGACATGTCCAAGACGACATTGCCACAAGCATGTCTTGTCTAAACCATTAGACGAATCATTACACAACACATCATTTCCTAAGTTGTCTACAACCATCACAGTTTCATATACACCATTACAAGGCAATGCTTCAAAATAAAATAAACCATTATAATAAGCATTAATAGAACTAGTTTCATTATCAAATGAAAATCTAAAACCTTGTCTGTACAAATCATGAAAAGAAATAATATTCCTTGTGACATCCCTATTTTCATGGCCATAAAAGTCCGATTTCGTTTATGCTTTTATAATAAAATCAGAGTAATATTTCAAAGAAAAGTGTTGTGGAATTTGTTCTTAAAAAAAATATGATAAAATTTATCAAAATATTTCCTAAAAAATGTATTTTCATTTCATTACTAACTTGGGATGTCAACATCGATACAAATCAAAAGCATAAACAATACAATATAGGCCTCACAACATGTATTTACATCTACTGGCCTATAATCCAAATTTCATCGTCAAGTCATCCAACTATGATCTTGTTTCACTACCTATAATACATAAAGTTGAGTAAGTCAGGCTTTGGAGACTGGTGAACACATAGGGTTTAACCCACAATAAATAAATTTATTAATTTTATCAACCAACAATAACCCTGATTACCAGTTCCCGTTATCCTCACTTTACATCCCTAAACGCCTATCACAAGGGACCTAGCCGAAGAATCATCATCGGGATGGACACTACTGCTAAGGGGATTCCTCAGCCACATATGTCCGTAAGGCAACCAGGAGGGGGTTGGAGTACATCGGTGAACACATCTTTCACAAACACCTACATGTTGCAAGCCTACTAGCATTCTACTAAACTGTCTAGAAAAGTCTGTGGTCGTCATTTGTACTCCGCTAGATGACTGGAACATCATCAAATTCAAGGCCACTCATCATTTTATTTCATCACACATCAACTATTCATCTACCTATGTTTTACCCAACATATTTGTAGATAAAAATACATATACAGTTTAAATAATTCTAAACCTGTATAAAACATTCATTCAACGTACATCTCGAATAAACAAACAAACAATATATATATATATATATATATATATATATATATATACACACACACACATAGCATGTAATTTATATAAATTATTTCATATCTATGTGTAAGATGAAAGTGACTATACACTCACCTGATTAGATGGTGATTGGACAACACATCGTTTCTTAAAACAATCTTTTTCGATGAAACTGGGAGGTTTGCTCAGAAAACCGGGCTTTACGCGAGCAGAGTTTCACTCGAAAAAACTCTTTTTCTCGGAGATTTCGGGCTCTCCGGGGATTTCTTCTAGTGCTAGGAAGGTTCCCTAGACTTCGGGGGGTTTAGTGTAGCTTAAGAGAAAGTAGAATGTGAAAAAGTGTAAATTTTTGTAAGACAATTCGGGGTAGCCTCACACCCCTTTTATAGGTGGATGAAGCCTCTCGTTACGTTGGGCATAACTGTGGTATGCGAGGCGTACTGTTATACGCTGAGCGTACCTTTGTATGTTGCGCGAAGGAGCGGGGGTATTTTGGACGTGTCAAGTACGTGTCAAGCATACGAAGGGTATAACATGGCCACTTCTGGACTGAGAAAATATGAGACCGTTGGGCATACGAATCTCGTACGCTGGGCGTACCTCGGTATGCTTAGCGTACCCCTTCGTACTTTGGGCGTTCCTTCGGATTAGCCTCGAAGTGTGTGCCTCGAACTTCAAAAATTCATAACTTTCACAGGCGATCTCCGTTTTTGACGTTATTTATATCCACATGTAGGTAAGATCGTGATCTACAACTTTTGTTTAGATTCCGTCGGCTAACTTTGACTTTATTTTTAAAGTTATATTTTGTAACAGGCCAAGACAGGAAAAAGTCCATTAAAAATTCATAATTTCTTCATCCGACGTCCGTTTTTGTCTATCTTTTTACCGTTGAACTACTATCAATAAGATCTTCGATTCTCATTTAGGTTGTGTCAGCTAAATCGCTTGATCTATAATTCGAATTTCGGGTTGCACATTGTTATGCCAAATCTTAGAAAATTCATAACTTCTTCAAACGAAGTCAAATTTCGACGTTCTTTTTATTCACGCTCTCAGTTTAACGTATACTACGACTTTCATTTAGATCGCTAAGGCTAAAAAGCACTTTATCATAAACTCACTTTTTACTTCACATAGCGTCGTACCGGTTCTGTCGCGAAACTTCGACAGACCATAACTTCTTTGTTATAACTCGGATTTCGGCATTCTTTATATCCACATAATCCTTGCTATGACCACTACAACTTTCTTCATAGATATTGGCTTTATATAACATTTTATTTTGACGCTTATTATTATTCTTAATTTATTATATCATCATAATTAAGTATAATACACATAAATGTACATAATACTCAAATAATTCATTTTTATTATTTCAAAACGAGTTACAAATGTTAACCTAGACTATTATATCATCCTTAATACTTAGCCCAAAAACACGGGCGTTACATTCCTTGTCATTTCTGACGAGTAGCAACAATCATTCAAATCTACTCATAACCTACTACTAAGCAGTGAAGAATAAACCCCGATCTTGCTGATAGACGATGATTTCATATTCCCCATTATCAGGCTCATCTTCTCGTGCTCCACATCTCTACTTCTTTTTAGCCCATGCAAATTATAACAAATGTGAAAACCAAATCATGTATAAAGGACCCAAGAACTAGCATGTGATGAGTTATTAGATGGAATAGTATAAATATCTGCGAATGAGGGTTTTATATTCTCATCCTTAATATCCTGCAAGTATTTTAGGCACCTTCGTTTTCTAATGCCCCTTCTCATGATAGTAGAAGAATGTTGCTTCTTTAGGATCGGAAGGAGTGGCAGAACCAGTTTTACCATTAGATACATTGGAAGAGGATCCATCATGTGACTTTCCTTTATGGTTCTTAGAGGGAGCTTTCCTCTTTTTCCCTTTTCCATGTCCAATAGCCAGGACTGGGGGTAGCAACAACAAGAGTGGACTCGACACCATTGCCTTTCAATCCACTTTCAACGGTTCTCAACAAACTCTGAAGCTTGCTCAAGGTAACCTCCTCCTTGCTCATATGATAAGTCATCTTGAACTGATCATAGCAAGGAGGTAAAGAGTGTAGGACTATATCAATAGCCAACTCTTCATCAAAGTTGACATTCAACTTGAGCAAACGATCCACATACCTTTGCATTCTTTGCAAGTGGGTCGTGATGGACTCTTCATCCCTCATTTTAGTTGTTATGAGTGAGGTGACAATCCCGTACCTTTATTGATGCGTACTTTGATGGTACTTTTCCATCTAGTCCTGGCACATCTCATAAGACCAGTAGTCCTCATAGAACCGCTGCAGCTCGGGATTCATAGTGGCCAACATAATGCACGACACCTTTGTAGCATCCTTTTCGTGAGCCCTATACTTAGCCAATTCTTCAGGAGTAGCTGTGGTTTCATCTATCTCTTTGAGTTCTTTGTCGAGGACGTACTCTTTCTCCTCCTCTTGCAAGGCCATTCGAATGTTGTGAATCCAATCGTTGAAATTGGATCCATCGAAGGTGATCCTAGCACAAATATTTATAATAGAATAGGAGCTTGAGGAGTTATTGGAGTTCGAGCTAGAAGCATTGAATGAGCCAGACATCTGAAAAAGAAAAAGGAAAAAGTTTTGATTAGATAAGGAATCCTTAATATAACACCCAAATGAAATATTAAGGCTAGGACCCACCACAATAATTCACAATTCGGAAGAGAGATACAGTAATCCAATTGTAAATTATTTAAAGGTAGGTGAATGACGATTTACCAATTCCACCACAAAAAGCGAAATGAAGAATTAGGTTTTAAATGAAATGAAATTCCTAGATGCTTTTGAGATTCATTGAACTTTTCAATGGAATGTTTAATCTCGATTATGCCCTTCAAGTTTGTGACTGGGATACTGAGGATCACAAACAATGTGTGAATAACCATGCAAATTAGCTTGGTACTCTCAATGTCATTCACCACCTAATCAATGTGATGTTAACCACACACGCTCCATTAATCTATGATAATTTACGAGCTACCCATTATCATCCTTGTTAGTCCAAGTTAGTGTGTCGGTTAACCACACACGTTCCACTAACGACTTGACAATGTACAATGTGCAATTTCATTGATTAGCATCAAATTCACATTTTCCTAAAGTAACTAAGATTAGGAATTTATAAAAACATTTAATTACTTTATATTTATCATTATACTTATTAACGAGGGAATATATATATATATATATATATATATATATATATATATATATAGGTTCAGGTTCATTTGAGACCATTCTAACTTTGTGAGATCGTGAGACCAAATCTAAAAATAATTTTAAAATACAAAATAAATGGAAAAATCCAAAAATTCTTTTTTTAAATATTATTTTCGGAACTTGAATTAACTAAAAAAAATATAAAAAAAATAAAAAAAAATAAAAAAAATTCCGTTTTTTTTTTGAAAAATACGTGAAATATTCTAAATAGAATATTACACTGACATATTCTAAAAAATAATTTTAAAATGCAAAATAAATGGAAAAATCAAAAATTTCTTTTTTTAAATATTATTTTCGGAACATGAATTAACTAAAAAAAATTAAAATAAATAAAATAAAATAAAATAAAATAAAAAAAATGCGTCTCACGGTCTCACAAAATATAGGTGATCTCAAATGAACCTAACACTATATGTGTGTGTATATATATATATATATATATATATATATATATATATATATATATATATATATATATAACAATAGTATAAAGGTTATATTTTAAACTTTTAAAATACTAGGGTTTCTAGAATTTAATATTTCAAAATTAAACTCTTAATTAAATTTTAAATTCCAAAACTTTGAGCGTGCAATTTGAAACTTTTCAAAATTACTAGTTCAAATTTTAAATAATTAACTAATCATACAATTAGACATTATCTTAAAATTTAACCAAATCAATCTATTTAGTTAAGGAAATAACATTACGAAGCACATAATTCAATTTAAGGCATTAAAAATGAATTATGGTAATTATCCTAATATAAGATAGATTTGAAAATCGAAATATTAACTGTCAGACAAGTCAACTCGTCGAGTCAGGGCTTGGACTCATCGAGTTCATCAGACAGAAAGCAAAATCGGTTTTGTTCCAGCTTTAGACAAATCACTAGTGCATTAAATATAACAGAAAAACATCTTAGGCTTTGATACCACTGATAGGTTTTAAGCGTATATACCTTCATATGTGTACATGCAATCCTAATTACTTTGGATATAGGTTTTTCTCAAGTTATACATGCAAATAACATTTCCAAAGCAATAATCCTAAATCTAGTATATATAAAATTGAAATCTATATATTATTAGGGTTAGATGAACCTTTCTTGTTATTTAGTAATAACAAGTATTCCTTGCTTGATCTTTACTTCTAAGAGCTTATTGCCCTAAGCGTTTCCCCTCTAATGGAGTCACAAACACCACTAGCAAAGGATGAAGGAGAGGGGTGATGGAGGCTCTTCAATTTTCTGCTAGGGTTATCTTAGAATGTATAGGAGCCAAAAATTATATACCAAGGGGTTCCTTATATAGTTAAGGCTGTTAGGGTTTTCAGGTGGAAACCCTAATCTGATTGTTTAGGCCTTAAGTATAGTCCATGGACCTCCTTCGTAGAAGCCTTGAACGAAATCACTATAGGGCTTCCTATATATTTCGTCCACTCCCTTCTAAAGGAGTCCATCAGCCAAATATTGCACCTATCAGTGATTTGCAATATCAGTCCCCTTTCTATTTAATCAGTTTCTTTAATCCCAAAATTAATTTTAAATTAATTTCTGATTAATAATAATTAAATAATATAATTTCTCAATTAATATATTATTCTTATAATATATCAATAAATCATTTATCAAACTCTTTTTCCAAAAACATCCTGTCAAGTTGTTATGGTGAAGGCAACCTAAAAGGACCATGCTACTACCAGATCAAGTACATACCAATTACAGTTATGGGCCTAAACACTTAATCCAACAGTTATATCACATATATATATATATATATATATATATATATATATATATATATATATATATATATATAATTTCACCTCATATAAGAAATTTTTACCCCCCCCCCCCCCCCCGGCCGATCCTTACAACGACACGATCTATACTCTCGGATTTAAATTTAACCTCTTTACCTCCAAACTCCCACATCTAAAATTAACCTCTTTACCTAATCCATACTCCCATATCTAAAATCAACCTTTTTTCCTAATCCATACTCTCGGATCTAAAATTAACCTCTTTACCTAAACCATAGTCTCAGATCGGGTATGTCTAATCCATGCTCCCAGATTAATAATTATGCCATTTCCATATTCTCGGACTAAGGACAATTGACTATGTCTAATCCATGCTCCTGGATTAATGACAAGTAACTATGTCCTCTCCATACTCTCGGACTAAGGATAAAATGACTATGTCTAATCCATGCTCCCAGATTAATGAAAAATAACTATGTCCTTTGCATACTCTCGCACTAAGAACAAATGACTATGTCTAATCCATGTTCTCGGATCAATGAAAAATCTTAAAGTTTGACTCTCCGTGTATATCTCACCCACACTCATAAGTAGATATTACCTGATATCCATCCTAGTTAATTTAGGTTTGTTATGTATCCTAAATCATCATATATCATCAGATATGCTCTTAACACGTATCTCAGGCAATAACAAATATTTCACACACAAACATATATTTAATACTTTAATCAATATTTGTAATAAAATCATGTTCATGAAAAAGACTATGCACTCACACATAAACTCTTTAACAAATATTTAATTCTTTAACATATATTTAATACTTTAATTAATACTTGTATTAAAATCATGTTCAACTATGCACTCACACATAAACTCTTTAAAAAATATTTAAATCTTTAAAAAATATTTAATACTTTAATTAATACTTGTATTAAAATCATGTTCATGAAAGGAACTATGCACTCACTTGTTAAAGTGATGATTCCAAACTCGGGCAGCGCTTCACTTCTAATGATTCTATTTTCCTTCGACGAAAACTAGTATAATTACCGCTAGAAATTAGTCTAATATTTATTGCAACTATTTACGAGTGATATTGTTTTATAAGTGTTAAAAATACTTTTCAACCAGTATGTACAAACACGGGCCGAACATGAAACACTGGAGGGGATGACCATTTTGATATTATAGCACTTCTAAAATCCAACAACTCTATGCGACCCTTCAAACCAGATTTCATGTACTGCGAGTAGTTAAAAGATATTATAATAACACTTTTTAGAGTATATTTTATACTCCAACCATCCCGAAATTATTGTCCACGTTTGACTTTTGAAGTCTTTTCGTGTCAACTTTGACCACAAATAACATTTTTAGTGTTATATAATTTTTGATGAAACTTATAACAACGAAAATACATTTAAAAGACAATTCATTTATATATCTTGCATAAAAAATTATATAACAAAAAGTAAATTATTTAAGGTCAAAGTTGAACAAAAGAAACTTAAAAAGCCAAACGTGGACAATAATTTTGGGACGGAGGGAGTAATATATTTATTGTTTATAAGTTCATAATAACGATATTGAGCTTAAACATAAGCTATACTTAAAATAGGGTAAGCATAACTACTTACCTAGAGGTTTTGCTAGGAACCGGGCTCTGCGGGGAAGAACTTCCGAGCTGAAAATCTCTGTTTCTCGAAGCCTTCTAGCACTCCGGGGGTTTCCTCTAGCACTTAGAAGGTACTACAGGTTGGGGGAGGTTTAGAGAGAAGTTGGAGAGAGAGAGAGAAAGAAAGAGAGAGAGAGAGAGAGAGAGAGAGAGAGAAGGGTTGAGGTGTGAGGAAATGAGTGAGCCTTGCATGGTATGTATAGGCTGAAAAATGGCTCAAATCAGCAAGTTCTGAGCTTCCAACTCTTCAAGTTGGGTGCCAAGTGTCACCATCTAGTGGCAATGCATGGGGAGGAAGCAATGGCTCAGATCGCGCCACATCACCCACTTCGTATCAGCCCATCATGACTTCTAAATTTCGTAACTTTCACATACGAGCTCTGTTTTCGACGTTTTTTATATTCACGCATAGGTATTAACAAGATCTACAAATCTTCTTTTGAATCTGTCAACTAATTCTTGAAACGATTTTAAATTTAACAATATGAGAAGATTACGTTGTTTATCGACCGTCTAAAATTCATAACTTCTACATAAGGACTCCATTTTTTACTATCTTTTTATCCTTGAGCTCCTATTTATGATATCTTAAATTCTCATTTACGTTGTGTTGGCTAAAAATCGATCGACCTAAAATTCGAATTTTGGGTTGCATACTGCTATGCCAAATCTTAGAAAAATCATAACATCCTCATACGAAGTCAATTTGGACGTTCTTTTATACGCGCTCTCGGTTTAATGTATACTACGACTTTCGTATAGATCCCTAAGGCTAAAAAGCAATTTATCAAAAATTCATTTTTTACGTTACGAGATGTCGTACCGGTTTAGCCGTAAAATTTCGACGGTCCATAGCTTCTTCGTTATAATTCGGATTTCGACGTTCTTTATATGTACGAACCCTTATTACATATACTATAACTTGATTAAGATTATTCATTCTAAATAATCTTCCATCAAAAAGTCATTTTGGACATTTATTGTCTCTAAATTGACTAGACCGAATTTACAGACATTACACCTGGTCCGTACTAAATTGATGTGTTCAATTTTGTGGTATGAATTGATCACAAATTGGGAAATCGGGTAACAAAATAAATGACCATGAGGTTGATCGTTTAATCCATGACTCAGTTCATAAGACATATTGTAGAACGAAGGAATAACTGATCACTTATCTTAGGGTCAACGTTTGATTTGAATCAGAGTTTGGCAATGGCTTTGGAAAACACTCTTTGTTGTTTAGTTCAAGGTCTATACTTGCAATTGTAGTTACAAACTTATCCAAGTGAGAGACTGTTGGATTAAGGTGTCTAAGTCAATAATTAAATTAGTATATTCTTGTAATTAGAACCAAAGTCCTTTTTGGGTTGTCCTCATGACCATAAATAGCTTGAAATGATATTAGGAGAGAGAAATATAATTTATTAGATTATTATATGATTAATAAACTAATTAGAAATTATGGGGAAATGATTTGTTTATATACTATGTGGTTAATATATTAGTTGGAAACGGACAGTTGATTTGTTAATTTATTATGTGATTAATAAATTAATATGAGATCAACTGTTAAATAATTAACTTATTATTTCATATGATTAATAAATTAATATGAATCAATTAGAATTGATTAATTATTAATTAGAATTAATTCAGGATTAATTGGAATTAATTAAAGATGCAAATGGTGAATTGTAATTCAATAGTTGAAAAAAAAGCAATTCTACAACCCTCCAAGGTATGGATGGTTATGGAGGGTTTCCTAAGGTTTCTGGAAGCCTCTTGGTTGCATAAAAGTAAATGATTTGAATTAGGATTAAATCTATTGTTTAATCAATTCAAATCTTACTTTATCTACAAGTTACCTAAACTATAAATAAGACCCATTGGCTTGCAATTTTCATTCACCATATTACCTAAAGGAATATGAACATAATTCCCTTCATATCTCCTATCTCCTCCTCATTCTAAGGTTTCTGGTTTTTGGTGTGAGCGATTAGAGGCATCATCCTTTTGATGCTTGCTTTTCAAGGAACTTCAAGAGGATTTGATTTTATTATTATCTATAATAATCAAAATGTATGTAACCCTAATCTTTATGTTAATTTCGATTTTCATAGCCGACACCTAAATTTTTTTATAACCTAGAAAATCCATCAGTTTTATGATTAAATTATCCTTTAAGGTATTAAACATGTGCATGCATTTTAGGATGAGTGTCTGTTTGAGTCCCTTATTATATCCATACGGGATTGACCATTATGACAGTGAGTGATTCTAGAAAATCTTTACTATGCAAAGCGTGATAACTACCCCTTGTGTGGTGTTCATGTGATAATTCATTAATACCTAGTCTATGATGTGGACTTAAGAAATGTTTGTTTGGAATACTTTCCTTTTTTCAACCTCCCCATTAATTGTGTTTGGAATACACTCATTCATGACTATATGATGTATGTTTGGAATACACTCCATACTCAAATCATAACCATCAAACTGGTGAGATTGGACACCTTGAAAGAAACTTGGGTTTTGGGGATAGTTTCATGTTGCATGAGATTTTCAAAGTTGATTTGGGTCTTTAAATCTCAACCTATTCAAAATGGTTTTATTGAACTTTGGAGCCCTTTTAAATCATAATATGTTAGAAACGGTGCTTGATAAGGTTTGGGTAGTAAAAACCCTGCATTTTTTAAATGATTTTTTGGAGGTTGATTCGGATAAATTAGATTGGTATTTTTTACTCAAAATGAATCCACCTTGAGTATTCTCACTAGAAAAATCTATTGCCTAACTTGTTTTGACATATGCTCAGGTTGAAGTTAGAGTCAATAAGTAGAAGACTTTTAACTTGGATTTTGAGAATACCACAACTTGTGCGGTACACTTAAACAAGTGTTTTGATGTGTCTATTGTTAACAACATCGCTACTTTCATATTTAACTAAGTTTAGTATCTTGGGACCAATGAAAGTTTCCCCAAACTCTAAATATTTTATTTTGGAAATCCATGAATTGAAACCGTAACTTTTTACAATTTCTTTTTAATTAAAATTTTGAAAAGCATAAGTATTTTCTTATAGACTCTAGCAACGGATGTTTTATATTTAACCTCACTCATACGATTAATTATTTTACGTACATATGTCATATATTTTTTTTTTTTTGAGGAAAAGAAGATAAGTTGAGCTTATTATTAAAACTAGGAAAAGACTCACGAAAGTATAGTGGCAAAAATATAAAGAAGTAAAAATAAAGTGTTAAAATTATAAAGAAGAAAAGTTTGTTGAATCTTTAGTGGCAAAATTATTAAAATAAAGTACTAAAACTATAAAGAGGAAAAGTTTGTTGAAATTTTAGTAGCAAAATTATAAAAAAGTACAAATAAAATGGTAAAATTATAAAAGACTAAAGAAAAAGGGTTTTAAAGAAGTAAAAGTGAAAGTTTAGTGGAAAAAAGTGGCAAAATTAAAAAAAAAAAAAAAAAAAAAAAAAAAAAAAAAGGAAAAGTTTGTTGAAACTCTAGTGGCAAAATTAAGAAAAAGTAAAAATATAGTGTTAAAATTATAAAAATAGAAAGTTTCTTGTTAAAACTTTCCATGCGCTTTAATATATATATATATATATATATATATATATATATATATATATATATATATATATATATATATATATATATATATATATGATGGGTTTTGGCCAAAAGAACATCCTATGTGCTCATACAAACCCTAATGCTCATACAAACCCTATGTGCTCATACAAACCCTAATACATATATATATATATATATATATGATGGGTTTTGGCCAAAAGAACATCCTATGTGCTCATCACATTTGGAGAACTTAGCATACAGCTTCTCCTTCTTCAAAACTTCTAACACTTCTCGCAAGTGTCTGCCATGCTCCTCCTGGATTTTTGAGTAAATCAGAATGTCGTCTATGAACACTATCACGGATTTATCAAGGAACGGATTACAAACCCTATTCATTAAATCCATGAATGCTGCCGGAGCATTGGTTAGTCCAAACGACATAACCAAGAACTCGTAGTGTCCATATCTAGTTCTGAATGCGGTCTTCTCTATATCCTGCTCTCTTACTTTCAGCTGATGATATCCTAACCTTAGATCGATCTTCGAGAAATAGCTCGAACCTTGCAATTGATCAAATAGGTCATCAATCCTTGGCAACGGATATCTATTATTTATTGTTGCCTTGTTCAGCTCTCTGTAATCAATGCACATTCTCATACTTCCATCTTTCTTCTTCACGAATAACACCGGAGCTCCTCAGGGTGATGAACTAGGTCTAATGAAACCTTTATCCAACAACTCCTGAAGTTGCATCATCAGCTCCTTCATCTCCGTCGGTGCTAATCGATAAGGTGCTTTTGCTATTGGCGTGGTTCCTGGTAACAAGTCTATTCTGAACTCTACTTGTCTATCAGGTGGTAATCCAGGAAGATCTTCGGGAAATACTTCCGGATAATCACACACCACAGGAATACTCTGCATCACCTTCTTTTCCTTCTTAGCATCAATCACGAATGCTAAATATGATGTACATCCCTTGGTCAAACACTTTCTGGCTTTCATTAGAGAAATGATTCCAGAATTTACTCGGCGTTTGTCCCCATACACCATAAACGATTCCTTTCCAGGCGGGTTTACCTTCACTATCTTTTTCTTGCACAAAATTTCGGCATCATTGGCGCTGAGCCAATCCATTCCCAACACGATGTCGAAACTATTAAGTTCGATAGGCAATAATTCCTCGCGGAACTTATTCCCATTAAGGTCGATTAAGATGTTTTTCATACGATGGCTAACAGGTACAAACTTGCCACTAGCAACTTCGACTAATAAAGCATTATCTAGTCTATCAACAGGCAAAGCTAGTTTTCTACCAAATTCATGCGATATAAAGGAGTAGTTGGCTCCAGAATCAAATAAAATTTGGGCAGGCAAATTGTTAACGAGAAAGATACCTGAAGCGACATCAACTTCATCCTTAGCAGCTTCCAGTGTCATCTGGAATGCTCTCGCCTTTGGCTTTGGTGGAATGTTGGGCTTAGCTGCCTCCTTCTTCTTCGGACAGTCTTTCAAAATATGCCCCTCTTCATTACAACCAAAACACATCCTTTTGTTGTTCGGACATTCATTGGCAAAATGTCCAACCTTTCCACACTTGTAGCAGGTCACATCCTCGCTACATTTCCCAAAGTGCTTTTTCTTACACTTTTCACACCACTTCGCTTCTCCTCCTTTTCCCCCACCAAACCTTTTCGAATCAGATTTCGAAAAATTGTTTTTCTTACCGGAACCAGATGTTCCCTCAAACTTCCTCTTCTCACCAACCTCAACCTTGTTGGTGGTTCTCCCCTTGATCATGTTCTCAACAGACTTGGCAGCCCAGATAGCTGCCTCTAAAGTATGTGCCTGACGTACTGGCACCTCATACTCCCATGGGAGTCCCTTCGCATACCGGTCCACCTTCGTCAGCTCGTCTGGAACGATACGCAAGGCATACTCCATCTTATCGGTGAAGTTATTGGTGTATTCATCAACTGACATACTACCCTTAGTCAATGTCAGGAACTTGTTCTCCAACTCCAACAGATTTTGAGCCGAGCAGAACTTGCGCTTAAACTGCACCAAGAACTCTGCCCATGACAAATGCAGTGGCTCATTAGGGCTCAAAGTCTTCCCTAGAGTGTTCCACCAACGAACGGCTCCACCTCGGAATTGACGCACGGCATAGATAGTTTGCAACTTACCTCTGCAGCCACACGTCATGAAGGCTAGCTCCATTTCGGAGATCCAATCCATAACCCCAATCGGATCCTCCTTTCCATTGAAGGTCGATGGTTTGCAAGTCAAAAAGTCCTTGTACTTGCAACCCATTCCATCATTCATTCCATCGCGGTTATCTTGCCTAACTATCGGTGGGTTGGCTTGACCAACTGATCCACTGAAGTTTCCACCTTCCGAGTGCCCTTCATTTAATTCAGGCTCTTCCACACGAATTGACAATTCTTCACGATTTTGTTGAAGCAACCGTCTAGTTTCATCCATCTGACGATCCAACATCATCTGAATCATCAATTGCACACCAGCCATGGTTATTGGCTCAGGTGCTACTGCTACAACAGGTCTTTGTTCAATCACTGGTGGTTGATTCCTGTTTTCATCAGCATTTCCAACTCCACTTCTTGTTCTCACCATTTTGATCTACACACCGAATAAGGTGAAATTAGATCCTTATTCACGATAGATATTCCAATCATCCTTATCACTCCGAAACGTTTACATGCTAGTTCTAATATCGTAGACGTACGCTTAGAATCCTACACACATAAAGTTTCTAGATCCGGTTGGCAACAAACCATAGATCTGAACAAATAATATCATATATGGCAACATACAACATTTAGCACATAAAGCATTTTAGGCAACTTTCCTAAAATAAACTAGTGCTCGTGTCTAAAACATAACAGACACACATCTCAAAATTTCACTTAGCATTCTAAGTTTAAGTCTAGAAATCCTAAAAATTCCTAGTTCGCTTAAACTAATGCTCTGATACCAACTGTGACATCCCCAAAATCTCGTCCAGAAAAGACCGATTTTCATTTATGCTTTTAAAATAAATTCAGAGTAAATCCTTTTGATTTGAAAGAGTTGCAGAATTTTTCCCAAAAACAAAACATGATAAAACAATGTTTACCAAAGCATTTCATAAAAGAAATGTATTTTCATTATAATCAAAACTCGGGGTGTCATGTTCCGATACAGACCAATAAGCATAAACGAATACATCACAAGTCATATAACAAATATAAACATATGCAGACTTGCAAACAAAACAACTTGATGGTTCATCCATCTTACGCCCTTGCGCCACTTCCTGTAATACAAATAAAACTGAGTGGGTCAGGCTTGGGAGCCTGGTGAGCATATAGGGTTTTCAACCCACAATAAATAATTAAATTAATTATTATCAACCAACAATAACCCAGTTACCCATTCCCGTTATTCTCACTTTATGTCCCTAAAATAACTAACACAAGGGACCTAATCTAAGAATATTTTCATCGGGGTGACAACACATGCTGCGGGGTTTCCTCAGCAATATAAGTCAAATAAGGCAACCATGAGGGGGATGGAATACAGCGAATGAACACCCAAGTTCATTAACACCTACAGGTTATGAGCCTGCTAGCGTTCCACTGGACTGTCTAGAAAAGTCTGAGGTCGTCATCTAAATTCCACTAGATAACTGGATCAAAACAACAACGAGGCCTCTCATCTATTTATTACACACCAACTATCTACCCATGTTCTACCTAACATATTAGTAGATAAAAACATACATTTTTATACATATTTTCAAAACCTGTATAGCATGCTTGATCAATATATTTTCCATATAACAGATGAGGCACACACACCTAACACGTATTTCATATAGAAATAATCAGATCTGTAAGATAGAAGAAAGTGAATATACATTCACACACATAACAACAAAATATACACATAACACGTATCTCATATAAAATACTTCATAGTTATACGTTAGGAGAAAGTAACAACGCATTCACACGTATAAACGACAATAAACTTAATACACTCAAACCATACTTGTATTATTATTGTGTTTATGAAAGGTAGTATACACTCACTTGATCAGAAGATGATCGGACAGCACTACGGCTTGCAGAAGTCGTAATCCTCAGCAGATCTGGAAGATCTCTACGAAAATCGACTTCTCGCGGGCAGAGCTTCGGCTAGGAAACCGCACTTCTCGGGATCTTCGGGATCTCGGGACTCGCTTCGGGACTCGGGAATATTACCGGGACTTCGGGATGGCTTCGGGGGTAAAAACGCAGAGCTTCGGCACAAAAACGAGAGGAAATTAGCAATTAAACCCGGACCCCTCACATCCTATTTATAGGAGGCTGGAAGCCTCTCGTACGCGGGGCGTACTGGTCCGAGAAACGTCATCGCTTACGTATCCGAAGCGACTTGCTGCGATGTCGACACTTTGGTTGTACGCGGCGCGTACCTCGGATCAGATCTGTGACTCCCCCTTCGGATAATGCCGGATTTTTGATTTAAAAATAAATACAAATTATTTATCAAACTTCGGAAATTCATATCTTCTTCATACGAACTCCGTTTTCGATGTTCTTTATATCCACGGAAAGGTGAGACTACGCTCTACAACTTTCGTTTAGACTCCGTCGGCTAATTTTGACTTTATTTTTATTATTTATTTTTAATAGGCCGGGACAGAAAATTTCGTTATAAATTCATAACTTCTTCGTTTAACGTCCGTTCCCGCCTAACTTTTTATCGCTTTAATACTATCAACGAGATCTTCGATTCTCGTTTAGATCACTAAGGCTAAATATCGCTTTAACGTAAATTCACTTTTTACGTCGCGCTGTGTCGTGCCGGTTCTGTCGCGAAACTTCGACAGGTCATAACTTCCTCGTTATAAATCGGATTTCGGCATTCTTTATATCTTCGGAAACCTTGTTTCAACTGCTACAACATTATCTAAAGATATCAAGTTTATTTTACACTTAAATTTTGACACTTATTTTTATTCTTAATTAATCAAACCACATAATTAAGCAATTAAGCACAAAACACATAATACTCAAATAATACAATCTTATTATTTCAAAACGGGTTACAAAGGTTAACCTAGACCATTACATTGCTAAAAATGGCAAGCCCGGAAACACAGGCGTTACACCTTGATTGTTATGTAGCAATAACAATCTCAAATCCTCCTTGTAATGACTTTAGAAAGCTTAGAGTCACAAATGTCACTCCTCTAATGGTTCACAAACACCAAGAGCAAGAGGATGAAACATGAGAAGAGAAGAGACACCCAAAAACGTGTAGAAACCCTAAGGATTCAGTTGCCCACGTTTTTGGTGCTCAAGGGGTCCTTAAATAGTGAGGCTATTAGGGTTATCTAACAAGGAAACCCTAATTTGGATGCTTAGGCCTTAAGCAACCCATGGACTCCCTCCTTAGAAGCCTTGGACGATTTCTAATGGGTTTCCCCCATAGAATTCTTCCACTCCATCCTCTATGGAGTCCAATAGCCTAATATTCAACTATCACACAATTGACAGTTCTAGTCCCCTTCATTTAATTAATATCGTTTAGTCACAGAATTAATTCTTGACTAATATTAATTAAACAATATGATTTCTCCTTTAATATATTATTCTACTAATATATTAGTAAATCATAATTAATCCTTTCTCTCCATAATTCATCCTATCAAGTTGCTTTGGTGAAGGCAACCCAAAAGGACCATGCACAATCGGGTGAAGTACATGCCAAAATAGTTATGGACTTAGACACTAATCCAACAATCTCCCACTTGGATAAGTCTAGCAACTATTCTGCATATGACTTCAGATCCTGATCTGCAATCGTAGCTTTCTAAAGCCGCTGTCAACTTTGATCTTATCAGATACACGTGTCCTTTAGATAAGGGATCATATATTCCTCCATTCTAGAGATCGTATAGACTGAGACATGGATTTAATTCATTCTCTCTATCTATGTGTTGTTTCCCGATTTCTGATTTATGACGACTGACAACAGACTACAATTGAACACATCAATTTAGTCCCGGCTTGGCCAAGCGCTTAAGTGCCATCACTAAATCATCGAGGGGCCCACATATATTACTTTCATCCTACTTTGGATAAAAGGAACGGATAAACTTTAACTCAATGCTCGCTTGCACTCACTCACCTAATCACACACAATAATAAGTTTTATGACACCAAGTTACTAGTGTGTTTACATATTATCAATGTGAAACCGATTCGCAAGATACAACTCACACATCTCGGTTTCAAGAATATAAGATGTTATCGTCTCACTAATCACTCGTGATAAAAATCCATGAAGTGATCCAAGTGAGCGTGGGTTTAATCCAATGCTCAAATCATATTCATAAGCACTCATGAGCATTGTAGCAAACATTTTCTTATGTCTAATACTCTTAAGACAATCCACACACCAATTCACATCAGTCTTCATTCATACCTACTTCCAACATATTAACGACTATGGCCCGTTCGAATAATTTGACTGTTCTGAACCAATTAAATTATTCAGGAAGTCAAAACATGCAAAGCAAAATACAAGAATAATACTAATCCCATATGGCCCCAAACCTTTGAGTATAAATAAAACACCTTTTATTTATCACCATATAGATTACTTATTATTTGTTGTTTCAGGTAATCAACTTCTTACTTGAATTATAACTACACTTGTCCCATGCTCTTAGCATGCACACAATGCTAACCTACGGTCCTTACTTTGTGAAATAGATCAAATGAACACATTTCCAATCATACTCATTTCACAACTCCCAATCCTTATCACAAGTGTAAGAATATCAAATTCTTGCTACTCATAGAATATGTTAGATTCTAACATTTTATGCAATGATCCTTTTGTAATGTCACTTCACTAAGGTCACAATGACTATTGCCAATGAATTACAAAGCTCTCTATCGGAAAATGTTACAAGATAATTCCATAGATGTGATGTCTCTCACTCAAAGTACATTCCTTTGAACATCCTTTTGCATAAAAGTTTCTAATCTAGACAGAGATTCTCAATATCCAACTCCCAAATATGGAAACCTTTCCATACTTACCATATGACAACTCATTCTTAATAGAATCTTATCTATTCATAATAATGCCGATATGCTCGATCCAATATCATACTTCCAACTACTCACAAGTGACCAATCCTTAGCAAGCTTTGGATCGTCCTTTGATAGTTGTTTAATTATCTTAGTCAAAACCGATTATTGTCCTTTTTCCCTCTAAATGCGCTAGACATTTGGAAAATTTTAGAATGGTCAAATATTATAGCACTTGCAATCGATCCTATATCTGAAGCATATGTATAGGTCACGATGCATAATGTCTTACATAAAGATTTGATACTTTATCAATCTTCTCCCATAATATTTTATGTGTTATGTTATTACAATTCGAACTATGAGAGGAAAGACGTAATCATAATCGAAATTTAAGAACACACTATGTATCCTTGACTAAGTTTATTAACATTCCACAACCTAAGCCTTTAGTTTTGAAATGAAGCATAATATTCTCTCCCTTAATTATAGCAAAACAACTATTCAATCCTTACAACTTTGCAAAGTATAACTCTTGTTTTCTATAATTAATATTGCTAACATGCAATACTTGTCTTAATAATCATACAAGCATAACATTTATGCTCCCACTATCATGATGATTATAATAGCATAACACTTATGCTCCTATTAGCTTTGACATGTATTCAGAAAACAACTTAACTTCCATAAAAACAATACCTATTGAATTTCTTAAGTTCATATTTCTAATACCTAATACTTTGATAATCTTTTATCAAGCTTCTTTGATGAATGTTATAAACCTTCTTAAGACTTGTCACTCAATGTCATAATCTAAGACTTGTTTTGGAACGAAGTATGATTGACTTTTTGATTTAACCATCTCTTCAATTCTTGATTCCTCTTCTTAGACATGAAATTGCACTAAGACTCACTTAGAGGATCAATTGAGATATGGTTCTTAATCATTAAGATATATCATAAAACATAATAAAAGGTACTCTCACTTCTTCTTAGAATAGAGAAACTTTTATCTTTCTACCTATTTGATTCTTCTGATTCTTTCTGCCTATTTGATTCTTCTGATTCTTTCTGCTAGTGATTAAAACTCTTTCAATCAATTTAGAATTACAATTAATCTTATAATTATGATCATATTTACTAAACCTTTAGTAAATCATGACGAATATCTTTATCACTCTTGTGGTGGACTTGAACAACACACAACTCTGTGTACTCGATCTCCTAGTCCTTCACTCGACACTTTGTCAACAAATTAGTCTAAATTTCCTAAATGTGAAAGTTTTTCATTCATCATACAATATTTGTTGCATGATTCCAAGTTTCTGTCCACTTGAAAATTGGATGATGAGAAACTCTCCTTATTTGGTAAATTCTTGACATTTCCACAATTAACATAATTAAGAATCACATCCATTCGTTGTAGAAACATGCAAACATCAATTTTTCATAACGATTTCATTGCAAGGAAATAAATAAATAAATAAATACGTCAAACAAAAATTTATTTTATTCATAAAAGCAGTGGAAAACATTTGTCCTTATAATACAAAATCAACTGAAAAACTATGTAATCAAATATTCCTAACAACTCTATCATAACTTTCTAAGCTCAAAATATAATCTTCGAATCCATGGGATCGAAATCCATCTCTTCTTGATCAGACTCATCTTGTTTTTCCATTAGGCTTCCTCTCTTTTCACTGATCCTGCAAAACATTCAAATGCAATCTTATCACATTATGTATTAAGAATCAATGAATAGGAACTTAATGGAGTTAGATAGTGGATTTTACCTGAAGCACATCCATACTCTTTGACTCTCCTATCTTTTGGATTCTTCAGGCTCTTAGGGCAGACTTGTATCCAACGCCCTTTCACTTGGTAGCAAATGCAGATCGGTTCTCCTAGAACATCCTCGGAAGCATGGTTGGTTGACTTTCCCAACAAATATGCTTCATTGCTTTGCCAAATCATTTTTGATTCAACAGCAGTGAGCATGTAAGTTAAGTCAATGAGGTTTGCGTCATGATCCATCATATATAACTTTCTTTTGAACTCATTATATGATTCAGGGAGTGACTGCAGAACCTAGTCTACAACCAACTTATCAGGGAACGACGCACCCAACATAATCAACCTATCGATGTGTGATTTCATTCCCAGAACGTGGGCACACACATGCTTACCATCTTCATGTTTCATTGCCAATAGGGCTTTAGTGACATTGAACCTTTCAATTCTTCGATCTTGTGGGTTAGGGAGAACAACGGGAGGAGGAGGAGGAAGTGAAATCAAACTAGTCCACCTTGATTCTTCACTTGAATAGCGGAATAGCTTATTTTCAGTAGGAACACCTTTTCCTTGACATCTACAAAACGGGAGAAAATAAATTCAAGTTAGTTGATTTATTGAGTCCTTAGTAAATCACCCAAATGATATACTAAGGCTAGGACCCAATACAATATTCCACAACTCGGGAGAGGGATGCCGTAACCCAAATTGCAGAACATTTGAAGGTAAGTGAATGACGATTCACTAATTTTCCACCATGAAAAACGAAAAACAGATTAAGTTTTAAATGTATTGAAAACTCCTAGATCCTTTGAGATTCATTGAACTTTTCAACGGCATGTTTAAATCTCGATATGCCCCTCTAGTTTGTGACTGGGATGCCGAGGATCACAAAGCGGGTGTGAACAACCATGCAAATTTACATGGTGCCCCCACATGTTACAGTCACCTATTTGATGTGTCGGTTAACCACACACGCTCCACCGAACTATGACAAACATTGAGTCACCCTTTGCTACCTTTGCTAAGAACCATTTAGTGTGTCGGTTAACCACACACGCTCCACTAACGTCTTCGCAAGGGCACAAAGTGTAATTTCATGGAATTGCATCAATTCACTTTTGCCTTAAGTAACTAAGATTGAGAATTTTGTAAAAAAACTTTTAGTTACTTTATACTTCATTATACTTTTAATGGAAGGTTTGTGGCCTATCTTACCCGTTCGGCTAATGACCCTCCACTAGTCAAGAGTGCGGTGGGTAAGAGTGGATACCCATTCAATCGCCATTTTATAGGCAATTTCCTTAAACATCCCTTATAGACCAGCTTCGTGAATGAGGCCTACTAACGATAAGACTGACTTTTACTCATACATATATATAATGTTAGACTTTCAATGTTATATATAGTATAGGGTATATTTTACATTTTTAAAATACTAGTTGGTCTAATTTAAAAATTATACCTTTAATTTAATTAAATGTAAACCAAAAAACTCTATGGATTTATTAAACCTCTTTTAATTATACACCTTAATTAATTAATAAAACCATAAGGGTGAGATTTAAACTTTTCAAAACAATACTAGGGTTTTAGAATTATCATCTCTAAATTAACTTTTAATCAACTTTTAAATTCCAAAACTTGAGGGCAAGTTTTGAAATATTTCAAAACATTAGGATTTAGAATTTAAATATTTCAAAATCAAACCTTTTAATCAAAAATTTAAATCCCAGGACTTGAGGGCAAGTTTGAAACTTTTCAAAACACAAAGGATCAAATAGCAAATAATTTAAATTAAACAATTAATTTAATGATTATCTAAATTTGACCTAAAATCAATTTCTTGCAAGATAAGTTACCCAATTAATACAAATAATCAAACTTTAATCATATAAGGAAGTTATTATCTAATCAATTGGTAATTATCTTTTGTTTAATCAAGGATATACTCAAAAATATGTTTAAAATCAGATTTTAATGACCCAAAACAGTTAAGGCAAGTATCCATGAGTAAAACAACAAGAAATCCCGAAACTACCTCCTTCTGACGCTCGAACTCGTCGAGTTCCTCTATGGACTCGTCGAGTTGGAGCCAACTCGCCGAGTCCACATTGGAACTCGCTGAGTTCAGCAGTCAGGGAGCCAAAAAATCGATTTTGCAACAAGAATGAATATGCTAGGCATCAATACAATAGAAACCAATCAAGGCTCTGATACCACTGATGGATTTTGGCCAAAAGAACATCCTATGTGCTCATACAAACGCTAATGCTTGGATCTAGGTTTCTCTATTGTACATGCAATTCATCCAAGACTTTAAACCCTATATCTAGCATATGATAATCAATATTAACATATTTAAGATATTACCTTGATTGTTATGTAGCAATAACAATCTCAAATCCTCCTTGTAATGACTTTAGAAAGCTTAGAGTCACAAATATCACTCCTCTAATGGTTCACAAACACTAAGAGCAAGAGGATGAAACATGAGAAGAGAAGAGACACCCAAAAACGTGTAGAAACCCTAAGGATTCAGTTGCCCACATTTTTGGTGCCCAATGGGTCCTTAAATAATGAGGCTATTAGGGTTATCTAACAAGGAAACCCTAATTTGGATGCTTAGGCCCTAAGCAACCCATGGACTCCCTCTTTAGATGTCTTGGACGATTTCTAATGGGTTTCCCCCATATAATTCACCCACTCCATCCTCTATGGAGTCCAATAGTCTAATATTCAACTATCACACAATTGACAGTTCTAGTCCCCTTCATTTAATTAATGTCTTTTAGTCACAGAATTAATTATTGACTAATATTAATTAAACAATATGATTTCTCCTTTAATATATTATTCTAATAATATATTAATAAATCGTAATTAATCCTTTCTCTCCATAATTCATCCTATCAAGTTGCTTTGGTGAAGGCAACCCAAAATGACCATGTACCATCGGGTCAAGTACATACCAAAATAGTTATGGACTTAGACAGTAATCCAACAATTTATATATATATATATATATATATATATATATATATATATATATATATATATAATAATAATAATAATAATAATAATAATAATAATAATAATAAGACAAATTACATATTTGGTCCTTGCTTTTGGCAAAAATAAACAATTTATAGCCTTTTGAAGTGGACATTGTTTTTAAAATGAACATAAGGCTTTTTTTTGGCTAAAAGTGTTAAATTTTCCAATTATATAATTTTATGACACATTTTTTGGCTAACCATGTTAAATTTTCCAATTAAGTCTCATATGAAATGACACATTTTTCTTGTCATATTGAACATTTATGTAATTTTATCTATTATTTATTATTGTTTTTATTTAAGTTATTTATTTGCTTTATGATTTAGATTTTTTTTTAATGTTTTGTTCGTTTCTTTTACATTTTGTTTCCTTATATTTTTTGATATTTTTTTCGAATAACTTTTTTTAAATATTTCTTCGACACTTCGTTTGTTTATATTTTTTTAGATTTCATGGCCATTATAATCATAATTGGTAACATAATCCACTTATTTTTTTTCTTGTTGTTATTTTAATACAAAAAAATTATATAATTGAGATTTTTTTAATTAGAATAAATAACTATATAGCACATATTATATAATTATAATTTTTTTAACTAAAATATTTAACTATATAACAAAGATAATGTTATATAATTACTATTTTTGTAAAACTTTTTATAAACAATTTTTGTAAAAAAAATATATAAAAAAGTTTGTTAAACGTGAATAGAATTAATATAGATTTTGTATATAATTATTTAGTTTAATAAGATTAATATAAAGGTTTATCAGAATTCAAAACGAATGTCAAGTTATACGTATATTAATCGGAATCCATATAATTTGAAAAAGTACAAAACGTTTGGAAAAAAAAAACACGA
Organism: Lactuca saligna; assembly: GCF_052625555.1. Lineage (NCBI taxonomy): Eukaryota > Viridiplantae > Streptophyta > Magnoliopsida > Asterales > Asteraceae > Lactuca > Lactuca saligna. The sequence goes on along the minus strand of NC_136420.1, from coordinate 86,886,174 downwards.
AAACATTACACTTAAATCCGGTAGACCAACCTCACCATTTTTAACGTCTGGAGAAAAAAAAAAAAAAACACGAAAACATTACACTTAGGTCAATGTTTCTATAGTATTTTTTTTCCCCAAAGAATGGGGTTTTCACGACTTCTTTTCTAATGGAGCTTCATAGAGTTAAATCAACCCAAATAAATATAAAAAACTTAAAAATCTATAGTTCATGTTGAATCACTGGTTGCAACCAATAATCAATCTCTCAAATATCAAGAGACTAGGGTTTCGATCCTACCTTAAATGGTGAACTAAGATGTCGAAACATCTATTTCTTCTTCTCATTTTGATACCAACCAACACATTACTTTTTTTTTAGGATAAATTGGGTTTATGTAATCAATCACGAGCCACATAAGTGAAATAAGAACACAAACTCGATGCAACTCTAGGGAGACATTTAATTATTAAAAGGAATAGCATGCAAAATTGACATTATTTATTTTAATTACTAATTAGGATCTAAAAAGATGAACGTAACATTATGGGTTCATATGACACCTCACAATATTAGAAACTTCCCATTCACTTTTGATAAATAACATAACATAAAATAACCCATCAAAGCAAGAAAGGTCAAGCTTTATGGTCAAAGACTCAACTGGACTCGACTCGACTCTGTATGTACTTTTACAAGGGAATCAAAAGAAGAAGATTTAACTGACAATGACAAATGACAATAATTAAAACACATACAAACATCCCAAAAGAATCTTGAATGTTTTCAGACATCACAAATGACTAATTTAACCTTAACCCTTAAGTGAATATTTCTTCCCAGTGAAGGCTTGGAACTTGGGCTCATCTTTCTTCGGATCCTGCTCTTGTTTACTCTCTTTTGCAACTTCCTAAAAACACAAGACATGGTTTGATTAAATCAATGGAATGGAATCACAAATTCCAATTCCAATTACATCATCTAAATTACCTTTTGTTTTTGAGGTTCAGCACTACGGTTAGCATTAGATCCAAACACAAGTTTTCCTTGCAACTGACGAGAACTGCTTTGTGAGCTGGATCCCGTCGATGGTGGCGGCACACCGCCACCGGAAACCGCCACTTGCTTGTCTTTGGTGGTGGAAACAGGTGGTGGCTGGTATTTTAAAGGCTTTCCATCCAACCTTCTTCCAGATCCAGTAAACGGATTAAACTTTGGCTCTTCAACTGGAGCAGCCTCCCCTACAACACCACAAAATAAAAAAAAAATATAAATAAAAAAAAAAATTCAAGAAGTTGAAAGAAATATTAAATAAAACCTTCTGATGGTGCTTTGGTTGAAGGGATAGAAGCTACAGGTCTCTCAGGCTCTTTGTAATCAAGAGGAGGGGCAAAATCGACCTCACAATCAGTTTCAATTATGGTTATTGCGTGAGAAGGCTTTGATTCAATGATATCAATGTAGTATTTCTTGTTGTTATATGCCACCATGATGCTATCTCCTGTTGTCAAACATGAGAAGTTTCTCAATGTTGTCTCCAAGCTGCATCAATAAAAAAAAAAAAATTCAAAGATTATTTCAGAAATAGGAATTGAGTTTCAATATATTAACTAGTTTTGTCAACTTACATTGCTTTTGGGTTAGAGATATCCAAGAAGTCCTTTGTGTGTGGTTGTAATTTGACATATGTACCCTTTGGGAGGGTCACGTTTTTTACACGCACAATGTCTCCTTCTTGTAAAAGCAGGTTTTCCATCATCTACATGGGAAAAGCAGTTCTGTTAATGAGCATGAAAACTAAGATGTCAAAAGACGTAAATAGCCCTATTAAGTTTATTACCCAAGAGTTGGAAAATGAAAAAAAATGCATACCCAATAAGGCATATAAATCATGCCTTCTTCTGCAATGAATTCCAACACCCCACAATGTGAAATCCTCTCAGTAGCAGCATTTCGAAGCTCAAACAACATTGGATAATCAATGTGAAGAGAAGCTGAAATAAATAAATAAAAGGTTAAGTGTTATCATCTTATATAGATATATTATTTTCTTCAAAGAAAGTTTAGTATGAGAAACTAACCAAGGCGATCGAGGGCAGAAGGAGGCATGATAACTAAAACAAGAATAAAGAAATGTCAGTGATTGAAAAGGAAACTTAAAGGAGAATACAACATACATACAAACATACTAGAATACAAATAACAAATACTACTCACTTTTATCACCATTTTCTAACTGAGGCTGCAAAAGCAAAAAAGAATTGTAGAATTAGAGCAAATATTATAGTTCAAAGATGTGTGAAGCTAGAGTATAATCAATCATATACTTCTTGTGCATTTTGCATATGAATAATAGAATAAAAAGGAAAATGTTAAACCTTATCAATAAAAGATGCAGGGTAGCATCGATATGTTTGCTCAAAGGATGTTCCATGATAGCCATAACCATCAAAATACTGCAGCTCAAAAGCAATACAATTAGTATAAAAATGATATAGAAAGTAGAAACTCATCAGCATCAAACAAATGATAACCTATAAAGAAAATATCACATACATCTTATCTACACTAAAAAAGGATATACACAACCAAATACAGTAACTATATGATTTACATAACTTCATTTATTCTCCAGGGGATGTTCATTTCATGTCAGTTTAGCCCTTTTGATCACCAAAAGTGAAGTGTAGATTTTTTCATGGTTAATAATTTTGTATATAAGGCTAGAGATTAGAACTGGAATATAAAATTAAACAGCTTGATCAAAGGATACATACCATATTTACTCTTCTTACTGAACAAACTTGACAACAAGAAATCGAATATCCGGCAACCTGATTAAAGAACAGAATCTACGATCAGAGAGCACATAGAAAATCACACAGATACCTAAATACACTACAAACGTACGAATTTATATGTTTATTTAATCATATGAAATGAGATTTCTTTATATAATCGAATATACAGCTACTATCCCAGCATTTCATCCACAATTCAAAATTAGATACACCTAAATAATGATGATAAAACAAAACGCGAGATTAAGAATCAGAAAATCATGAAATTCAGGAAAATAATCTTACCAGATGAAGAACGACAGATTTGGAACCTGTTGCAAAGACTTGGAGAACAAAAAACCCTTCGAAAGAATTTAATCTTACAATTCGGATTGATATAGATTTTGGAAAAAGAGGAGATTACGCTAACATGCGCCTGGTGCGTAGTGTGCACGCTAGTTGCCATCCGGGCTGAGCTAAATGAAAAGCTTTATATAAACACATGTTTTAGGCCCAATTCACCCATAAATAGGTTATTAGATAATTGCATCTGGGCTTCAATTTGGGTTAAATCAACATGTGTTGTAGAAAAGGTCCATGGCCGAAAAGACCCATAATATGTTAAGCATCAAGATGAACCAAATATACATTCGATAAGATAAAAAATGTATACATTTCCCATTTTGCTATGCATCAACTATAATCAACCGATAGGAAATCACATTCTTATACTACAAACTTTCCTAAAGTCTCCCACAAAATATGTCTTATATAATTTAAAAGAACTTTTTGCCAAGTTGTCGCAAATAGAAAACATCTACCTTGCATAGAGTGTCTAATTGAGATTGATTTTGGAATAATTGCATTTGGGATGCCAACACTTTTGTTCAATTATAGGTGGATCTTCGGTTGGTCACAGTTAGAGTTTAGCTTCATATGAAACATCATCGTTAGTGTTCTTCATTGCGAGGCAACATGTGTATATAAACTCATCGGAATCGAACAACATTGATATGATTTTAATAGATCATGGTGTAGCAATATGAGATACATATGATTCCTTGCTTTTGTTTGTATGAGTATAATTTTTTCATTCGTTTGTTTGTATGATAATATAAAGTAAATTGTATTTCTGCTATTATTAAAAATAATCTTACACGGAAGTTTGATTGATTGTTGAAGGAAGGGGATATATATATATATATATATATATATATATATATATATATATATATATATATATATATATATATATATATATATATATATATATATTCAAAAAAAATTTGGTGATAATGTTGCTTGTTTAAAAATGGTAAGTGACAACTATAAAGTAGTGTAACAGCATTAGGAATATAAAAATTGTTTGGGTGTTTGTTGACATTGAGTATGTTTTATTTCTAAACAATTTATGGAGCTTATTTATTGTTATGATATTTGAATAGTAGAATATTTATTTAAAGGTTATAAAAATTTAGATATTTGTGCAACAATTATCATATATTGAAAATTGTTAGTACGTAGTAATTGCTGAAAAACATTACGGTTCATTTTGTAAAGATCTAGATCAGAAAAGTTCGAGCCCTCTCACATTTAAAATAAATGAATTGAATGAATTGGAACCGATATTCTAAATAACGTGAGGCGTGGGTTTGACGGCAAGGTCAAAATTAAGTCATGACAAGCATTGACGATATATGATGTTTTTCAAGGCGTGACTATTATATATATATATATATATATAAATAATATAATTATTGAATTTTATCACATAGATCAAATTTTTAGAAGTGTTATATGATGTAGTCGGAAAACCTGGAATGAAAATAAGTTCACAAGCAATGAACTTTGAGAAGCATTCTGGAAAAATCCACCAGAAGCAAAAAAAATCACGACCTTAAAAAAACAAATATATTGTTATCTTGCAACTAAATTAGGTTCTCTATATAGAGAATAATAATAATAATAATAATAATAATAATAATAATAATAATAATAATTAGAAAGGTTACCCCCGCTATGCGGGGGCCAGAAGCTTTCAATGTTGTTTTCGAATCGATAAATATGACAGACGTAGAAACTGCAACGATGAAAAGCCCGAGCTTTGGCCCGGACCGTTTTTTTTTTTTTTTTAATGTTTTTATGAAAAAATGTAAAAGTTTTGACTGCAAGGACCAGAAGTGTCAAAATGGCTAAAGAATTAAAGGGGTAGGAATTAGCAACTTTTTAGAAAAGGGATCAAAATTGTCAAACCGTTAAAGTTTTGTGGCCAATCTTTAAATATCAAAAGGTTCTTAAAAAGTGAAAAAATATTGATTGCAAGGACCAAAAGTGTCAAAATGGGTAAAGAATGAGGAGCAAAGTTGCCAAAAAAACATCCAAATTTACTATTTTTTTTCTTGAGAACTTTAATATATATATATATATATATATATATATATATATATATATATATATATATATATATATATATATATATATATATAATAATTATAATAATAATAATAATAATAACTATTAAGTCTCTCCTACATCAGCCTCCTCCACCTCAAAAGAACTTGTCCCCAAGTTTTCTTCTGGATAAAGAACCTCATCCGCATGATACTCATGAATGTCAGCTACGTTAAAAGTATTAAAAATGTACGTAGATTATGGGATAGCTATGACATAAGCATTATCATTGATCTTCCGTAACACCTTGAATGGTCCATACTTGCGTGGTTGCAGCTTGTTATACGTGCCACCTGGGAACCTTCTTTACGGAGGAATATCATCACGTCATCTCCTTCTTGGAATACTTTAGCCCGTTTACGCATATCAACAACAACTTTATTCTTCTTGCCTGTAGCCTCTAACTTAGCCTTAGCAGCTTCTTTAATAGCTAAAATCTCTTCAGCCATAGTCTTAGCTGATGTATTAACCCCAAGAGCTTTAGGCAACTTAACCAAATCAACCATATGCTTAGGAACAGAAGTATATACTAGAAAAAAAGGTGATTTCCCTATCGTAGAATGCACTGCACTGTTGTAAGCAAATTCAACTTGAGGCAAAGCCAAATCCTACTATTTTGGTTTATCCCCACAAACACTCCGGATCATATTCCGCACAGTTCTATTGGTTACCTCAATTTGTCCATCGGTTTGTGGATGAGATGTAGAACTCCTGTTTAATTTCATTCCAAAATCCTCCAAAGAGTGATCCAAAAATAACTAAGAAACTTGGTGTCTCTATCAGAAGTGATGGATTTAGGAACTCCGTGAAGACGCACAATCTCCCTGAAAAACAATTTGGCTATATTGGATGGACCAGCAGTCTTTTTGCAAGCAATAAAGTGTGACATTTTGGAGAACCTGTCAACTACCACGAACATAGAATCCACACCTCGTTGTGTACGAGACAATCCCAACACGAAATCCATAGATAAGTCTTGCTAGATATCATCCGTAACAGGTAAAGGCATATAAAGACTAGTATTTTGAGATGCCCCTTTTAAAACCTGACAAATATAACAACTTTTGACAATAGTACCAACATCTTTTCTTAAGTGTGGCCAATAATATCTCTCCTCTAGGCCTGCAATGGTCTTGTCTCTACCAAAATGTCCACTAAGACCACCACCATGTAAATCACGAATTAACTTCTCTCTCAATAACGAACAAGGAATGCACAACCGATCTCTTTTAAATAAATAGCCATCCAAAATGTGAAAATCTGAGGAAGTATGGTTTGTGTTTCACTTGGCCCATAACTCTTTGCATTCAACATCTCTTTCATACAATTCCTTCATAAACTCGAAACCCACAATCGGTTGTGATAAGGTAACTAACAAAGATGTTCTTCTACTTAAAGCATCTTGTACTTTGTTAAGAGTTCCAGATTTATGTTGAATGATAAATGGAAACTTTTGCAGAAAACTTACCCATTGAGCATGTATTTTGTTTATCACCTTTTGGCTGTGAAGAAACTTCAAAGCTTGGTGATCAGTGAACAAAATAAATTCTCTTTGAACCAGATAATGCTCCCACTGTTTTAGCGCTCTAAATATAGCACAAAACTCTTGATCATATGTACTCCATTTCTGCCAAGTCTCACTCAATTTCTTGTTGAAATAAGTTATTGGTCTTTTCTCTTGAGACAAGACAACACCTATCCCTACTCTACTAGCATCACATTCAACTTGGAATATTTTGTCAAAATCAGGTAATGCAAGAACTGGTGCAGTGCAAAGCTTTTCCTTAATTATAGCAAAACTTTTCTCTTGTTTAGCTCCCGAATGAAACTTTCCTTTCTTCAAGCACTCGATAATATGAGAAGTAATACTGCTGAAATTTCTTACGAACCTCCTATAGAAGGTAGCAAGTCCATGAAAGTTGTGTACCTCGGTGACTGATTTAGGGGGTGGCCACTCCCTGATAGCTTTTACTTTTTCTTCATCAACATGAATTCCTTCTTCTCCAACCACAAATCCTAAAAAGAGCAACTTGTTTGTGCTCAATGTGCACTTCTTCATATTTATATACAATTAGTTGTCTTCTAAAACCTGTAACACCTGTTTTACATGCTCCAAGTGCTCTTCTTTGGTTTTACTGTAAATTAGAATATCATCGAAATAAACCACCACAAAAGAACTGGTGAATCGGTGAAGAATCTGATTCGTTAGTCTCATGAAGGTACTAGGGGCGTTTGACAGCCTAAAAGGCATCACTTACCATCGTATAACATATCTTTTCTCTTAAAAGCGGTCTTCCATTCATCTCTAGGTCTAATTCGGACTTGATGGTATCCGTTGCGAAGATCTATTTTAGAAAAAACCTTAGAATTAGTTAACTCATCAAGCATGTCTTCCAATCGAGGAATTGGAAACCAATATTTGATAGTTATCTTATGTATGGCTATACTATCGACACATATTTGCCACTGGTTTCCTTTCTTAGGAACAAGAAGGCCCGACACTACACAGGGACTCATGCTCTCTCGAATGAATCCTTTATTCAACAAGTATTCAATTTGTTCCCTTAAAGTCTCATTTTCTTTAGGACTCATATGATAATGGGGAAGGTTTGGTAAGCTCGATCCTGGAATAAGATCAATTTGATGTTGAATATCGCGCATAGGAGGTAATTCTTGTGGTAGTTCTTCTGCAATCAACTCCTTGAAATCTTTCAAGATCTCCAATACTTCTTATGTAATTATTGTTTCCTCTTTTACCACACTCATCAATCCTTTAACTACCACTGGATAGAAACATTTGGTTTCTTTAATTTCCTCATTAAGTTCTTTTTCATTATGTGTCATAATCAAGAAATTAGACTTCTTCTTCTCTGAGCTCTGATCAAAGTGTGAGACAGGAGCCATAACAATCTTGTGTCCGCTCCATGTAAGCATTAGCACATTATCTCTTCCTCGATAGATAATATCATTGCCAAGGATGACCAAGTATGACATGACAAACATCCATATCAAGAACATCACGGAGTACTTCCTCACAATAATGCTTCCTAATGGAGATTGGAACTCTACAAGTTAGTGTTACTTGAACTTGAGAGCCATTACTTATCCACCCTAGGGCATATGGCTTCTCATGTGGCTTTGTGGGTAACTTTAAGAATTCGACCAGTTTATAAGAAACCAAGTTTTCTGTGCTGCCATTATCCACAATCAAGTTACACACTTTGTCTTTAATAAAACATCGTGTTCTGAACAGATTTTTCCGTTTCCCTTCTTCCTTAGATGATAACAAGATCCTTTGAAGCACAATATTTATCATTTCATTCGACTCTTCTTAAGAAAATTCAACTCCTGTATACTCATCTTTGTCTTCATGCTTATCCTCTTCTTTAAGGAAAGCTACAGTTCTTCTACTCGGACAAACATTCGACTTGTAACCATGTCCCTGACAACAGAAACACTTATCAAGGGTTGGCCTTGCATAAGTATTACCCTGTTTATGGTTTGGTGTTTTACTTTGTTGAGCTTTATCATGACCATTGTTAAAACTACCAGTCCCTTTGTTACCAGGGTTAGCATCCTTTGACGCGACAATCTTCTCCTTATCTTCAGTTGACTCAAAATTACTTTGAGGGCAGTATCTTTTGAGAGAGGAGAAGTTATGGGATAACTTATCTATTAACTCGGCCTTCAAAGCTAGAGTAGAAGCCTCTTAAACGGTCCATATAGTTTTCAAACCCATCCTTTTCCTGTATAGAACCCTTTAAACCGCTAATCTACCTGGCAACTTTCTGACTTTCTGTTTCCCCAAGATGATTACGCTCAGAGAAACGCAAGAACTCAACTGTGTACTCTAACACTGTTCTTTTTCCTTGAAGACATTCAATATACATCTTATAAAAGATATGCTCATAATCTTTTGGTAGGAATCTGTCCATCATGAATTGTTTCATTCGCCTCCAAGTCTTGACTGGTCCCTTACCTTGTCTTTGTCTTTGAACAACAAGTTTATCCCACAACACAACAACATTACTCTTCAATTTGATGGCCACCATCTTGACTTGCTTGTTCTCAGGGATACCCATGACCTCACAGAATCTTTCAACACTTATCTGCTAATCTAAAAAATCCTCCACTCCCATTGTTCCATAAAACAAAGGAATATCAGCCTTTACACGATAATCATGATTATTCTGTCGATTTATTTGGTTAATCCTATCTTCAATAGGATCTTCTTCATTAGAACTTGAATTTTCAAAAACAAAACGATTGTTTCCGACTCTTGGATCCCTATTCCACTCTATTTCTTGGTTGATCTGTGTTGTTAATATGAGTTGCTAATGTTCTTACCTGATCAGTCAAAGCACTTAGGGTCGTGGTAATAGCCTCCATAAAACCTTGAAGATCTTATTTGGTTAATGGTTGGCCTTCCATGGCTGATCAAGCTTCAAAACAAGACAGGAGAAAGACTGCTTTGATACCACCTGATGCAGTCGGAAAACCTAGAATGAAAATAAGTTCACAAGCGATGAACTTTGAGAAGCGTTCAGGAAAAATCCACCAGAATAAAAAAAAAAATCACGACCTTAAAAAAAACAAATCTATTGTTATCTTGCAACTAAATTAGGTTCTCTAGATATAGAGAAGAACAATAGTAATATAGGAAATAACAATAATAACAAAAGGAAAGGAAATAACGATAAAATACTATTAAGTCATGGCAAGCCTTGGCGAGCTATGACATTTTTCAAGGCGTGACTATTTTATATACATAAAAAAAGATAAATAATATAATTATTGAATTTTATCAAATAGATCAATTTTTTAGAAGGGTTATATTAATATTTAATATCAAAAGTAAACAAAAACTCAATTAATTTAGATCAATTTTTGCGATAAGGCGCACCATGACACATTATTTGGGTGTCACGCTTAACAAACGCGCATTGGACATCTTCGTAACGGCTACGCCTTGCACGCCATTAGAACCATAACTGGAACCAATTACTTTCTAGCTCAACATTGCACATATTCAGCGACCAAGAAATTTTCAAGTTGAACTACAACACTGAATGCAAAGTTGATGATCGAATATATGTTATCGATATTGAATATATATATATATATATATATATATATATATGTTCTCGTCAACATTGTTTTTAGACTTTAGACTTTAGAGTGCAATGAACATAATTTAAAGAAGTTTAAATTGCAGATAGCTGTTTCGATACCGACCTTATTTTCTCTATAAGCAATTCTCAAGGCCGAACATTTTATCACTATTATTTCAATAACATAGTTTTTTGCATAGAATATGTTTTTTTAGGGAAAATGTTACTGTAGCACAAGTAACTTTTGCGTTTGGTCCGATTTGACAAACTATGTTTTTTTTGCACAATTGACGATTAATATTTTACTATAGATGTCAATTACACCATTGTGACCGATTTTGAAAGGTTTCCCGGTTTCACATCCTACCTTGCATCCGACGTGTATGGTAAGCTAATGGGAAACTGCCATGTTATTTCCACATTGACTCCACATCAATCCCCTCTTATACAAAAAACTTAACACCCGTTAAATGTGACTCGAGCATTTGGATCATGTTCGTGAAGCATTTTTAGCACTTGGACCTCAATGGAGCACTTGGGGTTCATGGAGCATGTGACAAAGGAATAGATCTTCTAAGAGAGGAATGGATCATCAGACAAAGGAACCGATCAAGTGCCAAAGGAACGAATCGTGTACAAGGGGGTTTGGAGCACCTGGAAGTAGTTTTGAGCACTTGGAAGAGGTTTGGAGCAGATGGAAAGGATATGGATCAACAAGGGGTCCTTGTTGAGCTACATGATGAAGAGATGGGTCAAGAGGGATGCTTTTGAGCCATCTTGTTCTCCTCTTGAACCGTCTTGTTTTCTTGTTGAACCATGCATGTGCTTGTTGCTCATGGTGATGCTATTGATCCAAGATTGATGTTGTGCGCCATACTTGATGCTCTTGTAACATTTAGATCCATGTTGCACCAACTAGGGTTGTTGTTGAGCCATGAAGAAGCTACTGCGCCATCATGGACCATCTTGGTACATGATGCGCCATATTGATTCCTTTGTTGTGTCATGTTGATCCAAGTATACCTATAAGATGATAATGCTCAAGAATGTTCCAGAAGATGTTGCATGGCGGATTATGATTGGTTGACACCCTTCATGGGCCTATGGGCCAATGGGCTTGGACTAATAGGGTTTTAGGTCTGATCCCTCAAGTATAAATATGGATGCATGCTAGGTCATTTTTTGTATCTTGAATTCTATAGTGATAGGCGAATCTCTATGTAATTGTACTTGTAACCTCTGTGTTAAGAGCTCTAACATAAGAATACTCCCCTCCTGCCCGTGGATGTAGGTAATCTTAATCGAACCACATAAATATTGTGTCTTGTGTGCTTTTGGTTTTGCTAGTTATCCGCTTTACTTCCTAACAAGTGGTATCAGAGCTGTGGTTTTTTTCCTGTGATTGAAGATGTCTACTCACAAGTTTGATTTGGAGAAGTTCAATGGTTCAAATGACTTCACTTTGTGGAAGGTGAAGATGAGGGCTCTTCTGGTTCAACAAGGATGTCCGGCGGCATTGGAAGGAGAGGCAAAACTACCAAAGGACATGGCGATTGATAAGAAGGTGGATATTCTGAAAAAGGCACATAGTGCCATTCTATTGAGTTTGACAGATGATGTATTGAGGGAGGTTATGGATCAAACAACTGCTTCTGGGCTCTGGGATAAATTTTGTGACAAGTACCAGAACAACTCACCGACGAACAAGTTGTATCAAAAGCAAAGGTTGTACACTCTCAGAATCTCTGAAAGTACTCAAGTGAAAGATCATCTAGATAAATTCAATCGTATCATGTTGGATCTACAAGGTGTTAATGTGAAGATTGAAGATCAAGACCAAACACTTATTTTCTTATGTTCACTTCCTAACTCATATGAGAATTTCGTTGATACCATGATTTATGGTAGGACAACGATCATTGTGAATGATCAACCTGAACCTCTCAAATATGATCTAAGAGTGGGGTAATCACTATCATCCTCAAACATAAATCTCTGATCAGGGTAGCAACCACCTTGCGACTGAGAGCATCGGCCACCACGTTGGGCTTCTATGGGTGATAAAGGATCTCACAATCATAATCCTTCACCACGTCCAACCATCTACGCTGCCTCATGTCCAGATTCAGTTGATTCATCAGATACCTCAAGCTCTTGTGGTCTGTGTAAATAGTATGACATACCCCATAAAGGTAATATCGCTAAATCTTGAGGGCGAAAACCACCGCCCCAGCTCCAAATCACGTGAGGGGTAATTTGCCTCATGAGGCTTCAACTGCCTCGAAGCGATCACATGAACCTGTTGCATCAATACCGCACCCAAACCTGTGGTTGATGCATCACAATACACCACAAAAGTCATCAGTACCCTCTGGCTGGGTCAGAATTGGCGCCTCACATAATCTCTGCCACGGAGTCTCAAAAGTTGTCTGCTGCTTAAGCCCCCAATGAAAAGGGACAATCTTCTTCGTTAATCGGGTCATCAGAACCGCTATCTTGGAGAAATCCTAAATGAATCTATGCTAGTAACCTGCTAAACTCCGAATCTCAGATTGAGACCTCCGAAATTCCCAGATTCATTTTTCCCTCTCAGCAATTCCGTTGATCTCACTCTCATGAGGTTTTAGAACATTATAGAGATCTCCCAAAGAGTAGTTATCGAACCTTTGTTGGGTCTTGATCATCAAACTAATGTTTCTCCATTCCTATTCGAAGCCCCATTAAAAAGTTGAGATTGTACTCGAGAGTAGAACATATGACTCCATAACGCCTGCATTTGAAGATCAACTAATTAGATGATCGTAATACAATTCGATTGTTTCACAACCCTTTTGCTTGAATTCACCCAATTCAAGTAGACACTGCTTAACATAACTTTTTCTTGTCTACTCGCTTCCCTGATACTTCACTTTCAATGTATCGCGAATTTCTTTTTTTAATTTGCAACCTCGAACGCAATTGTAAACCATCGGTGGAAGAGCACCGAGAAGTTCACGCATACACCTTTTATCATTCGCTTTCTGTTTGTCAGCTTGCACACCAACATCAGCAGAGGAACTAGTTGTTCCGACTTTTTCTAGCCTTCTTGGAAGATAGTATCCACTGGTGAAACATCACCAAAGATCTTCATCAATCCCATTGAGATAATCTTCCATTCTATCCGCCCATTGCTTGTAATATTCAGGGATTAGCATCGGAATTTTGGTAGAATATTCGAGAAGATTAGAGGAACCAGTCATGGTATTCATGTTAAAGTTCGTAATTGATGTATGGATAGAAATGACAAAACTCTTCAAAAAGTTGAATCTAGCAGATGATTCTATCAGAAACAGATCAAAGAACACTCGATTTTTCAAACAAAACACAAAATCGAATAAAATCAATTGATTAGATCAGGTTTTCTAGATCAAAAGTGTGGAAATTTATGAATCAAAAATAGCAATTCAAAACTTTTGAAAACACGAGAAAACCAGAAAACAATTGAAAGAATCCTACTCTGATACCAAATGTAGTTCGTATGGATCGAGTGTAACGAATGAAATCAGAGTATGAATTTAATCAAGAACACAAAATGTAAATATAATCAATTTGGATCTTTTAATGCTTTTGAAAGAGTATTTGAGTTGAAATAGTAAAGTGTTCAAAGGTTCACAAAAGTTATTCTTACTCCTATATTGTAACGCCCGCAGATTCGGGCTAGTCAGTTTTGAGACAATATGGGTCAAAAATGATTATTTGATAGAAGATTATTTAGAATAAATAATCTTAAATAAGTTTTAGTATATGTCACAAGGATTCCATACATATAAAGAACACTGAAATCGAAGTTATAACAAAGAAGTTATGACCTGTCGAAGTTTCGCGACAAAACGACACGACACTGGGAATCGTAAAAAGTGAGTTTATGATAGAGTACTTTTTATCCTTAGTGTACTAAATGAAAATTGTAGACTAAGTCTCCATCTACATGTGGATATAAAGAACGTCCAAAACGGATATAATATACAAAAGTTATGACCTTCTGAAGATACAGCTGTCTGAGAGCATTACACGTGTCAGAAACCCTACTTTGACTGGGCTCACAACGTGAGCATGTTTTCTCACTATGTAAGGAGTCAAATGGATACTAATCGAGCCTAGAAAACACTTAGGAATTCTATGGGATGACTCTTGGAAGCTCACGACGTGAGCATATCATTCTCACGACGTGAGAAGTCATCCGAACACCTTTTGGAGCTATAAACGCAAATCACGGGTCTACGAAGTGAGCAGGATTGAGCTCAAGATGTGAGTTTGTATGGATCACTACATGAGAGGCCAAAAATCAGCCTATAAATATCCATTTCAACCCTAAGCCTCCTTACACAAAATTCTTCTCTCTCTCTCTCTCTCTCTCTCGTTTGCTAAAGGCGTTCCGCATCCCGAGCACGACAATCACGAACCGTTGACCGTTTCTAGTTAGATTCTATCAAATCACACTACTAATTTGAGTGCATATTCCCTTTTCGTGAACATGATTTTAATACAAGTATTGATTAAAAGTATTAAATATATGTGTGTGTGAAATATTTGTTATTACCTGAAATACGTGTTAAGAGCATATTTGATAATATATGATGATTTAGGATACAGAGTAAACCTAAATCAATTAAGAGGTATATTGGGTAGTATCTTCTTAGGAGTACGATTGGGATATACACGGAGGGTAGAACTTTAAAATATGTCATTAATCCAGGAGTATGGATTAAGACATAGTCATTCGTCCTTAGTCCGAGAGTATGGATAGGAAATAGTTATTTGTTATTAATCTGGGAGTATGGATTAAGACATAGTTAAATGTCCCTGGTCCGATAGTATAAATTGGGCATAGTCATTTGTCATTGATCCAAGAGTATGGATTAGACCTAATCAGTTGTCCTTAGTCCGAGAGTATGGATAGGACATAGTTATTTGTTATTAATCCAGGAGTATGGATTAAGACATAGTTAATTGTCCGTAGTCCGAGAGTATGAAATGGGCATAATTATTGATTTGGGAGTATGGATTAGGTAAATAGGTAAATTTTAGATCTGAGGGTATGGATTAGGTAAAGTGGTTAATTTTAGATCCGAGAGTATAGATCGTGTCATTATGAGGATCGATGGGGTGGGGTAAAGTTGCTTATATATGGTGGATTTGTATATTTTGTGAGTTCTAATATATATATATATATATATATATATATATATATATATATATATATATATATATATATATATATATATGATATAACATTGTGGGATTGAAATCCCTACGTACTTATCAGGTTTCCCAACTTGCCCACTCAGTCTATTTGTATCACAGGTATCGATACGAAGCTACTTTATACTGAGAGATTTAAAGGTGATGTAGATCACTAGTGTAAGTAAATGTAAGGTCTGTTTATGCTTATGTTTCAGTATTGATGATGACATCCCAAAGTTTGAATGTGAGCAAAATATATTTCTTCGGAATTGCTTTGATAATATATTTATCATGTTTTTCTAGGAATAAATTACGTAATATATTTCTTTAAAAATATACTCTGATTTTCAAATAAAGCATAAATAAACCGGTCTTTTCTGGCCGGGAAATTTGGGAATTTCACAGTTTGTATCAGAGCATTAGTTTAAGTGAACTCGAAATTTATAGGATTTCTAGACTAAAACTTAGAATTTGTAGGCTAAGTGATGATTGTGAGATGAGAGTCTATTATATTTTAGGTAGTACACCTGAATTGACACATGTACTAGCTTACTTTAGGGTTAGATTCCTAAATTGCTTTTATGTGCTAAATGATTTATGTTATAGCTATAAAGATGCATTATATGCTATTATTTGATCGGATCTATGGTCTATTGCCGACCGGATCTGGAAACCTTATGTGTTCAGATTTCTAAACGTTTAATTACGATATTAGAACTGGCATGTAACTTTTCGTAGTAATAAGAAGGATTACCCATCTAAACCTTCTCTATCTTAAATTTCTCGTCTTGAACAACTATTACAGTGTATGGAACGAAATGATAAGGACTCGTTGTGGATTGAGCAAACGGAGGAAATGAGAAGTATTATGATAGCAGATGATATTTATCAGAAGATATCGAAAGATTGGTATCTTAATTTTACAATACGTCTGATAAAATAAAAGTACGTCTAGAGGAGTACGGTACGTCCGAAGTACACCTTCGATTAGTGTGATGATAAAATGATTGGTGTAATTCTTGAAGTTGTCCCATCGTCTGGCGTTTCCACCACCAACCGAGTTGAAGAAGAATTGATAATTGAAAATATGAATGGAAGAAGTCCTAGTAGAGTCTAGGGAAAATTATATGATTATTTAGACACATTTGTATGTGTTAAATTGTTTTGTGATTTTAGAAAATAGAACTTGGGGGCTACGAGACAATACTTGGGATAAGTATGAGTAGGTGTGAATGGTAGTAGAGGCCTATACTACCAGAAGCACAAGACTCGCACTTGGATCAGGGAAAGTCACAAGGTTACCAAGGAGCTAGTAATTGATTATGTTTATTTCATGTATGTCGTTACCATCGTTTCGGTAATGACTAAGAAGATGATTGATATTCTGACCCTAGTGTGTTGGGTTTGAGCCATAAGAACATTCCTATGTGCACATACAAACCCTAATGCTTGGATCTAGGTTTCTCTAATGGAACATGCATTGTATCCAAAACTTCTAATGTTAATTCTAACATAATGACAATAAGAAATCAGATTTAGAAGATTACCTTGAATCACTTGCTTGAATCTTCTTGTCCTTGGAGCTTTAGAGTCACAAGTCTCACTCCTCTAATGGCTTACAAACACCAACTAGCAAGAGGATGATTATAGAGAGAGGGAAAGGGGAGAAAGTCGGCCAAGGTTTCTTCTCAAGCATGAATGCCGATTTCCTTGACCCAAGGGTCTATTTATACTAATGAGGCTCCTAGGGTTTCACCCTTAAACCCTAATTGGATAACTTAGGCCCTAAGCTATCTAATGATAAGCCTTGGACGATTTCTAGGTCTATCCTAACCCTAAAATTATCCACCCCTTATTCATAAGGGATAATAGCCCAAAGTACAACTATCATACAATTGACAGTTTATACCCCTTTAATCATTTAATCTCTTTAAGTCACCAAATTAATTCCTAATTAATTTATGACTTATATTAATCAAATAACAATATTATTATTCCTTATATTATCTTAATAATATTTCTTCTGTCATTATAAATCATCCTATCAAGTTGCTATGGTGAATCCAACCCAAAAGGACCATGCACAACCGGGTCAAATACTTGCCTAATATAGTTGCAGCCTTAGACACTATTCCAACAGTCTCCCACTTGGATAAGTCTAGTAACTATATATACAAGTATAATCCGATTAGCAATCGTAGCTCTCAAAGACGCTGTCAAACTCTGATCTTATCAATCTTGTCCTTTAGATAAGGGATCGTACAGTCCTCTGTTTAAATATCATGCAGACATTTATATGGAACCAATTGTCTAGCAGTTGGTTTCTCGATATCAGATTTATTCGACATAGAACTTAATCGAACACATCAATTTAGTTCTGACCGGGCCCGACACATAAGTCAAATCAAATCATCGAGCGGCCGAGATATCGCTTTTACCCTCTTAGGATAAAAGTAACAGATAAACTTCGACTTATATGCATTTACTTATTCATTAATCAATTATACACAACAATGTGTTTTATAACATCAATTTACTGATGCGGTTTCACATTATCAATCTACAACCAATTAACAAATGACAAACCATATATCTAGGTTTTAAGACCATATGATGTTATCGTCTTGCGATCATCCTTTTCGTCAAATTCCATAAGGTGATTCCAGCAAGCGCGGGTTTGTTCCAATGCTCAAAACTAGTTCATAAGCACTCATGAACGTTGCAACAAACTTTTGCTATGTCTAATACCATTTTGACAATCTACATACCAATTCATGACAATCTTCATTGATACCTACTTCCAAAATATGAACGATTGTGGATTGTTTGAATAATTCGATTATTCCAAATAAACTCAATTATTCTGGAAGTCAAAACATGCAAAGTGAAAAAATAGTTAAATATTTAACATAAGACAGTAACTTTACTTATAAATAATACTCCTTTATTTATTCGTCAAATGTTAAATTACATTTATCTATTACAAGTTTCTAAAATCATCTAATCTAATCTAATATCATCTCTCAGCCCAATACTCCTAGCATGCTGCAAATGCTTAACCCTACTCAGTCCCTTCGTAAGCGGATCAGCTGGGTTATCTTCTGATGATATCCTCCTCACCATGAGGTGTCCTTCTTCTACTCGATGTCTAATGAAATGATATTTTCTGTCGATATGACGAAATCTACCATGATCCATTGGTTCCTTGGTCAAGGCAACTGCTCCTTCATTATCACAGAAAATCTCCATAGGCTCTTTGATGGTTGGCACAACTCCAAGATCACTAATGAAGTTATTTAACCATATTGCCTCCTTCGACGCTTCGCTTGCTGCAATGTACTCTGATTCGCACGTTGAATCAGCTACGGTTTCCTGCTTGGAACTTTTCCAAGTTACTGCTCCTCCATTAAGGGTAAAACCCAGCCTGACTGCGAACGGTAGTTGTCCCTGACGGTTTGAAAGTTGGCGTCACTATACCCTTGCACCTTCAAGTCATCACTCCCTCAGAGGACTAAAAACCATTCCTTGGTCCTTCGAAGGTACTTAAGGATATTCTTGACCGCAATCCAATGGGCTCTACCAGGGTTCCCTTGATATCTACTAACCATGCACAAAGCAAAGGCTACATCAGGGCGAGTACAAGTCATAACATACATGATTGAGCCAACTGCAGAAGCGTAAGGTACTTGGCTCATTTCTACTATCTCGGCTTCCGTACTCGGACTCTGAGTCTTACTCAGCTTGGCATTACTTTGTATCAGTAATTCTCCCTTCTTAGAATTTTCCATACTAAAACGTTTCAGTACTTTATCTAAGTAAGTGTTCTGACTAAGTCCTATTAGTCTCTTACTTCGTTCTCTCACTATCCTTATTCCCAAGATATAGGAAGCTTCTCCGAGATCCTTCATAGCGAAACACTTCCCGAGCCAGGACTTAACCTCCTGCAGAGTCGGGATGTCGTTTCCTATGAGCAGTATGTCATCGACATACAAAATGAGAAAGCTGACCATACTCCCACTGAATTTGATAATTGACATATACACATGATTCATCTTCGCTTCGTACAAATCCAAACTATTTAACTTTCTCATCGAAGCAGAGATTCCATCTGCGAGATGCTTGCTTAAGTCCATAAATGGAGTTCTCAAGCTTACACACTCTATTTGGATGCTTCGGATCAACAAAACCCTCTGGTTGAGCCATGTAAACATCCTCAGCCAATTTCTCGTTAAGGAAAGCGGTCTTGACATCCATTTGCCAAATCTCATAATCATGAAATGCGGCAATAGCTAGCATCACTCTAATAGACTTTATTTTCGCAACTGGTGAGAAGGTCTCATCATAGTCAACTCCGGGAGTTTGAGTAAAGCCCTTCGCAACCAATCACGCCTTATATGTGTGTACATTTCCATCCACGTCAGTCTTCTTCTTGAAGATCCATTTGCACCCAACGGTCTTACGTCCGGGCACATTATCAACCAAATTCCAAACTTGGTTGTCATACATGGACTGGATCTCCCTGTCCATTGCCTCTTTCCATTTTGCAGACTCCGGGCCTGCCATGGCTTCCTTGAAACTATTAGGTTCATCTAGATTTATTAGCGTACCATCACTAATATACGTGTTCCCTTCGGTAGTAATATGAAAACCATAAAACTGGGGTTGAACTCTAACTCTCTCGGAACGTCTATGAGGTAAGGATTGGTCAATCGGTTCAACCGGAGTTTCCTCCTCGGGTTGAGTCCCAGCGGTAGAGGTTCCTTCATCTATCGATTCTTGAATATCTTCAAGTTCGATTTGCCTCCCACTGTCTCCTTGTCTTATGAGTTCTCGCTCTCGGAAAACTCCTCTGCTCGCAACGAAGACTACATTGTCCTTCGGTCTATAAAAGAGATATCCAAAGGATTTTTGTGGGTAGCCGATGAAAATACATCGCTCACTACGAGGTTCAAGCTTGTCGTGAGTATCTCGTCTTACGAAAGCCTCGCAACCCCAAACCTTGATATGTGCTAACAAGGGAGCTTTCCCTGTCCACATCTCGTGAGGTGTTTTGGCAACCTTCTTAGTAGGGACTCGGTTAAGGATATGGGCGGCAGTCTCTAACGCATACCCCCAGAATGAGATAGATAGTGAAGCACGACTCATCATAGAGCGGACCATGTCTAACAAGGTTCGATTACGCCTTTCTGCTACACCATTCAACTGCGGTGTCCTAGGTGGCGTCAATTGTGAAACTATTCCACACTCTTTTAGATAGTCGTGGAATTCAAGACTTAGGTACTCTCCTCCTCGATCGGATCGAAGCATCTTGATTTTCCTGCCCAATTGATTCTCCACTTCATTCTTGAACTCTTTGAACTTTTCAAACGTTTCTGACTTTTTCTTGATTAAGTAGATATACCCATGCCTACTATAGTCATCAGTAAAAGTCACATAGAAGCGGTTCCCATCCTTTATGGTGGATCTAAAGGGTCCACATACATCGGTATGTATTAGGTCTAATAAACCCTCACCCCTTTCACATGTGCTAGTGAAGGCTGACTTGGTCATCTTTCCAATTAAACAAGATTCGCATGTGCCATCTTCCCTAAGGTCGAATGACTCCAACACTCCATCCTTTTGGAGTTGGACTATGCGCTTCTTGTTGACATGTCCAAGATGACAATGCCACAAGGATGCTCTATCCATACTATTGGAAGAATCCATGCATAAAACATCATTTCCTAGGTTATCTACAATCATAACAGTTTCATACATTCCATTACATGGTATTGCTTCAAAATATAAGACACCATTTAGATAAGCAAAAATAGAACCATTCTCATTATTAAAAGAAAATCTAAATCCTTGTCTAAACAAACCATGAAATGAAATGATGTTTCTTGCCATTTCTAGTGAATAGAAACAATTGTTCAAATCTAAACATAAATCATTCCTAAGCACTAGAGAATACACTCCAATCTTGGTCATAGGCGACGATCTTCTGTTCCCCATGATTAGATTTATTCTTCCATGCTCCACATCCCTATTTCTTCTTAGTCCCTGCAATTCAGAACAAATGTGGTAACCACAACCGGTATCGAGGATCCAAGAAATAGCATGAGATGAATCATTAGATTTAATTGTATAAATACCTGCGAAAGACGGCTTGATCTTTCCTTCCTTGATAGCTTGCAGGTACTCTGGGCAGCTTCTCTTCCAATGCCCTATTTTGTGGCAATGGTGACACTCTGCCTCCTTTGGGTTTGGGTTGGGCTTAGAAGTATCAACTTTGGTCCCACTAGAAGAGGAACCATCTCGGGACTTTCCCTTGCGGTGGCTCTTAGACGGAGCCTTCCTCTTCCTGCCCCTTCCCTGCCCAATAGCCAAAACAGGAGCAGTGGGTGGATTGGGAGTTGGTGCAATAGACTTGTCCTTGAGGTTGCTCTCAGCAACCCTAAGGAGACCTAGGAGCTTACTTAGGGTGACCTCTTCCTTGTTCATGTGGTAGGTCATCCTAAATTGGTTGTAACACGGAGGCAAAGAATGAAATACCATGTCGATGGCCAAATCTTCCCCAAAGTCGACATTCAACTTGCGAAGACGATCGACATACCTTTGCATCTTTTGCAAGTGTATGCTTAGAGATTCTCCATGTCCCATTTTAGCGGAGATCATGTTAGTGAAGATCTCGTAACACTCCTGCCTCGCGTTTTGATGATATCTCTCCAATAAGTCTTAGTGCATTTCGGACGGATACATGTCCTCGTAGGACTTTTGGAATTCAGAGTTCACAGTGGCTATCATGATGCAATGAACCTTCGTTGCATCACGCTCATGAGTTTCAAAAGCGGTGATTTCAGCCAGAGTAGCGATTTTTGGATTGATCTTCTCGAGCTTTTCGTCGAGGACATACTCCTTGTCCTCGTAGCGAGCAATCGTGTGAATGTATCTTATCCATTCGCTAAAGTTCGTTCCATCGAAAGTCACCTTTTGGCAAAAGCTCATCAATGTGAACGAGCTAGCAGTAGCGTTGTTCGCGTTCGACATCTAAAATTAGAAAGGACAAAGATTGATTAGAATTTGAATCCCTAATTATCACCCAATAAAAGAACTTAGGGCTAGGATCCAACAACACTATTTACATATTAGAAAAGGGATGTCGTAATCCAACATGCAAACAATTTGAAGGTAAGTGAATGACGATTCACTAATTCTCCACCATAAAAAATATAACCTTAAGTTCTAGATACATTGAGAATTCCTAGATTTCGATGAGATTCATTGAACTTTTCAATGACATGTTTAAATGTCGATATGCCCCTCTTGTTTGTGACTGGGATACCGAGGATCACAAAGTGGGTGTGAATAACCATGCAAATCTACACGGTGCCTTCATTGTAACAATCATCTATTCAATGTGCCGATAAACCACACACGCTCCACCGAACTATGATAAACAATGAATCACCCTTTGCCACATATGCTTAGAACCAATTAGTGTGCCGGTAAACCACACACGCTCCACTAACTTCTTAGCAAGGGTGCAAAGTGTAATTTCATGGGATTGCATCAATTCACTTTTCTTAAAGTAACTAGGATTGGGAATTTGAAAAACATGTAGTTACTTTATATTTAATATTATACTTTTAACGAGGAGAGAGAGTTGCCCTATCCTACCCGTTCGGCTAATGACCCTCCACCGATCAAGCAAGCGGTGGGTGTGAGTGTACACCTATTAAGCGTCATTTTATAGGCAGCAACCTTATACCTACCTTATAGACCAACTTCGTGAATGAGGCCTACTAACGGTAAGACTAGCATTTTAATTATACATATATATATATATATATATATATATATATATATATATATATATATATATATATATATATATTAAGCTTGTAATCATATAAAGTATAGGGTTGAATTTTAAACTTGTAAAATTCTAGGGTTTGAAATTTAAGTTGTCCAAATTAAACTTTTAATCACAAAACTAAATTTCAAAACTTGAGGATTAGTTTTAACTTTTCAAAAACACAAGGGATCAAATAACAAATAATTTAAATTAACCATTTAATCTCACAATTATCCATATTTGATGTTTCTTGCAAAACAATTTACCAATTTAATTAAAATAATTAATCAATTATCACATAAGGAAATTATTATTCAATTAATTGGTGATTATCTTGAATTAGGTCAAGGATATACTCAAATATATGTTAGAATCGGATTTATATTGACCCATTAAGATAAAGGCAAGTTTCCATAAGATAAACAACAATAAATCCCGAAATTAGCTCTTCCTGACGCTCGAACTCGCCGAGTACCACAATGGACTCGCTGAGTCCACTATGGAACTCACCGAGTTCATCAAGCAGATGGACGAAAATAGAATTTTGCAATTAATAAACAAGCAACCAATGCATTAATTCAATAGAAACCAATCAAGGCTCTGATACCACTGTTGGGTTTGAGCCATAAGAACATTCCTATGCGCACATACAAACCCTAATGCTTGGATCTAGGTTTCTCTAATTGAACATGCATTGTATCCAAGACTTCTAATGTTAATTCTAACATAATGACAATAAGAAATCAGATTTAGAAGATTACCTTGAATCACTTTCTTGAATCTTCTTGTCCTTGGAGCTTTAGAGTCACAAGTGTCACTCCTCTAATGGCTTAAAAACACCAACTAGCAAGAGGATGATTATAGAGAGAGAGGGGAGGGGAGGAAGTCGGCCAGGGTTTCTTCTCAAGCATGAATGCCGATTTCCTTGACCCCAATGGTCTATTTATACTAATGAGGCTCCTAGGGTTTCACCCTTAAACCCTAATTGGATAACTTAGGCCCTAAGCTATCCAATACCCTAATGATAAGCCTTGGACGATTTATAGGTCTATCCTAACCCTAAAATCGTCCACCCCTTATCCATAAGGGATAATAGCCCAAAGTACAACTATCATACAATTGACAGTTTATACCCCTTTAATCAATTAATCTCTTTAAGTCACTAAATTAATTCCTAATTAATTTATGACGTATTGTAACATCCCGAGTTCAGGAGTGCAAGTTCAGGGTTCAAAGTGAAAATGTGAAAGGGCAACTCGGCGAGTCCATGGGTGGACTCGGCGAGTAGGGTCGCGATGTTGGTCAAGTGATAAGTGACCAACTCGGCGAGTCTCAAGGGTGGACTCGGTGAGTTGGTGTTGTATGGAGAAAACCCTAATCCTGGGGATTTAGCCCTATATAATGAACATAAAACCCTCTCCCCAGCCTCTTTACTCTCCCTTGAAGTCCAGAAACCCTAGCTTTCGGTTGTGAGAGAGTTGGAGAGCATTTAGAGCCTTGGAGGAGGAAATCTTGTAAGTGAAGTGAAGAACAAGAAGGTTGGAGCAAGGGGCTTTGCAGAGATTTAGCTTATTCTTTAGTTGGAGCTTTCATTTGAGGTAATAATCTGCTGTTTGAGCTTTTGTGCATCTAAATCAATCAATTGTGGGGTTTTTGTGGTATGCATCAGGTCCATCTTAAGTTTGGTGTTAGATCTGAGGTTGCTACCTCAGATCTAGGTGGTTAATGATCCAGAAAGCCAGAAAGTCTATGCTTAAGAGTTGTTGGTGAAGTTCTTGTGTCCCAAACCCTAGCCCTAGAGCATATTATGCTTAGATCTCTTTGGATTCACTTAAAGTTTGCAACTTTACGTGAGGAATAGCTTGTGGAAGAGTAGATCTGTGGATTGGAACCCATGCATGGCTTGGAAAGCCTCTGTATGGGTTAAGAGCAAGTGGTACTTGGCGAGTCACATGGGTGTACTCGGCGAGTTGATTGAAGATGGGAAGAAACTCGGCGAGTTGGAAGAACAACTCGGCGAGTTGGTTGAAGATAGCCTTGGACTCGGCGAGTCTGTTCTTGGACTCGGTGAGTCTGATCTTGAGGTCCTAGCCTTTTCTGGTTAAGCTAAGAATTGGTGAGTCAAGGGATGACTCAGTGAGTTGAGATGGGATTTTCAGAGTTGAGAGACTTGGCGAGTCGTCTGGTTGACTTGGCGAGTAGAGCCAGTCAGGAGGTTGACTTTGACTTTGACTTTGACCAAGAGTTGACCAGTTGACTTCTAGGGCATTTTGGTATTTTGTGGTATTTATTGGGTTTAGTCTTTCAGCTTTATCAGGGGTGAAGTCGTGTCGGAGATTGGAGTAGCGTGATCTTATCTTTTTAGTCAGCAGTTGCAAGGTGAGTTATCCTCACTATATCGACACGGTCTAAGGCACCAAGGCCGACCCTTTATCGGATTGAGATCCGGGTATTTGTTATTATGTTATTGATTTGATATGTCTGCATCCTAGTAGCTAGGGTGATATATGATTAGAGACCTGGTTAAGGTCGGTTTCCTGATATGTAGGGTGATGCTATGCTAGTGACCGGTTAGGTCGGTATCCTAGTTAGGATGATGATATGTTATGTGATCTGTTTGATCGGCTTGTTGACTGTGAACTCTTATATGATTGTATGTTTATGTGCACATGGTTGTTTGGACTGGAGTTGGGTTGAGGTGGGTCCTGCTTTGTGCTGTAGGCCAAGATACCCAGGGCAGACCGGTTGTTCCGAAGGCCCAGGGAGCGGTCCGGATAGGTTGTAGGCCCCACGAGGGCAGACCAAACGTGCCGAGGCTCGGAGAGTGGACCAGGCCGACTGAAGGCCCGATGCGGGCGGACCAGTCATACTGTAGACTCAGAGAGTGGACCAGGTGGGTTGAAGGCCCGGTGCGGGCGGACCAACCGCACTGCAGACTCCAGGGACATGACTGGACTCGGAGGGTGGACCAGGTGAACTGAAGGCCCAACACGGCGGACCAGTCACACCGTAGACCCGATATGCTTGGCTGTTCTGTGATTTGTTATGATATGTCTATGGTATATGTGGTTGGTATTTTGGGGGTATCTCACTAAGCTTTCGGGCTTACAGTTGTGGTTTAATGTTTTTCAGGTTCTTCAGGAGACCGTGGCAAGGCAAAGGCATGATCGTACCGCTCCTCATGTTTATGTTTTATGATATGGACCTGGGAACACTCTGATAATAAATGTACTGAAAACCTTTTTGTAATAACTTAATGAATTGGGATGTTTCTGAAAAGTTTAAATTTTGTTGAAATTTTTGGTCGTTACACTTATATTAATCAAATAACAATATTATTATTCCTTATATTATCTTAATAATATTTCTTCTCTCATTATAAATCATCCTATCAAGTTGCTATGGTGAAGGCAACCCAAAAGGACCATGCACAACCGGGTCAAATACTTGCCTAATATAGTTGCAGCCTTAGACACTATTCCAACATAGTGGTCATATCAAATTGAGTCCGACTAAGACAAGTATGTTACGTGGTTTGGAGAACCAAGTTCAATGTAGCATCTGACTTAAGCCAGAAGATTGAAGTGAAAGAAAATTGAAGCGATCAATAGAAGTATCGCGAGCATTGTTTAAGTAAGAAGTCTATAGCTAGAAATGCGACATGCTAAAATGTGATTATATCACATTCAAACATGAAGGAAGGTATATTCCATTCTGGAATTTGAATCTAAGAGACTTGAGTCTAAGCGTTGCATCATACGATGAGAGGTCTTTAGAACATAGCCCATCGGTCTGTTATGATAATAGAAGCAAATAACTTCTCTTAAGATTAGTCTATTTAAGAAGAAGAAGGAGTCTCCAATAAGGATCGATTTTGTAACTCGAAGGTTACGATTGAAAGTCCAATATAGGATAAAGAGCGGGTGTAAGATTGAGCATCGCCTACAGTCAATAAGTCCAAGAATTAGATACTCATTCGAAGGAACATAGAAGTTATGGTTATTATCTAGGATGAAGAGATAACACATGGATTCATTATACAGGCCCTGTTTTGTTGATCATTCTGGGACGTAATCATCCTAAGGGGGAGATAATTGTAACACCTGCAGATTCGGACTAGTCAGTTTTGAGACAATAAACGTAAAAAATGACTCTTTGATAGAATATTATTTAGAAATAATCTTAACTAAGTTTTAGTATATGTCACAAGTAGGGATGAGATTTAGAACCGAAAATCCGGACTGGAACCGGAACCAGAACCGTTAGAACCGAAATATATAGAACCGGTTCCGGTTCCGGGTTTAAAAATTGTCTTTATTCGGATTTCGGGTAATCCGGGTTTGGCTCCATCAGGTCCGTGTAAACCGAGTCTAAAAACCAGAACATGTGTTAGGAACCGAAACCACTTTTAGGGCCAGAACCAGTTTTTTGTGAAACGTTTAAAAGATACATATCTCATTCGTTTCAACTTCGATTGACATGCGGTTTTTTCCCAACATGTAGTTTAGAGTTTGTACATGATTTTAGACTATAAATTTGCTATTTTTAGTTTTATATTCATTGACTTACAGTCCCCCAAAGTCGAGATATCAAAGCTGAAAGCTTTTAGTTTTTCAGTATTTTTGTATTCTAAGAAAGTTTAAAACATGCATATCTAATTCGTTTGAAGCCGGATTGAAATGTGGTTTTTTCCAACTTGTAGTTTACAGTTTGTACATGAGTTTTGATTATAATTTTGTCATTTTTGGTTTAATATTCAATGATTTACAGTCCCACTAATTCGGGATATCAAAACTGAAAATTTTCAACTTTTCAGCTATTTGTTTTTGTACTTTGTATTATGTGAAAATGTTAACACATGCATATCTCATTCGTTTAAAGTCGGATTGACATGCGGTTTTTTCCAGAATGTTTTTTTGAGTTTTGTACATGATTTTATACTATATTAGGTCAATTTTGGTTTCATATTCAATGAGCTAAAGACCCCAAAAGACAGTATATCAATATAAAAAAAATTTCAAATATCAACCTACTAAGTAGTAAGTAATTACCAAAAAATTCTGTTTTTTCTGGGTTTTCTGGTTCTAAACCCACTTTATCTGATTCCAACCTACCCACTTTGATGTTTCTGGGTTTTCCGGTTCTAGACCCACTTTACTCGATACTGTACCTGTAACCGAACCGAAATCGGTTCCTATATATCGGTCTGGTTTCCGGTTCTACAAAATCCCAAGTTCTGGATTTTCCGGGTCCGGGTCCATCCGGTCCAGGTTTGGACCAACTTTCATCCCTATTCACAAGGATTTCGTACATGTAAAGAACACTAAAATCCAAGTTATAATGAAGAAGTTATGACCTGTCGAAGTTCGCGACAAAACCGACACGACACCGGGAATCGTAAAAAGTGAGTTTATGTAGAGCACTTTTTAGCCTTATTGATCTAAATGAAAGTTTTATAGTACGTCTCTACCTACGCGTGGATATAAAGAATGTCAAAAATGGAGCTCGTATGCAAAAGTTACGACCTTCCAAATATACAACTATTTGAGAGCATGACACGTGTTAGAAACCCTAATTTGACTAGGCTCACAACGTGAGCATGTTTTCTCACGACTTGAGGAGTCAAACGGACACTAATCAAGCCTAGAAAACACTTGGGAAGTCTATGGGATGACTCTTGGAAGCTCACGACGTGAGCATATCATTCTCACGAGGTGAGAAGTCATTCGAACACCTTTTGGAGCTATAAACGCAAATCACGGGTCTACGAAGTGAGCAGGATCGAGCTCACGATGTGAGTATGTATGGCTCACAACGCTAGAGGCCAAAAATCAAACTATAAATAGACATTTCAACCCTAAGCTTCCTTAAACCAAATTCTTCTCTCTCTTTCTCTCGTTTGCTAAAGGCGTTCCGCATCCCGGGCCCGACGATCACGAACCGTTGACTGTTTCTAGTTAGATTCTATCAAATCACGCTACTAATTTGAGTGCATAGTCCCTTTCATGAACATGATTTTAATACAAGTATTGATTAAAAGTATTAAATATATGTGTGTGAAATATTTGTTATTGCCCGAAATACGTGTTAAGAGCATATATGATAATATATGATGATTTAGGATGCAGAGTAAACCTAAATCAATTAAGAGGTATATTGGGTATTATCTTCTTAAGAGTACGATTGGGATATACATGGAGGGTAGAACTTTAAAATATGTCATTAATCCGGGAGTATGGATTAAGACATAGTCATTCGTCCTTAGTCCGAGAGTAAGGATAGGACATAGTTATTTGTTATTAATCGGGGAGTATGGATTAAGACATAGTTAATTGTCCCTGGTCCGAGAGTATAGATTGGGCATAGTCATTTGTCATTGATCCGAGAGTATGGATTAGACCTAGTCAGTTGTCCTTAGTCCGAGAGTATGAATAGGACATAGTTATTTGTTATTAATCCGAGAGTATGGATAGGACATAGTTATTTGTTACTAATTCGGGAGTATAGATTAAGACATAGTTAATTGTCCCTCATCCGAGAGTATGGAATGGGCATAGTTATTGACCTGGGAGTGTAGATTAGGTAAAGAGGTAAATTTTACATCTGAAGGTATGGATTAGGTAAAGAGGTTAATTTTAAATACGAGAGTATAGATTGTGTTGTTATGAGGATCGACGAGGTGGGTTAAAGTTGCTTATATATGGTGGAATTGTATATTTTGTGAGTTCATATATATATATATATATATATATATATATATATATATATATATATATATATATATATATGATATAACATTGTGGGATTGGAATCCCTATGTACTCACCAGGTTTCCCAACCTGACCCACTCAGTCTATTTGTATCACAGGTATCGATATGAAGCTACTTTACACTGATAGATTTAAAGGAGATGTAGAGTACTAGTGTAAATAAATGTAAGGTTTGTTTATGCTTGTGTTTCAATATTGATGATGACATCCCAAAGTTTTAGTGTGAGCAAAATACATTTATTCAAAAATGCTTTGATAATATATTTATCATGTTTTTCTATGAACAAATTCCGCAATATATTTCTGTAAAAATATACTCTGATATTCAAATAAAGCATAAATAAACTAATTTTTTCTGGCCGGGAAATTCGGGGATGTCACATATACCTACCCCTATTTATAGGAGTGAACAGAAGCACACAAAAAATACATAAGGACTAAGACATTTAAGTTTCGATCTATAAACAGCGCCTTATGTAATAGATACATTCGAATACAAAATTATAGACTTCGAATCTAGACATGACAAACGGTACATGGACACCTCACAACCTATTTCAAACACAACAAAATTCCTATGATTTAAGGGTCTATTTATAGTGCAGATAAGATGTACTCGATAACCCAAATTTGAATATAATATTAATATTCCAAATTAGGTAATTATCTACCTCCTTAATTATCTACATGGGATAATCTAGAAATCCTAGATTATCCACATTAAACCGTCCACCTCCTTCCGTAGGAAGGTTCTGAAACGTCTTGTTCAACTATTGAACAATTACACTTTAGCTCATGAACTTTTAATTAATTCTTTAAATCCCAAAATTAATTCATTTTAATTTCTAACAAAAATCCCAAATGACAAGATCTAAAGAACTAGATAGCAAGATTGGAAGTTTATACTTACAATAGCCCATAAATGTAGTGCATTTGATGGATCCAAACTTGAAGCATCATTCCTTACAACTAAATAAACCTTCTTGATCTTTAAACTTCATCAAAATAACATAAAAAGCATCCAAAAGAGGAGGTAGGAGAGGGGAGGATCTTAAATCTTGAAGTTGGAGATTATGGTTTCTCCCAAGGGGTCTTAGAGGTGGTGGAGGCTGATAAAATGCCCAAAAATGTAGATTATTAAGCTTAAATACGTTGAAAACCCTAAAACCATGGTCATGGTCCTGACAGATCATCACCTCATGGTCCGAACTCAACACTCTGTGGTGACTACCACCTCGTGGTTCTGTCTCACCACTTTGCGGTGACGGTTTTCGTCCAAATTCGTTACAACTTCAAATAATCATAACTTCTTTGTTTTAACTCTGTTTTCAGCGATCTTTATATCCACGGATATGTATTGATGAGCCCTACACTTCTATCTAGTTAATTTGGCTTAACACAATCCAAACTAAAAACCCTAATCCCTAAAGGAAGCCTGAAACATCACTTTTACCACATTCCCTTTTGACTCCAAAACACAAAACCAAGGGTTAAATCACATAACCAATACTGACAACATCCAATACGTTCTAAAACCTATTCCCTCGAAGCCTAAGTCCTTTAAGTGATCCATTTATTGTCCAAAATCCTAAAATAAGAAACTTTTTGAAACTGGATGTTACAAAATCATTAGAGGCATCCACATTATTGGTGCTTGCTTTCCAAGGAAGATTTCAAGAGAGTATATTGCATTATTCGATTATTGCAAGAAGGTATGTGCTCTAACCATATGAATTTTCAATTTTATGTAGGTTAGATGTTTTTTTCATAGGTATATTTCTATAACTTGAGAAAATTTCATGACTTCTAGGTTACATGTACCCATAATATGATTATGATTCCGTTGTGCAATTATTGTTGTTTGTAACCTAGAAAACTCATCAATATCAAATAAGATGCGAGAGAGAGAGAGAAAGAGAGAGAGAGAGAGAGTTTCTTGAGTGTTGTAGATGAAAGAATGAGCTCATCCAAATCAACCCAACTTATACACATTAGATACCTGCATAAATCGTATCCAACTACAACTCGCATAACATTACCGGATATTTATATAAATAACAAAACAAACTAAAAGTTACAAAAAATAACAATTTATACCCACTTATAAAAAACATTTGAATGGTAAGTTTGACCATAAGTTAACCACAGACTTTTAATGGTTGTAGTTGGTGCACCTAGTTTTTTACTCACGCCATTTTCCATTTACACCGTCGTACGCATGATATTCACTCTTTTCCATTTTCCCATGGAAGTGTGCTAGAGCATGGTTCCAAAAATCCCATGTGAATTGGGCATTGCCAACTTGGTCATCTAGAGATATAGAAATCCAAGCTTGCGTTAAACACCGCTTATTCGTCTTTGGTCCAATTTCTTCTACTTTTTTTTTTTTTACTTTTGTTTGTTTTTTCTTCTTAATGGTGGTATCGTTTCTTCGACATAGCGTTGTGGAGAGGTTGTGGTTGAGAAAGTTGGGTTTCGGAATGTGAAGAGTAATATTGTTGAAATTGGTTTTGTGTTTGGAAATGATTCGGTTGGTGGAAGTGATTTCGTTCAAATGGTTGTTGGAAAATATTGTTAGTAATAATATGGCCCTAGGATCTGCACGAAAGACCAAACAATAAATTGTTACTGAGGTATGTGTTTGACATAGTTTCCTCAAAACAAATTCGCCCTATATGGGTGTTTGTTTCCCAAGATACAACAGTAGATTTCAATTCTTCTAGATTGCCCGAACCCTCACTTGATCGGATTATACATTGGTTGCAGCAAGATATGGAAGATGAAGCAGAAGCGTAAGAGAGGAAAAGAATTATTTCGTTTCAATCAGTCACATAGGCGTTGTATTTATACTACACAATGTAACGTATGTAATTAAAATGAAATAATAATTGTCACAATTAAATAAGACAATTAATCAAGAAATCAAAAACCGAAATCTATGATTAATGGCTCTTAATTCGTTTTGTAATTGTTAACTAAAAAGAAATAATTTCAAAAAGATCATTGAACTTTTTTGATCGACTGGGGGTGCATGCGTGCAAACTAGCTCGCATTTACAACCCACGTGCATTTGCAGGAGAAAACCTTGGTTTCTATAAATCTTACAAAAGTAGCTAGTCTTTGTAGTTATAAATCAATTTTTTTCCTCCCACCAATGTAAGATGAGTTAAAACTCACTTAACTCATTTATTATTCTCTTTCAACTACCCTACTTTGACAAGTAATTTATCATTCATTTTGAATCCGTTTTGGACGTGTTATATATCGAAACGAAGATATCATGGAGGAGAACATGAATATATAATCATTAATTTATTTTGATTATATTTAGAGTCCAAAATTCATGCTCAAAATGGAAACAAAAATCCATTTTTGGAAATTAGTAAAACTAATTTTCCAGTAAATACCTATTGTTGTATATGTGAGGATTTTTGCATGTCCATTAACCCTCTTGTTGGTGATTCGAAGTGTAGGTATTGGGGAGGAATTGTGTTAAGTGTATATGGACCGATCGAAAGCAATGTTTTAAAACTCGGGTCGATCCGGCCGGTTCAACCGGTTGGACCGTGACCCGGAGTACAAGGCGGGTCAATTGAGAACACTTTTTTGTAGAAGTTCGGACCGGATCGAACCGGCCGGTTTTCCCCTAAACCGCGGTTCAACCGCTTATGTTGAACCGGTTAAACCGGATTGACCCGTTTTAATAGGTTTTTGATATTTGGATACAAATAGCAAACGCCAAAACAACGAGTTGTTTGCGGATTCTTCAATGTTTTTCAATGTTTAAACTTTATAGACATCAAATTATTGGTTTTATATGTTTATGCATTATGCAAGAAAGTAAAAATATATAAAAATAGAAAAATACCATAAACCGGGTTGATCCGGTGGTTCAACCGGTTGAACCGGTCATCACACCGGGTTAACTAAAAACCCGAGTTTTAAAACATTGATCGAAAGTGGATGTTTTTTGGGATGTGTGAAGTGTTTAAGATTTTAGATGTTGACCCATTTTTGATGTAAAGTGAATAAGAAATACTTAATTTAGTTTAAGGTATTATTCCCTATGTTTTTAACCTTTACTATGTTTTTACATCTATTGACCATACGATTGTGACATATTTAGGTATCATGTTTCTTGACGTGTCGGGGCATTATTCCCTAAAAATCTAGTATTTTATTTTATAGTTGTTAAAAGATTATTACACCGGAAGATCAATATATACAACAAGCACATAAAACACATGATTTTCAATGAAACGTGAGAATAAAGCAATTATACAAGATGCGAAAACACATGATCTATAATGAATGTGATTGGTGATGATCAAAGGAGTAAGTAACGCATTCTTATTCACTCAACTCCCAATTGAATACGTATTTCCAAAATCTCAACTTTCTCTTATTGGAAATTTTCTATACACCAAACCAAAGGAATAATTTTTAAGGCATATATCTCACTTCACTTTCTGTTGAAAGTGAAACATCCTTTGAGCAAAACATTTCAATTTACAAAGAATAATCATTTCTAAACCATAAAACCAAATAAATGCTACGTATAATCACACTTGTGGTATACATTATATTTGTCAATTGTGTCATTGTGTGTTAAGATCATGTAGAACCATAGTATCAATAGAAAAGTAGGGTTCCTTTTTCGAAGTTTATATTCGATCTTATCCTTGTACCAATATTGTGGCTCTATGATAAGAAGAAAACAAGATTTTTCATAATGAATCTGAAACTATAACCATTGACATATATAGAAAGTCCTCCGGACTATATATTTTAAATATAATAACAAACTTATGTAGACTGTGATTGACTCTTGTTTTTTCGTCTTAATGAAAGATGTAAGTACACTACTCATTTACATCATCGAAAATATTCATGTCCAGTCTCTGTCTCTCATCTCATGCTGTCCATTTTTTTCTAGTTTAACCTAAAACAACAAAAGTTGCTGGATTTCACACAAATCTCCACTAGATATGTATAAAGAAACCTAAGAATCCATAGAGTGACCACCAAATATGCAACTTAATATCACAAAAATTCCCATTCTATAACAAGATTCTAAAGCTTCAACAGGCCACCACAAGGAAATCATGAACAAAAAGACACCAATTCCTCACTGGCTCACAAACTTTACACAATTTGAAACCCTTTTTGCCATAATCTGGATTCTCCATTGGGCCTCTCTAGATGCACCATGTACAAAAGATTTAAACAGAGAAAGTTAATTGTTCGATAGTTGACAACTAGCTAAAAAGAGAACGAGAGACGTCCATTCACCAAGTAAACTCAAAGGTTGCAATCATGCAACAAATGAAGTTTAATATTGTTCACAAATTGGAGCGTTTCACTAGTTTGGTGTTTGAAGATAGCGATAAATTATGACTACAATCCAAATCGCTAGTCATCAATTTATAATATTTATCACCCCAAAGTAAACTAAGCATGACAAATCAAGAAAAAAAAATTTTAGTTGAGATTAATAAAACATTTGATCTCGTATAATTGTAAAACTTTTATTACTTTGAATTCCATATTTTAGTTGATGTCTATGTACATTTCGTGGTTCAAATCAATTCCGATTTGTGACACACGTTCATAACAGTAATAGTATAATGCAAACGAATATTACCTTAAACTAGGTATGAGATCCATGTATCACATGGGTTTATTTAAAAAAATTAATATAAAATTCAAAATATTTGAAAAGTTTGAATTTATAAGAAAAGTGAGAATTGAATTATAAAATTTAAAGTGTTTTTTTTTTTTTACTTTTAAATTAAAAAAAATAATTTAGATAAATAAATAAAGGAAATTAATGAAACTTTAAATTATTAATTTTGAAATTAGAAAGAAAGTCCATTAATTAAATTGATATGTATTTATTATTAAATTTAAATAATATTTGATATTTAATAAAATAGAAAAACCATAACATGACAAGTGGAATAAGAATTAATTTAAAATTACCATAAAATTACATGTGGCAAATTAAATCAGAACATGATAAGTGATAAAAAAATCTTCATTTTATTAGAACATTTTATTAGAACAGAAGATGTGAACTTGATGAAAAGATTGACAATATCCCTATCCTTATTGTTTAGGTTAAGGTGATGCTTGTTATATACAAAGGACACGTGTAGAAAGTTTTAGTGAGGAGCATTGTGGATAAACTAAACTTTCCAACTTGTGTACAAATTTATAAGCTCTACTATTTATTAATCTTTTTCAAAATTAAAACAACATTTTCTTCAATTAGATAGTTTCTTCACTTTATGTAAGAACTATAAATAAACAGATTATTTGAAGTTTGGGGCTTGTTGAGTTGGTTGTTGTGGATACTCCAAGTAAGTGAGAATTCACAAGTTTGGCATCATTTTACGATTTTAGGATAAGGACATTTGCGATTTATTCTATAATCTTAAGATAAGCGTTCAAGATAAAGATAGCATCGTCAAAAGCAAATCATCAACAAGAAACGCATACATAGTAGATTGATTGAAATGTTAACTTTCAAATTCTCATCAAATGTAAAAAGACATAAATGCCCTCTCATAAATAAAAAAAGGTTGTCATTGTTTCTAGCTTGTAACAAATCAAACATGAAGCATCAACCAAAAACAAGATTGACAAATATGTACGTGCATCAACCACAAGGCAAGATTTCAAATTAAAGTCTAAGATGATAATATTATGAAAGAGGGAGGGAATGTACACTGAATTCACATAACAGACCATTCGGCTATTATACTACCCTCTCATCCACCCACTGATTCATCCTCACAAATTTACGAAAAAGACAAACGATAAACAATCAAACCCTTTATTCCTTCTTCTCTTTTTAACGATCACTGATCATGGTGATCCTCGCCGGAGACTACATCACATCCGGCAGTGAGAGTGAACCCCTCGCCAGAGTAGTAATACTCGTTAATCCCATTTGCAGCAGTTAAACAGCAAGAAGATCCGACACTCAAATAAGGCATGTTATGGAAAGATTCTGCAATTCCACCCGCGATTAAAGCTCCAGCCATGCCACCTTCATCATGAACATACTCCACGATTCTGTGCTTAAGAGTCTCAAACATCACCTCCGGTTCATGGTTCATGGCCCGGAGGACGTCGCTGCAAGATGGGCCCGGAACAGCCCGGGTCACGGAAAACCCATGTGGGCCGTCGATTTGAGATACTCGGATCACTGAAGGTCCGCCGAACAGGTTGTGGAGACTTCCCAGAGCTTCTTCGTATGCACCACCCAAGAACATTCCTAGATAGTATCTCATTGAATTCTCACCTTCCAGCTCATGGAGAGGTAAGCTTGATTCTCCGCCGATGAACTTGTTGATCTTCCCTTCGCTGTCGCAGGTTAAATCCGATAGAACTCCCTTCTTGTTTGGAAATTCTTCCAGCCGGTGAATCGGGACGATTGGGAACAATTGGCCGAATCCCCAGAAATCAGGAATTGAAGTGAACACGGAGAGATTGATATGATATGTGGTCACCGGATCCGATGCTCCGATTGTTTTCGCCACCAGATCGCATAACCCATCAACGGAGGCCAACTGCTCCATGTCAAGACTTCCATCTTTGAATTTCTCAATGCATCTATGCTTCAGCTGATCAGCATACGCCAGACAAGCTTCATACTCGCCTCTGATGGCGGACTGTGAAAGATTATCATAATCGGATTGAGCTTCCTCAGGGAGGCTTTCGCCGAACTGCTTAACGTCAGTGGAAGACAAAATTGGCACGGTGTATTTGCTGGAAGAAACCGCTTCGAATATGAGGATTGAATGGTGGGACACAATGGCTCGTCCGCTCTCGCTACAAATCACCGGATGCTTCACGGATTTCTGATCACAAACAAACTTTACCGCCTGAACAACCGCGGCGGCGTACTCTTCAAGAGTGTAACCCACGGAGACATCTGAGTCGGTTGATTTTGAACCATCGTAATCAATGCCTAGTCCACCGCCTATGTCGATAACTTTCATGGATGCACCAAAGCGGACTAATTCACTGTAAATTTGCGCCGCCTCACCAACGCCATCGGCCAGTAAGTCAGTGGAAGGGATCTGAGATCCGATATGGAAATGGAGCAATTGTAGGCAGTCTAACATACCACATTTTTCAAGCTTCTTCACAACACGGAGAATTTGCGTCGTTGTAAGACCAAACTTACCTTTTTCGCCGGAAGTCGATCCAAAATGGCCTGAATGCTTCGTACGGAGCTTAGCACGGACTCCTACAACGGGAAGAACACCAAGTTTTCGGCTCATATCAATAACTGAATCCAGCTCCTCTTCTTGCTCGAGAACAATCACAGTATTCAACGAAAGCTTTCGAGCGATCAAAGCAAGTGAGATGTATTCTGCATCTTTGAAGCCGTTGCAAATCAGGAGAGATTCAGAACTTCCTTTGCAGAGACAGCTCATGGCTAGAAGAAGCTCTGGTTTGGATCCGGCCTCCAATCCGAACCTAAAAGAGGAACCGAATTTCACAATGTCCTCGACGACGAACCGGTCCTGATTGCATTTCACGGGATAAACTCCCTGGTAATGCGAGCCGTATCCCTGCGACTCGATGGCGCAATTGAAAGCCGACTGGATCGACTCCAGGCGGTTCTTGAGAACGTCCGGGAACCGGATGATGAGTGGAAGCGGCAGGTCAAGACCTCCGGTCGATTTCGGGTCAGACGCCTTCTTCACAACCTTCAGGAGATCAATCTCCTGATGGTCCATGGTTCCGGAACCATGCGGACGGACGGCGACATTGCCGGAGGAGTTAACAGAGAAGTAAGGCGCACCCCACCCATTAATTCTGTAGAGAGCAGCGGAGTGATTCGGTGACCATTGAGCGGCGGATGATAGATCAGGTAGAACGGTGTTTCTCGAATGTGGTACGCCGGAAAAAGGCTCCGGCGCGGGAAAAGAACCATCCCAGGCAATGTAACCGGGAGGAAACGGGGGAGAAGCATCAACGCAACACGCTAGGGTCGGCATCTCTTCCCCGATCTGTTAATCGATGGTTAGAAGGAAAGAATCAAAGAATTCAAAGTATTTAATTTGGCTAAGTTTGTAAAGTTAGGGGGCTTTACAACCCGCCGAGGCCGGAGCCCCGGCTACCCCCTCAAAAGAAGCAGATGAAGATCTGAATCAAAGGAGAAACAAACCCTAAACTCCTAATCAATACAAAAATCCCCACAACTGCCGCTCAGAAGAAGAAACGCACAAATTTATCCAAAATGAACACTCCAGTTATCAAATCAAACACCGAAACAAATCTAGAAATTAAACACTGATCCCACCATGCAAAATCAGAATCTCAAAACCCAAGCCCCGACAAAACAAATGGAGCGGCGGCCGGAAACCTAACGGCGACAATTAAACCTAATGTGTTTACTGTTTACAGAACGATTCACGAATGTGCAATGAGCGAGAATTGCATGAGAGTTGATGGCCCTTTATATAGTGGTTGGGGATTGATATCTCTTTCTCGGACCAAATATTTCAAAATACAGATTTATGTACAATATGTAATGCATGTTGTACAAGCTTTCACACCCTTTCTACTTTGATTCAGTACTTATTGTATTGAAAAAGGAAATCATCTCGAAAAGAGAACTCAGGTACACATTTTTCTGCATATAGTACAAGTAGATGACACCTACTCAATCTTATCCTGGATATAACTATTATTGCTCTGGAATTAGGAAAATTATCACATCAAATTATTTCAAATAAAAGAAAGGTACAACATTTAATGCATGATTTAAAAGTTATATGTATTCATATTCTGTCTTTAACAGCTACAGCTCTGAAAAAAAAAAAACTAATCAGCTTTCCCGAATTGATGCACGAAAATACGAATAGTATTCGATGTACAGTGCCTAATACGTAATGTACAAGTTAATATTTAAATTTTGATTAAATAAATTTTTTTACCAAAATATCATTTTATCGTTTATTTGTCTAAAAAATCGCCGCCAACCACATTTTTTCACGACCGTTAAAAGATTTTCGTAATCAACAAGCAAATCGACGTCGTTTGACCAAAAAAAAAAAAATTCTAGATGACCAAGATTTTCGTAAATAGTCATCTACAAAAATTATCGCTATTTGAGTTATTTTTTACATTTCTATAGCTCTTTTATAGTAAAAAGTTTTAAAAAAAATATCTATTACAGTCAATTTTTTCAGTAGCAAATTTATGTTTATTAATAATAGAAACATTTGAGATTGCATTGAATATTGCTAGATGTTTCATAAAGATGCTACTTAAACTACTTGTATGCTATGCCTTACAATATGTACACCAAGTTAAAAACAAGGTTAACGTTTCAAGATGTTTACTTTCCCATAGCAATAACATTAATTTTAACACAAGTCGTAGTATATGACGAGAATTCTGTACATATAAAGAATATTGAAATTCGATTTAGTATGAAAAACTTATGCTTCTTCCAAGTTTCGCTATTAAACCGGTACGATTTTGCGTATAGTAAAAAGTGAAATTTTGATAAAATAATTTTTAGCCTAAGTGATCTAAAAGAAAGTTGTACTAGTCATAAAACCGATAGCATACATATAAAGAATGTCCAAATCTAACTTCGTACGAAGAAGTTATTATTTTTCGAAGTTTTAGCACAGTTGTGTTAGCACGGAAATTGAATTTTAAATTGGTTAACTTTTAGCTGAATCAAATATGAGAATTGAAGATCTCGTAATAAGGAATCCAACGATATAAGGATAGGCGAAAACGGAGTTCGTATCCAAAAGTTATGAATTTTACAGAGTCTTTAACAGTGTAATCTTTGTAGACTCTTAAATTTAAGATCGGCTAAGAATTAGCCGACAGGGTCTAAATGAAAGTTGTAGTACTCGGAAATACCTACGTATGGACATAGATAGCATCGAAAACGGAGTTCATATGGTCGATATATGAATTTTTGAAGATTTTGGTTATACATACCCCTCCAGCCATTGTCGAACACGTGTCAACATCTGAGACGGACAACCAGGCCAGGGAGCAGCGCACACCTTGTCTGGGTGCGGGGCGCTCTCAGATATTTTCACTATAAATGGTGCTATAGCTCTCGATTCGATCTCCGTACCTCCTCAATTCGTTCTATCGAGTTTCTCTCGACTATATTCAAAGTTTTCTTTAGTTTTAAGCGTTTGGCGAAACATTGAGGTTCGTGAGAGCCCAACATCTAGTAGCTAGCAAGCCGGAGTTCTATTTGTGCAATTTCCAGACTTTTTTCTAGGAAATCTTTGTAAGTTAAATTACACAAAACATTATTTTAGTGTAATTTATATTTATATTCATAGTTATTATTATGGACCTAAAAATAAAATTTATCAGTAATTCCAAGTCAAGATATTGATTGATCTACTTATGGGGATAAGGTATAGGATGGATTTAGTGAGGTGTTTAAAGCGAGATTTCCAAACAGTATACTCTGTATACCAAACGGACCCTACCTCTGATATGATCCTATCTGGTTATTCCTTACTTGATAAATATTGGTGTAGACATTGGTGTTAGTGGGGAATCTAGACTATCATTAGTCACCAAGAATATAAGACTAAGACTTAGTAGTATGAACCTAGGTCATATCATAGAAAAAGCTAAAGTACCAAAGCGAAATTATGCCCAAATTCCGAGGCATCCACTTTTATCAAGTGAGTGCATAGTTAATTTCATATTACACACGGATACGAAGTATTCAGATAATTAAATGTTATGTTTGTCTATTATCTGCATTATGTGTTGGATGAACCTATATGACATGATTTTACTAAATCTAATTATATAAGCATTTTTGTACACACACACACACACACACACACACATATATATATATATATATATATATATATATATATATATATATATATATATATCGGGTAATGATGGGCGGTGAGAGATAAGAGATGATAGATGAAAAAATGATTAGCAGATGCCCTGACCCTTACTTGCGATGTTTGCGATGATTCCAATGTAGTCATCGACTGGAGTATAAATGACGACCACTGAATAATCTAGACAGTCCAGGGGAACACCAACAGGATTGCAACTTGCAGGTGATGAATTACGAGTTTAGGCAAACTATGAACCGTGTATTCGTGCGATGTACTCTACTGACTTGTATTACGGAGGAATCCCCGAAGTAGTATCGTCAATGCGATGATAG
The DNA here is from genome assembly GCF_052625555.1 of Lactuca saligna. Taxonomy (NCBI): domain Eukaryota; kingdom Viridiplantae; phylum Streptophyta; class Magnoliopsida; order Asterales; family Asteraceae; genus Lactuca; species Lactuca saligna. The sequence goes on along the minus strand of NC_136420.1, from coordinate 86,843,811 downwards.
GCGATGAACAAGGAGTAGTCCTTCACGATGAAAATATAAAATGCGATGATAGGCGATGAACATTAGGAGAAGTCCTTAACGATGATTAAATAAGAAAATTACACATGTGATGATCCTTCAAAGAGGCTCTCAAAAATAAATATTGAAAGAAAATAGGGATTGATAACTGGTTTAAGTTTTTTGATAGATAATTAAACATACTAATCATATTATTGTGGGTTGAAAACCCTATGTACTCACCAGGTTTTCCAACCTGACCCACCTAGCTTCTTTGTATCACAGGTAGCGGTACAAAGGTACACGAATGATGAAAGATTCAAGGAGATGTAGGTTGTTAGTCTAAGATACTGTAAGATCTGTTGTAACATCCTAATTTTTTTATAATCAATGAAAAACATTTCTTCAGAAATACTTTTACGAGACTAAATTTCACATTTATAAATAAACTCTATTTGAAATAATCATAAATAAAAATTATTAAAATGTCTGTAAAAATGGGGATGTCATAGGATCATCATGTCTTTTCCCAATATGGATATAATCTCATTCCCGAAGGAATCATATTCTTTACCCCGAAGGAACTTCTATCTCATTCTTGAATGAATCATCTATCCAACATCTCTATCTCTAGTATGTGACTCATCACAAAATATTTATCCAATAAACAATCTATCTTTTTATCTCATTAAGAGATCTTCTGCTACACATCTTGTTCTTAACTCATTAACTACTTAATCTTTATCTATATCTATTAACATATAGGTATTCTACACAATACCATACAAGTTTAGACATACATACGTACACTTATGATCATACTACATATAACCATTCACTATATCTATCTACAATCTCTTAGGTATCCACAAATACATTTTCTCATCATCTACTCATACATAGGATTATAAAGCATATAATCACATTCTTTATTTATCTACTCTCAATCAAATTAATCATAATACCCTGTTCGTTCTCAATACATCTCTACATACTTTGGTTATAACACACATGCTTAGATACATGATATTAAGTGTATAACCACAAGTACATAATCTTACATAGGATTATAACACACATAATCCTCGTCTTTATTTCTCTTTTTCATGCTTAGATACATGATTCTCATATACAAACATAAATACACACACATTCACACACACATACACACACACACACACACACATATATATATATATATATATATGTGAAGACTAACTACCCTTCTTTGTTCTTTTCTTCAATTGATGCATTCTTGATCCATCTTCTTACTCATAGGCCTATTCATACATATAAACAAGTTCTTAATACTTGTATTTGCCTACTAAGAGCTTAGCTACTTCTTAATGTCAAAATGATCACTTAATTGATCATAATTCTAAAATTGTATTCTTTACTTCTAAATTCAATCTAATAATTGATATAAGTGCCCTATAATACCTAATTCATTATGGTGGTTGTCGAGACCAACAAAATTAATAATCCTAAATCTTTTACAATAAAATAGTGTATGGTGGTAAAGGGATCGGATCCACAGAGATTGGTTCAATTTTAACTCTGTGAAAATCTCTTTGTAAAAATATTTGTAAAATGATAATAAAAGTAAAAGCGGGGGTTTTGGTATTTTGAAATACTTGAAATAAACTAGAATTAAACTAAGATTTAAATGGACAATTTCAACAAAAACAAGGGTTTGATGTAAAATCAATAAGGAAAAGATGGTTGACTTAAGGTTTCCTAACTTTGACTTTTGATGAACATATCATTAGAATCCAATGGTGCAATACTTGTTTTAAATCTTCAATTTGGATATAGTAATCCAAGAAGCTTGAGATTACCTAAAATTTTCTTATTTGTTAAAATGGTTAGAGAAGCTCATAACAATTTCCTCAGTCAAAGTCATAATTTCCATTAAGCATGTAAATAGTGAAAGTTAACTATCATTAAGAACCAAAAAGTCACCAAATCCAAGAGGAGTCAAATGCTTTCACTTTCATGTTGGAGAAAATGTTTTTATGATTATGTGAAGTAAAACTAACGCAAAAATCTCTAATTTGAGGATCCTTTACATAATTAAAAAATTTGCTAACTAATCACCACAAACATATTTAAACTTATGAATAAAAACATACAAGTAGTAATAAAATGTTAAAACATAAAAACATTCTCATAAAGATTCAAGAACAAGTTCATGGAGTCTTCAACATTCAACAAAAATTCAAAGGATTCCACCAATGTCAACCAAGTTCAGTTTAGCCTAGCATGGTTAAACTCAAGAAAACAAAGTAAGAAAAGATTGTACTAAACATTTAACAAGATTCGACAGCAAAAAGATGAAGTTCTTGAGGTGTTCTTGGCCTTCCAGACCTCCAAAAACTCAAGAGAAAGTGCTTCAAAACCGGATGTGCAAGTGTATGAAAAGAATCCCACCAAACTTCCTTAAATAGAAGCCAAAAGTAATATCATGAATTTGCCCCTGCAGGAACTCACGTGGGCCACATGCAAATTTTAAGCATGTCGCATGAACTGATGTAGAATGGGCCTTTTTTCATTTGTTGGGCCTGTACTTGTAACACCTGGTTCCTGGTACGCATTTAGCTTATTTATTTATTTATTTTGAAAGAAGGACTCAACGAGTTGATGGCCCTAACTCGTCGAGTAGAGGGCAGAGTATGCCCGGGTTTGAGCTATCTACTAGGCGAATCGAGATCCCCGACTCGACAAGTAGCTCGGCCGGAGTGCAACCCTAATTTGGAGGTTTTGCACCCTATTTAAGCATCTTAATCCCCACCCATTGGCCTCATTTACAGCCTCCTTATCCCAAACCCTAATCCATGAAACCCTAGAACTTTCCTTGAGTGTGTGAGCCATTTTGAGTGATCTTTGTGCACTTTTGAAGCTTGTGAAAGAAGAAGATGATAGAGGGCTCAAGATGGAAGGAGTAGATCCAAAAGCTACACTCCATTTGCTACATTTTCTGATAATCAAGTCTCTAACTTGACCATTCTTTTCTTAGATCTATTTACTTCCATTTGATGAGGGTTTTGGTTCAAGAATCTTGGTCTTTGGGATTTGGACGTCCCAAGTGACTTATATTTTAGATCCATAATCTAGGAGGGGTTCCATGGAATAAAGGTGCAAAATTTATGACCATGGAAGCCCCATGCAAGCTTTTAAGCATTTATATGGCCTTTTTATCCCTAAAAAGCCATGCATGGAAGCAAGCTCGAGACTTAACGTGGTTACTAGGCCCTAGATCTAAGTTTTCATGCTTTGGTTTGAAATACTAAAGCTTTTTGGATATGATCTATATCCTAAAAGAATTAGGGTTTTAGCTAAACCCTTCAAGAGGGGCTATCAATGGGTAAAGTTGGAAACTTTACCCTTAGAAAGATCATTTCCAGTGAGCAAGCGAATTATGGATTTTGGATCTAGAGAATAGGGGCACCAATGCTGGCCCGTTCATGTATGATAGCGTATACTAGACTTAGGTTCCATGTCGGTGATAACCTGATGTAGCTTATATGTTCCGGACTTCAGTCCGATTCCAGGTCAAGCCCAAGGAATGTTGTATGCTCGATGTCTTCGTGATTGTTGCATTTACTTGTTTGTATGTTTCAGACTTCTGTCCGATGTTGTGGCAAGCCCGATGAAGATTTATCTTATATGTCATGTGTTATGTGTTCCGGACTACGGTCCAATGTCGGGGAAATCCCGAGGAAGCATTATATGTTACATGTTTTATGTTTATGTGTTTATGTGTTTGCTGTTATGATATATGTATACCAGACTTCGGTCCGATGTCGAGCGGGGCCTAATGCAGTGGGCAAGGCCCAGTATATGTTATTATGTGTTTATCGTATGATATGTGGTAGTTTGGGGGAGCTCACTAAGCTTCACGCTTACGGTTTTCGGTTTTTGGTTTCAGGTACTTTTGCTAGCAAAGGTAAGGGCTTGGGATGGCACACACCACAGTTTTCTAGCCTGGGATATTTCACTCTGTTATTTGATATGATATTTTGATACTTTGACAGTTGTTATGTTATTTTTGAGATACATGGTTTATGTTGTTTATATGTTGATGATTTTCATGGTTTTAATAATGATTTAAAAACGAAATTTTTGGACCATATTTTTGGGATGTTTCAGCACTACTTAGTCTACTAGCCCAGTTTGAGTCCGATAAGCTTCTAGTCCATTTTTTTCAATCTCTCTTTATTTTAACCCAAAGATGGCTTCTCTAAAGGATCCATAGCTCCCATAATTTCCCGATCAATAATCTTCACACGCTCGAATATCCTTTTATTTCTTGCAAATTTAAAGTTCGTTTCCTCCAAGCCTTCAAATAATCAACAAGCCAACTCCACAGATCATCTCCATAGCTATCAAACCCAAAGTCCTTGCTGTCCTCCAAGTCCAATCACTTCCCAATGATCCCGCTCTGCTAGTCTCCTTAAAATTTGCAATTATGCTCACAAAACTAGAAAGTACCCGAAATGGTCATAAATAACAAAAAAGAAAGAAAATATGCATGTAAATTAACTAAATTATGAATGAAATATGCTAACATAAACTATAAAAACAAGTAAATAAAATGAAACTATCACATTATAATTTAATCTATAATGCATAAATTCACCATAATCACTAGTTAGGGGTTTCAATCCCTAACTTCTCATTCAGAGATTTCACATTGGAAACCACATATAGAACTTGTTCATAACTTCTGACCACTTAATAAAGCATTACTAATAAGCTCTCTTAACACAGTCTAACATAGCTAACTCAATTCAACAAAACACAATTAAGCCCTAACTAGCTTAATTATTGAGAATATGATTACCTCATGAATTTTCCACTTTCAATCCAAGCCATAAACACCCTTGGTTTTCTCTTGGTCGACTTACATGCTCAAAATCGCCATAGCTCAGCTCCAAAGGGCTTCGGGGTGTTAAATGATGAGATTGAAGGCTTAACAGCCTTCACATCTGTTGCAACACCACACCACGAGGAGTTCCTTACTAAGGGTGAACATCGGAACAGGGTACCCGCTTTAGGAACCGGAACTGCCATGGAATCGCCGGTTCTGGAACCGGAACCACCTTAGGCGGTTCCAGTTCCGGTTCCCAAAGTTTTGGAACCGCCTTATGTGGATCCGGTTTCGATTCTTAGTTTTTTGGAACCGCTAACCACTGGGTAACCGTCGGTGTATATATATATATATATATATATATATATATATATATATATATATATATATATATAGAGAGAGAGAGAGAGAGTATTTTAAACGACTTACACAATTATGAAAGACTTAATGAGTAGTTTGATTTGTTATTATGTAATTGTTAGTGTGATGTAAATTAATTGGTTTCAAATTTAACAACAAATTGATGTATGCATACAAAAAATGTTAGTACGTCTACAGGATTAATTTTCTATCTAAATGGACCACACATGCTTTTTAGAGTTATGCTACAATTATTGTTCGATTCTTACTTCTTGATGCTTAATGAATGACTAGTTTGATTTTATTTATAATTATGTTTTTGTAAGTATGCAAAACATATAGCTTTTTAAGATATTAAAAGTATAAAAAACTAACAAACTGGGTACCCAGTTTTGGAACCGCTACCCACCAGTTCCGGTTCCGGTTCCAATATTTTAGGAACCGGTATCACCTGTTCCGGTTCCGGTTCCAACTTTCTTGGAACCGCCGGTTCCGGTTCCAGTCAAATATGGCGGGTACCCGCCTATGCTCACCCCTATTCTTTACAACACCGTGGTGGCCATTTGACTTCAGTCAATGGAAGCTCACCTACACCACCGTGCCATGGCGAGCCATATACTATATCTTGGTACCTAGAGATTAGTAAAGTGCATCGTTAATTCCATGCCAACTTTGGGGACACTTTCTCCCCCAACTCCTAACGAGCATAAATTCTTCATTTCTAACCCGTTTTTTGTGATCTTTATATCCATGCAAAACTGGAAACATACTATACCACTCTTTTAACTCATTTCTCACAATCCTAATTACAGATCTTAATCTATTAAGTCACCAACTTGGCCCGAAAAGCGTAAAAATACCCATTTTACCCTTTTGGCAAAAATGCATCTTCTCATGCATTATTTCTCTTGAACTTACTCATCTAACCTCATCTTAGTGACTTAAACTTATCTTGGCAATTTTCATGAATTCACAACTTCATAAACTTGCTAAATTCTCATACTTGACCATTTTGCCATTTTTTTCAATAGTTAACTAAAAGTAAACTCTCTTTAAATTTTGGGTTCTTACAATCTAGACCCTTAAAGAGATTTCATCCCCAAAATCTTTTATCTTCTACTTTAAACTTTTAACCTAAAATAACAATCTACTTTGCTTTTCTTTGCATTTTCAAGGCAATGGCCAAAACTTACTTCATTTATCTACTCAAAATAGTTTTTACGGGACATTTACTACTTTATCCACTCTTATGTAATCACATTGCACACTTAACATCATCTTTCATCTTTTTATCCCACTTTACACAACCATGAGTATAAACTTACCTTTTCATTCTATTTCTCACAAGTGTACCAATACACTTTTAACCATCTACTCTTAGGTAAGTTACTAACTCACTGTGCCTCTATTGCACCATTTTAACCCCAGAAGTGGTTACACCACTACTTTTCTAAATCTTAGTGAAGCATCACTTAATTACTTCACTTTTAATCTAAAGTTTTGTATCTAACTACAACTCTTTTTCCTCCTTCATCTCTTAAACGTTTGTGCACCAAAATTTCACATATATCTTTCCTCTATTCTCGAGACTCCAAGGCTCAATCTATACATGACAATTTCTTCCAAGTACCATGTTTATCATTCTTGTCCCACCATTCAATCCTCAAGTAGTTTAATGGGTCCGTTGAATCAACATAAGTGTAATATGTCTGTAGCGCCCATACAATGCATATACACTATAATTATATAGATTCAACCTCACCATTACATTCCCTGGTTCATAAGTTTTTTTATCTCCTTTCTTATTCCATCGCTTGATCCCCAGGTAGCTTAATGATTCCATTGAATCACATAAGTGCAATGTGTATGCATAGTCCATACTTCTGCATGTACATTATACTTATATAGTTTCAATTTCACCATTTCACTTCTTAGTTCACAAATCTTATTTTTTTTACATGATAAGTTCTTCTCAATTTACCATGGTAACACTTCTTATCTCAACCCACTTGATCCTCAAGCAACTTAATGGCTCCATTGAACCATAATAAGCACCATTTGTCTGCAGCACCCATACATTGCATGCACATAATAATTACCTAGATTCAATATCACCACTTCATCACCTGATTCACAACTGTCTTATCTCTTTTCTCATAACCCATTTCTTTACTCGAAAGCTTTGGGTACTTATCTTGTTTAGCCATCATCTGCTCGCAAGCCAACTACTATGACTTTCTCCCTTATTCTTACCAACTCTATACAAGATACACCTAAAATATGTATTTTCACATACTTACACTTTTCTTTCATTAGGAAGTCACACACTCCTAATGTTTCTAACTTATCATCTCTAGGTGACACCTAGTCATCTCATTCTCTACCAGGACTCTGCACCCAATCTTAGACTCTTCTCACGGGTCTATATCTTCCCACTTCTCTATCCAACTTCATAATTTGTCTCTAACTATCCCCTTATTACACATAAGTCTAATCTTTCCTCTTTCTCTAATAGTTAGTCACAAGTAAACTATTACATAACATACACATATCTTCATAATCTAACGAGTCCATGTCTTCTCGCCCTAGGAATTACGCCCCCTATTATTTATCTCTTATAGGCACAATAACAAAGTGTCCTCTTAGTAGTCTTGACCATCCATTTTCTCATGTTCCTGAGCACTTAACACAACCACTATGGAACATTTTTACTATCTTTCTCTTTTTTTTAAGTGTCCCTCATGACGCTTGATGTACCATTTTCTCTTCATCTACATATTTATCTCTTATCGCTTTTAATATATCTCCGATCGGTGAGATCACTATAACATCAATAACATAGAACAAGCTCTACTCTTGATATCTCATACACTTTTCTTATAACAATGGACTTTATTCTATTTGCATGGCTAGTTGCTTGCAAGAAATACCAATCTACTATTGTAAGCATCAATACATATCTTTGACTCTTTGACTCGTTCCAAGAAAGACTCTCTCTCTCTCTATATATATATATATATATATATCTTTCTCTTCTTCCTTTGGGTATACAAACCATCTTACATTTTCTATTATTTTGTCCTTGTTTTTTCCACTCTTTCTCTACATTTCTACTTCTATTTCTTTATGTCCCCATTCTCTAACCTTCATTATCTCTTATTGTAACGTCCCAAAAATAAAAGCCAAAATTTTCATTTTTAATTTAACAAAACGATAATCCAAAACATTATCATACAATCAAGATAGACCAAAGTATATCACTACATCACAAAATATCATAGTGAATCACAAAATGTGAAATAGAGTGGTGTGTGCTCTGCAATCATCCCGGGGTCTTCCCTTTCGAACTAGAAGTACCTGAAATATAAACGGAAAACTGTAAGCACAAAGCTTAGTAAGTTCCCCAAAATACCCCATACCATACATAACAAACACATAATGTGCCTCACTCGGTATACAAATCTGTCAATCAACGATCCCCACCCAATGAGTGTATCGGGCGTCGCCCTAATGCGTATAACGGGCCCTCCCATTGAGTATAACGGGCCTCGCCCTAACTCGCAAAACAGGTCCCACCCACTAAGCATATGAACACATAATCATACTAACACATGCAATAATCACAAAGATAATAACATATAATATAGACATCAGGCCTCGCTCGACATCGAGCCCCGCTTGGCATACATACCAATGCATACATATGCAAAAGTCACACAGACATCTAGCATCTTAACATAATAATCCATGGGTCAGCATTGGTGCCTTCGACTCACTAAATATAGTGAGGAAACTCACCTCAGACAGTTGTATCTCACAGATAAATCTATGGCTGCTGGTTCGCTAAAATCACTGTGCTATCTATCACAAAGTAACATCCAACTATTAATTACAATCCGAATCACACTAAGAGTCCAAACTAGGGTAAAAGACCTTTTTACCCTTTACCGAACTTGGCCCAAGGCCAATGCCTAAGCCGAAAATCCAAAAGTCCCAAATTCTGAAATGATCACCCAATTCCCAAATATGGCCTAATCTTCCAAATTGGGCCCAAATCCCTTCGTGGGACTTCAACCAAAAGAGTCCAACAAAATAACATCGGCCCAAAAATAGAACTCTGATGGCCCAACAAATCCCTAGACTCCTAAGGTCCAACATGGGCCCAATACTGAAAATCCCAAAATTCCAAAGCCCACTGATGAGTACGCGGGAAGTACTCAGCTCGTACGCTTTGTATACATGCTTTAGGGTTAGTATGCACAACGTACCAGCTTGTACGCCCAACTTACTCCGCAGTTGGCCATCCTACATCATTAAGCACTTAATCCGCTCATCCCTTGCTTCATACTCTCAGATCTAACTTCCTTAAGGTGGCTTATCATGTAAAGTTGGCAACTTTACGTGCATGCTTGACTTAATGGGGCTCTAGAGCTCAAAAATAACTTAACAAATGGTTTTAACACATACATGAGTCCATAAAAATTGAAAGCTTGCATTTTTATGGACAAAGGGACCAAACGAAACCTAGATATATCATCAATCACTTATGGAGTGAATCAAGAAGCTTAGGGTGAGCATAACCGAGTACCTGAGCAATGTAATGGGAACTCGAACCAGAACCGGCGGTTATTAGTACGACGGAACTGGAACCGGAACTGCCTACACTAGTTCCTTAACTTTTGGAACCGATCCCAGAACCGCTTGGAACCGGTTCCGGTTCCAGATACTCGCATAATTTTATGCAAACTTTAATAACCAGTCATTTGAGAATTAATTCACAACAAAAATCAAATCCAACAATAAATTACAACAAAAAGTAAACATAAACGCCTGATCACTAAAAGATCATCATCATTTGCAAATAAACCTACAACTAAAACAACCTTAGCTTAATTTAATTGTAAAAGGATCAACATCAAGTCTAGCAAGTCTATAATAGTTAACAGTTAACACTCAACAACACAAAAGTTATCAAAATAAACATTTTAACAATAAACAAAAGTCATAACATGCTCCCCAACAACAATTATGCAAGTATACATCATCCCAACAACAAGTATGTTACAACCCAATAGCAAACAATCCAACAGCAAACCTATAAAAGCCCAAAAACAAATAATCCAACATCAAAGAACCCATCAACAAATATTTTACAGCCCATCAGCAACTCTAAAACATGTTAACAACCTAAAAAACAATATCTATTATGGATTATGTATAGAAAAACAAAACAAAATAGTAGGAGTTATAAAGTTACTTCGAAAAGCAAATATTTATTATGATTTTCGACCAATTGTAATATCAACAACGTCACTTGTTTCTGCGATAGATATTAAACAAACAATTCAAATTAATTCAGATATACATAATATAGGAAAATATTATTAAAAGTACAAAATAAAAGTGTAACATACCTTTCTCATATTTTTCCACATCATCCAATAGTTGTTCAAGATCAATACATACATTTGATCCTCTCAACCAAATCTGAGTACATATCACAGTTTCCACTGTCTTAAAACCCAAACTTCTACGAAAGTCATCCACCATGCGAACGGAAGTACTAAAAGCAGATTCACTAGCAACTGTAGAAACTGGAATGGCTAGAATGTCTTTAGCCATTGATGCCAACACCTTATAAGTTGTACATTTGTCACTCCACCTCTTCAAATTTTCAAAGAATTCATTGTTCATTTTTTCTGGTGGAGAATCAAGATGGTCTTCCAATTCAGATTTGTCCATAACATCCTCAACATCTTTCTCATAGAATTCATCATAGATTTATGTTATTTTTTTATTCTTAAACACTCCAACAAAATTTTGGCCATCATCATCTTTCCAATGGGAAGAATTAGAAGAATCATTCTTTTCTTTTGTTGAAACATTATCATAATGATTATACAACCTTTTCAAAACATCATACACATCATTATATATGTCTTCAACTTTCTTCTCGTCCAAAGGAAAAATCTTCTTTAAATAAAACTTGACAAACCTCATCTTATCTGCAACTAAAACCATGACATTTGTTTTCCTAAAGTCTCCATAATATTTGTCAAACTCTTCTCATTGGATCCCCCATACTAACGATATTAGAATCCTTATCTTATTTCCACTTCAACAAAGAAGCTAATACACCCAAGATCTCATGATAATGCATATTGGTTGTGACATACACAGGGCCAAACATCCTTTTTGTGGCATCAAAAATTTGTTTAAAACAAAGTAATAAAGCTTTAGCATTATACCAATCTTTTTAAGAGAAAAACTTGTATTTAAGATCTTTCTCAATTTGGGGATCTTCTTGTTTCATTCTTTTAAAAGCTTTCTCAAACTTAAAGATATGTATCTAACATAATGTAATTGGAATTCCACCATGCTGGTACATCAAGAGATGCTCACCCTTTACATGAACCTTTTGATTTTAAAACACAATCATCAAACAATTTAGATTTTTCTGAAGAACTCCTCACATATACAATAACACCCCAAATAGAATTAATGGAATTCTTAACCATATCCAAGCCATCGATAACAATTAGGTTTAAGATATAGGAGACACATCTCATATGAAAAAACTCACCCCCTAAAACAAGTTTGTCTATAAGGTGTTCTTTTAAATAAGCAACAACAACATCGTTTGAGCTTGCATTATATACAGTGATACAAGATAACTTATCTTCTAAACCCCAGTTTAGAATATAAGTCTCTACTACTTTTCCAATTTCTTTCCCTTTATGACTATCTATTACTCGAAAATTCAGAATTCTTTTATGTAATTTCCAATTTTCATCAACAAAATGCACAATCAAACATAAATAGTTAAGATTTTGTACAGAAATCCAACAATCGGTAGTGAGAGCAATCCTAGATGTCACACCTTTGAATGTATTTCTCAAATTCTCTATCTCACATAAAAAAAGGTTTACCAATCTTTCTAACAACCGTGAAATATGATGGCAAACAAAATTCTGGAACAACGACACTACAAAAATATCTAAATCCGTCACGTTCCACGTAAGAAAATGGTTCCTTGTCAATGACAATCATTTTAGCTAAAGCTTGCCTAATGGAATTTTTTATTAAATTCCCAATTAGAATCAGTGGTAGCATCACTTTGACTTGTTTTAAAAATGCTAATTTTCTTTTGTTTTTTATCTATATTTTTGGGGTTATTTGGACATGTAAGAAGATGTTTAGCCATAAATGATGTACCATTCTTTGTACCAACCTTCAACACTCTAGAGAAAAATTTGCATTGTGCTTTTACAATTTTATGAGTCTTTGGATCTCGAATATTGGCATATTTATGCTAAACATATGTTGTTCTTTTGTCACCAACTGATTGAGTGTTCTGTTGCTCAACATCACTTTCACGATCGAAATTTATGGGCTGTTGTTGTTTCATTATTGGCTAGCCTAAATTTTCAAAGAAATAGTAAGTAATCGTGTTCATAATCACCAAAAAACTGTGAAAATGTACTACAAATCACAAAACATAAGTCATCCCCTATTTCTTTTTCTTTTTTCATATCAGTAAATACTAAATAAATAAAAAGTCATGAAGCATAGAGGACAATATTACATCAGTAAATCGAAAGGAATCATTAATCAGCATAGAGAATCATTAATCAGTAAAAGAATCATTAATCTAACCTGTGGAGCCGAAGAAGTCATCGATGTGAAGAAGGAGAAGTCGCCGTTGGTATATCGGATTCAAAGAAATGAGTCGTCGGCTTGCACTATGGACACTGAATTGAACACGCTGTCAGCATCGATCGATTTATGACTTGGGAGAATCAGACTTACGGTGTGCAATTGAATGGTAGGAGTGTGCGATTGAAGTAAGAACGAGCTTGGCAGGAGCGAGAAATGCAAGAAGTTCTTGTGTGTGTTTGTGAATTATAAATGTAACGGTGGCCAAGAACTATAGAGACAACTAAAGACTAAAGTCATAAAACCCTAGCCGAGTGTATTTTACTTTTGTATATAATTTTTATTTTTGGAAAAAATAATATATATATATATATATATATATATATATATATATATATATATATATATATATATATGTATAATACTATTAAAAAACTACTAAAACACCAGGTATCCGCCAGTTCCGGTTCCGGTTACCAACCGGTTTTGGGTACCATGTACAAAAAAACCGAAACCGCTGGTCACCCAGCGGACACTGGTTCCAAGATAATGAGAACTGGAACTGGAATCGCTTAAGGTGGTTCCTAGATTTTAGGAACTAGAATCGGAACAGGCAGTTTCGTGGCAGTTCTGGTTCCGAAAACGGGTACCCGGTTTAGCTGCTCACCCCTAAAGTAGCTCATAAATCACTACAAGGACTCAAAAAGCACATTATAGAAAAATAAATAGATCTAGCATCCTAGATTATCAATTCGTGAGCTTTTTACCTCAAAGACTAGCAAATAATGAGCTAATCTCGGATCCTCAAGCTCCAATCACATCTCCAAACGGTCCATTTCTTCTTCTCCTTCACAAAGCACCAAAAAACACACTTTATGGCTCAAAACTTTAGAGAAATCACTAAGGTTTTGATATATGGATAAGGGAAGGTGGAGGTTGTCTAAACGTGACTAAATGAGGCTATCGTAAGGCTTAAATAGGGTACAATCAGTGTTGTAAAAATCGTCGAGTTGGCCGATTATTCCTCCGAGGTCTCGCTACTTGGCCCCTAACCGAGGGGAGTTACAAAATCCCGAGTACTCCCCGATCGACCCCTTACTGAACTAAGTAATGTTGTAAAACTCGGTCAACTCAGTGATTAATATGTATAATATACTTAATGATTTATTATTTAACACACACATGTGATTATTACTATATATATATATATATATATATATATATATATATATATATATATATATATATATATATATATATATATATATACACACTCACGAATTGAGACCATCATGTGTTTTTCAATTTTTATGTATTCACATTTATCTAATTTTGTTATATATTTTGATAAGGTTTTAACTTATGATTCAAACATACATAATTTCCCTAAAAATATTTCTACATGAATTACCAAATCTGAGTACTCCCAAAGTACCCCCGAGCACTCCTGAGTACTCTGTGACAACCCGAAATTTCTATCTTGTACATTCAACCAATTTAATCAAAGTCAGACTTGTTTCTGCTAACTTTTAGCACTGTTTAGAGTCTGTTTGAGCATTCTATGCCTAGCACCTTCAAGTGGGGATGTTAGGAAGCTTATTCTAAAGTTTAGTGTGTAGTACACAAGCCGGAAAACTCCAAGAATTGGAGTTTACGACCACAAACTAGAGTTTACGGCTGCAAACTCTATGCTATATAAATATACATATACATATACATATACATATATATATATATATATATATATATATATATATGAAACTTAGTATTTTTTACTCACTTTTACCATTTCAAGCCAAAGAACTCATTCTCTCTCAAGTATCATTCGATTTTTCTCTTAGATCTTCAAGATTGTAAGTGTCACTTCTCTTGATTTGTTGTTACATCTCAATATCTAGTGATTATACATGATTTCATCCATGAAATCTATTCATTTTGATGGATCTTCAAGTGTTCTTCATTTCACCAAGAACACACACTAGTGTTCTTGGACGTTAAATACCCTTACAAGCTTCTTATAAGTAAGTACACTACCCTTAGCTTGTTTTATGCTTGAATCACTTGTTAAACACTTAGAAAACATCAAGAAACTCAAGAACAAAAGGTGTTTACGGCCAAGGCAATCTCCTTGGGCCCTAATCCTTAATTTGTGGTGCAATCTACCCACAACTCCTTCGTAAGCCTTGGATTTGTGTCTAGAACCCTTCCAAGAGGACCATAGGACCTTAAACACACAAATGGAAAAAATTACCATGAATTTAAGGTTATAAACTCATTGGGCCATAAACCCATGGCCGTAAACTGATGGGAGATTACCATTTGGGCCGCAAACTCCTAAGTGAGGCCCTACACCCCTTAGATGCAACCCTTTATACTCCTAGCACTTGAATCAAAGTGTTTTCCATGTCCGTGGGTGTCTATACTTGGTTAATTAGTTGTTTAATCACTAATTAGATACATATATGTGTCATTATATGCTATTTAGGATCCATTATGCTCAAGTTCTCACTTGACACTTAGCATCCTTTATTGATCTTACATTCGAGCTACTCACTATAGGTAAGTTCATACCCCTTAACTTATCTTTTTTATGATTTTAAATGATTTCATGGGGGGATTACAAGTAGAAAACATGTTAGTTATATAATCAATCACATGTGATTTATAACTGTGTTTCAAACAAAAGATTTCATTTACTTTAAAATGTGTTATCAAACAAACTACTTTTAAATCGTTTTTTAAACTGACATCAAGTCATTATTATTTATTGTTCAAAACTCTTTAAATGTATTACAAAACCTCTTTTAAACTTATATATTGTCAAAAGCATGTCTATATATGTATAGTTATATAAATAATGTTTAAAGGACTCAGGACTGCTCACTCGCTTTATTTCATTTTCCTTGTTTGGATGTGGACTTAGGGTATCAGTTATTTGTCCGAAGGTCATATAAATATTATATATATATATATATATACATATATAGTTATAAAAGTACTATCAATCAGTTCAGTACCTTTGGGTAGCAAAGGTATACATTTAGTCATTTATTCAATTACAGAAATCACTAGTAAATTATAATAGATATAGTTTAGGAGAATACTATCATATACAAATACTATAACAGAGAATACTATAACAGAGAATACTATACAGAGAATACTATAATAGAGAATACTATATAGACCATACTATGTAGAGAATACTATAACAGAGAATACTAGAAAAGAGAATACTATTTCAGAGAATACTATAACATAGAATACTATACGTAGAACACTATTACTATAACAAGGTTCAGAAATAACATAATGTGAGACACTATTTCATAACACAACGACATTTCGTTGTGTCATGTTTTGTAACCAGAATCTCCTGAAGGTAGAGCGTGAGTTTGCATATAGATCTATACTGGATTGACTATTTTACACCCTTGTTGTTCGCTACAGTGGGATTTGCAAGTCTACGGGTGTTGTTCGCTATAGTCAATTTAGTATGGTAACAATCTTATCACATTTTGCCTTAATTAAACCATTGGTTTTAAGGTCATTATTACTTTCGTAGTTAATACAAATAATACTGCAATACACATACATTTTCCCATTATATTCAAATTGTGATCTTCTCACATAAAGGGTAATATAAAACTATATTTTGGTAATGATAGTCATATTTGGGAAAAGCATTCACTTTTACAGAGAAACAAACATACAAAACAGTCGGGTCATGGTAGAAGACTACTTTTTTACTAGTAGAAAATATTGGATTTTCTAGGAGTTTTCAAACATATACAAACATTTACAAACATTTACAAACATTTTCTTCGAACTTATACAAACATTGACACTAAATACTTATGAACTAACCAGCTTAAATGCTGATCTACGCTTTCAAAATAACTTGTATTCTCAGGTCATCAGTAGACAGGTATCGATGGAAGGTTTTGAGAAGACGGAGCACAATCAAGACTCGTCTTTTATTTTGGTTATTCATTTTTGGTGTCTTGTTACTATTTAAAGAACACACTTGTATGAAATTATACTATTAATGCAATGGATGATTTTGTTGCTTATTTACTACTTTGCATTGTTATGATACTATACATGACGTCCTCCACCCCGGAACGTTTCCGCCTTTCAGGTTTTAGGGTGTGACAGATTGGTATCAGAGCATTGTATATAGTGAATCAAGTATATCAACCCATAAAAGATATACAAACTATAAACACAACAAGATTAAAATACTCTGACCAAGAGTTTATACTTTTAAATAATAAAATATTTAACTAAGTATACATACCTGCATTCATACTAAAACCAATGTTACTAGGACAGAACAAAAGTATTACGATTGTTGAACATCACACGTAGTCTTGAGGATGAATAGTCAGTTCTAGGAATGACATAGCCTGATCAACTATGTTGGTCCGAGAAGTGATTAGAATATGCCCAAGAATGGTTATGATGTGGCAACAACTCTATAAACTTACCAACACTACTACAATGAGAACATTAGAACAAAACATGAACTTAAAATACTATAAGAGTATTTTGTGTTACTATAATTACTTATTTCAGAACTAAAAAGGTCTTTACTAGTAAGTCAATAGTTGCTAAGTGGATACACTAAGGTTATATGAGATTAAGGTGTCAATGACTTAGAATTTGTGGTCTTTGCTTTACTTCCTATTCCTTATTTGGTTGTGCATTTGGAGTTAAGATTACTTATTCGAAGGTCTATCCTGTTTTGATTTCAGATGAATGGTATGCACTATGCAAGTATTGAAGTAACTAGTAATGATCATCTTATAATTATCTTAGGTAGTACGTCTATTTATATTAGATTCTTATACCCCTTTTCTCGCGTAGATATCATGGCTGGATTCCATCCTCCTGGCGACCCATACTTCCCAAACGAGGGCAATGCTGGATGGCTTGAAGAAGAGCCAGAAGATGATCATCCAATCCCTTTGGATGATCACCACACTAAAGGCTTTTCCGATGGTTATGACTTTGAACCTGAAGTCAACAACCTACCTCAAGGGGTTCAAGTCCCAAATCTCAACCCCCGACCAGCATTTCAAGGTCCCACACCCTTGTGGGCGGAAAACTTGAATTGTTGGAGTGATGAACAGGGTCAACCCTTACCCTTTAATGGAGATATAATATTTTACAATCTAAGCGAGGGTGGCTCAGCTGACCGAGTCCTGCCCTTCATGGTACGCAGAATTTCTAGGAATGGTGAGCAAGGTCGAGCAACTATCGACCGAGTCATGGAAATTGATGCCAATTTGGGCATTAAAACGGTTCGTATCATCCATCTTGAAGAGGATATGGAAAGGACTAGGATAGTCAATGAGACTCTGTAGAAGGAACTTGCTGCATCCCGAGCTGAAGACTTAGAACTTCGAGTGTGTCAGAGAGCTCATGAGCGACATCTTCAGGACATAGTACGTCAACTGGCAGATCTGAGGGTTCGCCCGAGGAGTACCCGTCGCCAGTAGAAGATGTCTGACCCATATTTTCTTTTGGTTTAAGGTATAACGTTTCTTATCTAATCTCTAAGTAGCACTGTTCAATAAAATATTCCTATCTTCCAAGTACTTTAACTAGACTTCTAAACTGTCAACATTTTCCATTATGGTTTGATGTAAGACCTACTGTTAGGTCATTTTTCCCGAACTTGTTACATCAATAATACCAGTAATATTGATAGTTATCTAATAAATGGAAAATCTTTATTCTTGTGTTTTCCTTACTCTACTATTGTGTCTCTATTTCAAACATACATTCATATCTAGTTGTTGAACTATGGCAATTTAGTTCATGGGACTCATTCATTAATTTCACTATTGGATTCTTATCTTTGTGCTCATCTTTTAAACTTATAGTTGAAAGATGCCTCCTCGTAAGTCAACAAGGCGTGATCCTCCGATAATTTCAACTCAAACACCTCCACTACCTCCTCCACAATTTGATACGACAACTCTTAATGATGTGGTAGCTACGGCTGTTGCGACAGCCATGGCAGAATACCACAACAACCAGGGTACTAGTGGAGGTGGAAAATTCGTTCACTCCACACAAAGTGACGTCATCGTGCGCTCGCGAGAGTGCTCATATAAAGACTTCACAAATTGTAAACCCCGAATCTTCAATGGAATCGGTGGAATCATTGCTCTGTCGCAATGGTTCAAGAAGACGGAATCGATCTTTGAGATATGTTCCTGCACTGAAGGAAGCAAAGTCAAATTTGCTGCCTGCGCCTTCAGTGATAGAGCCCTGATGTGGTGGAATAGCCATGTCAAGTCACTAACTCTAATAGTGACTAATGTTATGGGCTGGGAAGCTCTTAAAGGGCTGATGATTGAAGAATACTGCCCGAGGGGTGAGGTTCAAAAACTAGAACAAGAACTTTGGGTCCTGACCATGAAGGACTCCAAAATAGTGGCTTACACTGCCAGATTCAGCGATCTGGTGGCGCTATGTCCCAATATGGTTCCCACTTAGGGAAAGAAGATTGAGAGGTACATTTAGGGGCTAGTGCTTCCATTTCAGGGGAATGTCTCAGCTTCAAACCCCACTACTTTCGACAATGCCAAGCGATTGGCACATCGACTTAATGATCAGGGGGTCCCTACCCTGACAATGACAACAACCCTGGCTATCTCAGAACCCTCCAAAACCGCTGACAACAAGCAAAAGTTCTGGGATAACAAGAAGGGAAAATCGATGCAGAACTCTGCCAAGACGTAGCAAGTTGTGGCTGTTCATGTCGCGATTGCACCTGCTATTACTGTGCCGAGGAAGTAGTATACTGGGAATTTTCCCAAGTGCAATAAATGCACTTTCCATCATAATGGTGTCTGCCGGGAAATGCAGTGCGCTAACTGCAACAGGAAAGGGCACACTGCCCGATTCTGCAAGGCTCCAACGAGGCCAATTAACCAAGTCCCCGACATTGTTGTGGGCCAGGCTTGTTACGGTTGTGGCGAGGTTGGTCATTTCAAGAGAGACCGCCCGAAGGCAGGAAATGCTAGCGGAGTGGGAAGAATTCTGGCGATAGGCCACGAGGAAGCCATAGTTGATCCTACGGTGGTTACTGGTACATTTCTCCTCGATAATTCTTATGCTTGCATACTATTCGATAGTGGAGCGGAGAGGAGTTTTGTAAACAGAAATTTTCTCCCTTACTTAAACAAAAATCACGTGCACTATAGGAATCATTCACTATAGAAATGGCAAACGGGAAAATGGAAAGCACTAATTGCATATACGTAGGTTGTACTTTAACTCTAGATCGTCATTCTTTCCAAATCGACCTCATGCCGGTCTCAATTAAAAGTTTCGATGTCACAATAGGCATGGATTGGTTAATTTTTCTTTGCGCCGACATCATGTGCTTTGAAAAAGAAGTTCGTGTTAACCTCCCTAACAACGAAACTCTAGTTATCTACGACGACAAATCAAGTACGAACCTTCGTATCATTTCGTGTATTTAAGCTCAAAAGTGATTACGAAAGGAATATCATGCATTCCTTGCACACATCGTCGATACGAGTCAAGAAGTGAAAGATATTCTGAACATTCCAAAACTACGCGACTTTCCCGACAACTTTCCAGAAGAACTATCAGGTTTACCACCGCAACACCAAGTAGAGTTCCAAATCGACTTAGTGCCAGGGGCTACCCTAGTAGCTAAATCTCCTTATTGTCTAGCACCAGCAGAGATGCAGGAACTTTCCAGTCAGCTTAACGAACTTCTCAGGAAGGGATTCATTAGGCCAAGCTTCTCACCATGAGGAGCACCGGTCTTGTTAGTGAAGAAGAAAGGCGGATCGTTTCGTATGTGCATCGACTATAGAGAGTTGAACAAACTTACCGTCAAGAATCACTATCCTTTACCTCGCATTGATGACTTATTTGATCAGCTTCAAGGAGCGAAGCACTTCTCGAAGATTGATCTAAGATCCGGATATCACCAGTTACGAGTGTTAGAAGAGGATGTCCCTAAGACAGCCTTCCAAACTCGTTATGGATACTACGAGATTGTAGTGATGCCGTTCGAATTAACCAAGGTACCGGTTGTATTTATGGATCTAATGAATAGGGTGTGTCGTCCTTACTTGGATCAGTCCGTCCTTGTCTTCATTGATGACATACTTATCTACTCTCGATGTAAGGAGGAGCATAGTCAACACCTACGAAGAGTCTTAGAAACATTACGATCAAAGAAGCTCTATGCGAAGTTCTCTAAGTTCGAGTTTTGGATCTGAAGAGTCGAATTCTTGGGCCACATTGTTAGCGAAAAGGGAATTCACGTAGACCCTTCCAAAATCAAGGCCATTGAGAACTGGTCAGCACCGAAGACACCTACAGAAATTCATCAATTTCTAGGTCTTGTTGGCTACTATCGCAGGTTCATACAGAACTTCTCTAGCATTGCGAAACTGCTTACTTCATTGACCCAGAAAGGTGTGACCTTTGACTGGGAAGAGATACAAGAGAAGGTGTTCCAAACATTGAAACAAGCCTTGTGCACCGCACTGATATTATCCCTCCCAGAAGGGATATAAGATTTCGTTGTGTATTGCGATGCATCTAACCAAGGGCTTGGTTGTGCTCTTATGCAAAGAGGAATGATCATTGCCTATGTCTCCTGTCAGCTTAAGACACACAATGTCAACTATACAACACACGATCTTGAGTTAGGAGCAGTAGTATTTGCTCTAAAGATCTGGAGACACTACCTGTATGGTAGAAAGAGTACTATTTTCACAGACCGCAAGAGCCTTCAACACATATTCGATCTGAAGGAGCTCAACATGAGACAACGATGGTGGGTCAAGCTACTCAATGACTACAAATGCGAAATTCGTTATCACCCCGACAAGGCCAATGTAGTAACTGACGCCCTGAGCCGGAAAGAATACTCTGGTCGGAGAGTCAAATCTTTGACTATAACTATCCATTCACATCTGTCCACACAAATTATGGAGGCTCAACTAGAAGCCTTGAAACCTGAAATTGTAGCGAGTGAATCCCTGAGAGGGATGGATAAGAACTTAGAAGTTAAGGGTGGCGGTACTTTATATCTAATGGATCATATCTCGACACCGAAACACAGTGGTTTCCGGGACTTGGTCATGACTAAAGCACACAACACTAAATATTCCGTCCACCCAAGTTCAGAAAAGATGTATGTGGATCTTAAGAAACTATACTGGTGGTCTAACATGAAATTAGATATTGCTATCTTCGTGAGTAAAAGTCTTACTTGCGCAAAGGTTATGGTAGAGTACCAGAAACCCTCAAGATTACTACAACAACTGGAGATACCTGAGTGGAAATGGGAGCGGATTACTATGGACTTCATAACCAAGTTGCCCAAGACAACGGGTGGACTTGATACCATTTGGGTCATCATCGATAGATTGACCAAATCCGTGCATTTCCTACCTATCAAAGAGACTGGAAAGATGGAGAAGCTAACAAGAACATACATATAGGAGATCGTATGACTGCATGGTGTTCCTATATCTACTATCTCCGATATACATAGCAGATTCACTTCGAGGTTCTAGCAGTCGCTATAAAGTTCCCTTGGAATGAGGCTGGACATGAGTACAACCTACCATCTGCAAACCGACGGACAAAGTGAGAGAACGATAAAAAAATTGGAAGATATGTTGCGAGCCTATATGATCGACTTTGGGAAGGCATGGGATACTCATTTACCCCTTGTCGAATTTTCCTACAACAATAATTATCACACGAGCATAAAGGTTGCTCCATTTGAAGCCCTCTATGGCCGGAAGTGCAGATCCCCTCTTTGTTGGGCTGAGGTGGGTGACACACAGTTAGTTAAAGGATGAGTTCCTGACAACACTCTCATAGGTCCGGAGATCATTCGGGAAATGACATAGAAGATCGTTCATATTCGTGAACAATTGAAAGCCTCTAGAGACCGACAAAAAAGCTACGCAGACAAACGAATGAAACCTTTGGAATTCCAGGTGGGAGACTGTGTTGTTTTGAAAGTCTCACCCTGGAAGGGCTTGATACGCTTCGAAAAGTGTGGGAAGCTCCATCCAAGATACATAGGTCCTTTCAGGACAAAATTCTCTCTAATGGGGGGATGATGTGACAACCCGAAATTTCTATCTTGTACATTCAACCAATTCAATCAAAGTCAAACTTATTTCTGCTAACTTTTAGCACTGTTTAGAGTTTGTTTGAGCATTCTAAGCCTAGCACCTTCAAGTGGGGATGTTAGGAAGTTTATTCTAGAGTTCAGTGTGCAGTACACAAGTCGGAAAACTCCAAGAATTGGAGTTTACGACCGTAAACTAGAGTTTACGGCCGCAAACTCTATGGTATATATATGACACTTAGTCATTTTTGCTCACTTTTACCATTTCAAGCCAAAGAACTCATTCTCTCTTAAGTATCATCCGATTTTTCTCTTAGATCTTCAAGATTGTAAGTGTCACTTCTCTTGATTTTTTGTTACATCTCAATATCTAGTTATTATACATGATTTCATCCATGAAATCTCTTCTTTTTGATAGATCTTCAAGTGTTCTTCATTTCACCAAGAACACACACTAGTGTTCTTGGATGTTAAATACCCTTACAAGCTTCTTATAAGTAAGTACACTACCCTTAGCTTGTTTTATGCTTGAATCACTTATTAAACACTTAGAAAACATAAGGAAACTCAAGAACAAAAGGTGTTTACGGCCAAGGCAATCTCCTTGGGCCGTAAACCCTAATTTGTAGTGCAATCTACCCACAACTCCTTCTTAAGCCTTGGATTTGTGTATAGAATCCTTCCAAGAGGACCATAGGACCTTAAACACACAAATGGAAAACATTACCATGATTTTACGGTCATAAACTCATTGGGCCATAAACCCATGGCCGTAAACTCATGGGGGATTACCATTTGGGCCACAAACTCCTAAGTGAGGCCCTACACCCCTTAGATGCAACCCTTTGTACTCCTAGCACTTGAATGAAAGTGTTTTCCATGTCCTAGGGTGTCTATACTTGCTTAATTAGTTGTTCAATCACTAATTAAATACATATATGTGTCACTATATGCTATTTAGGATCCATTGTGCTCAAGTCTTCACTTGACACTTAACATCCTTTATCGATCTTACATTCGAGCTAATCACTACACGTGAGTTCATACCCCTTAACCTATCTTTTTTATTATTTTAAATGCTTTCATGGGGGTAATACAAGTAGAAAACATGTTAGTTATATAATCAATCACATGTGATTTATAACCGTGTTTCAAACGAAGGATTTCATTTACTTTAAACTGTGTTATCAAACAAACTACTTTTAAATCGTTTTATAAACTGACATCAAGTCATTATTATTTATTGTTCAAAGCTCTTTAAATGTATTACAAAACCTCTTTTAAACTTATATATTGTCAAAAGCATGTCTATATATGTATAGTTATATAAATAATGTTTAAAGGACTTAGGACTGCTAACTCGCTTTATTTCCTTTTCCTTGTTTGGATGTGGACTTAGGGTATCGGTTATTTGTCTGAAGGTCATCTTAATATTAGATATATATTATGTATACATATGTAGATATAAAATTATTATCAATCAGTTCGGTAGCTTTGGGTAGCAAAGGTATACATTCAGCCATTTATTGAATTACATAAATCAGTATTAAACTATAATAGGTATAGTTTAGAAGAATACTATCATATACAAATACTATAACAGAGAATACTATAGTAGAGAATACTATACGGAGCATACTATACAGAGAATACTATACAAAGAATACTAAAATAGAAAATACTATATCAGAGAATACTATAAGAGAGTATAATATACATAAAACACTATTACTATAAAAATACTATAACAAGGTTCAAAAATAACATAATTGGAGACGCTACTTCATAACACAACGACCATTTCGTTTTGTCATGTTTTGTAACCAGAATCTCTTGGAGGGAGAGCGTAAGTTTGCGTATAGATCTATATTGGATTGAGTATCCGACACCCTTGTTGTTCGCTACAGTGGGATTTGCAAGTCTATGGGTGCCAAATATCATTTCTTCTGACGTCTTTCATCATCGTGTTATAGTCAGTTTAGTATGGTAACAATATTATCACATTTTTCCTTAATTAAACCATTGGTTTTACGGTAATACTTTAGTAGTTAATACAAATAATACTGCAGTACACATACATTTTCCCATTATATTCAAATTGTGATCTTCTCACATAAAGGGTAATATAAAACTATATTTTGGTAATGATAAACATATTTGGGAAAAGCATTCACTTTTATAGAGAAACAAACATACAAAATAGTCGGGTCTTGGTAGAAGACTACTTTTTTTACTAGTAGAAAATATAGGATTTTCTAGGAGTTTTCAAACATATACAAACATTTACATTGAACATTTACAAACATTTTCTTTGAACTTATACAAACATTGACACTAAATACTTATGAACTCACCAGCTTAAATGTTGATCTACGCTTTCAAATTAACTTGTCTTCTCAGGTTATCAGTAGACAGGTACCGATGGCAGGTTTTGAGAAGACGGAGCACAGTCAAGACTTGTCTTTTATTTTGGTTATTCATTATTTGTGTCTTGTTACTATTTAAAGAACACACTTGTATGAAATTATACTATTAATGCAATGGATGATGTTGTTGCTTATTTACTACTTTGCATTGTTATGATACTACACATGACTTCCTCCACCCTGGAACGTTTCCGCCGTTTAGGTTTTGGGGTGTGACATACTCGATACTCGGTAGTCGGCCAAACAGTTACCGAGTAACGAGTTCTACAACCTTGGGTGCAATACCCTAGAAATTAGGGTTTCATAATCCACATGTACGCCATGTGTAATCCAGATACGCCCAACATACGTGGACTGAATGTACGATCCTAAATGCAGTAGTACGCCCAGCGTAGTCCAACTTTCCTGAAGTTGTCAATTCTTCCCCTTAGGGACCAAATCAGCAAAACATTAACACACCAAGGGTCTAAACTGAAAAAAGTACTTTGAATCGGGTGTTACAACTCTCCCCCACTTAAATTAGATTTCATCCATGAAAACATTCGTTACCATCCCAGGCACGACAGGCAACCTGATCAAATCAACCACAACCCTGGTGCGGACCGAGTAAGCAACCCCCCGCATACAACAACCATCCAAAATGCAACCAAACCCAACCTTAGCAAGGCTCCCAATTTTTGAAGATGAACGGAACGTTACTCAACTTTTAAACTAACCCCTAAAGAACAACCACTTTTACTCTACCCAAAATCTGACATCTTGAACTTGTCTAACTCCCCGACAAACAACCCATATCGAACCACTCCTAATTCAACTCCATTTTGTCTTCCAAACTGACTACCCAACTTCTAATTACCCGATGTTCCCACTGGAAACCAGAATCACAGACCATTCGCTATTGCCAGAAACTTTTCACTTAATAAAAGGGATTTGATTATCTTTTGAGTAAAAGAGTCATCCTGAAGATAACGAATCCATGAACATATTACACCATGAGAGACAATCAGAGAGTCCAACCTTCTACTGGTGAACAAGTCATTGATTCCTTAACTGCCGAACTGATCCGCTACTATTATAATTCTGAAATCCCATAACTTTCAAAACCTACACACAGGTACAAAACATTCCAAAGCACGACCACAAAGGCCTTTTCTACCATCAGAACTTAGGGATGTCAATGGGGGCAAACGGGGCAGGGATTGCATTCCCCGCCCCCACCCCCGAAATTTTCCTGTTCCCCTGCCCCCGCCCCCACCCCCGAATCCTAGGATTACCCCCGCCCCCGTTTGGGTTGACTTTTTTTTTGGCAAACGAAGGTGTTGTTTAGGTTAAAAGAATTTATTTTTAAACTAAAAGAAACTATTTTGGATAAAAATAGTTATTTATAGCATAACTTTATATATTTAAAATAAAAATATTATAACATCTTAAAAACGTTATACTATAAGCTTAAAAACATGATATTTAATTGAATTTTCGAAGTTCAATATCATTGTTATTATTTATTATATTTTTATAATTAATATATATTAATATAAATAATATATTAACGGGGTCCCCGCTGGAGGTTCGGGACGGGACTACCCACCCCCGCCCCCGCCCCCGAATCTAAAACGGGGGTTAACATTGCCCCCACCCCCATCCCCGATTTTTTAAACAAATATTCCCCATTCGGGATCGGGGCCCCACGGGTTCGGGGTCCCACAGGACTTTTTGACATCCCTATCAGAACTGAAAACATCCCTTTTTCCCTGAACCATTCATCTAATGCCATTGGCATAAAAATTCCTTAATTCATAGCTTGTTGAAATAAAGACCTTGCATATACACTCATGATTCCCAACACGAGTTTCAGCCAAAAGCGAACTCGGTACATAATTGGTAACCAGAGATTAAAGGATTTACACTTGGATTTCACCCGAAATCTTCTAATTCACGACAACCCTTCACTAATCCTGGATATAAAGATCTCCAAACCACCGTTGAGACTTCCATTCTCACACCTGGTCCAGCCACCAGGTTCCCAAGATTCCAACTAATAAGGCTACCCTAGCCTATGCTACTCACTGACCACATAATCACTTCTAATAAAACTATGATCCAATACCTTGACCCAACCAGTCTCTATCAGGTTCCACCTGCATTGCCATAATCACTCAGGGCTCGCCCACGGGTCTCACCCAATCTGGAGCTACACATACCTAACCCCTCCTCGAACCCTAATGGCCATCCTCTTATAACAGATTAATGTTCTCCGATAATCATGTTCGCCTTTCCCAAGGCATGAACCGACCCTTCCTTATACCAATGACCCCCAAAAAATGGTCTATCTAACTCTAGTGAATGCTAGGATCCTATCACAGACTTACAACACTTCCATATTATCTTCCACTCTAGTGAACGCTACAGCCACCCCGCAGTCTTACGACACATCTATCCCACCATGGTTACCACCCATGTTCTTATCACACTTATACCATATCAACCCAAATATCTTGAGTCGAACTCGCATCCAAATTCCAATCAGGTTTTCGGTTCATGCTTTGAACCCTAAAGCCTTCATTAAACAAGAACAGGCAAGGAGGCTCTAACACAACCCACAATGTGGATCCATCCACGTGCCTGCTATACATCACAAAGAAGACGTCGACCAACTATTGGAAGTTTCTTGAACTCCCAACTTACACAACTTCAATTGAGACAGCCACTTGAGTTGTCTCCCCTCCCGACTGAGATATGAAACTTACCTTAATTTCACACTTGATCTAGCTCCCAGAAGTCTGAATGATTCTCCCCCACTTGGATTAACCGAAGCTCCCCCAATCCACAAAATTTGATGGATTCCCAACCCATCTTACCTTCTTATATTATGAACCACCGATGACCCACGCTTACCAATACTTGAGTTCCATTACTAGCCAATCTCGATGATCGCACAACTCTTGAATTCTAGATGAATACTCCCCAAAATCTTAGCAAGTCTGATAATCCCAGTTGCTTCCCATGATACAACACAAATTCCTCAAGTCCCTTATGTTGGTGACAAAGACCATAACACTTTCTATGAACTAGAAAATCTTCACTCCAACTCCCCATCCTCAACAAAATCTTTGAATTATAACCATCTCTAACCCTTGCGATAATAAAATTTCCCTAGCACTTCCAATGACCAAATAAACTCATGTGGTTTCCACCTTCGTCTTCTTGTTACCACTCTTTCCCTGGAAAAAGTAGTGATAGGACCCAATGGTCCTGCTATAGAAGATTGGCAATCCTACATGAACAAATGCTATTATGCTTGAACTCTGACTTCGCTGATGAACTAATCCTGCAGATTCGACTATAGATCTCCCAATCAATACCCCTGAACTGAACCCGTCAAAGAACGGAACAATCACCTAAATAACTGAATCCCACTCAACAAGATATGACCGACTAACGAATCTTGGCATGCAAAATGGCATACAACAATTCTTGATGATATAACCCAGGAAAAAACAGAGAACTAATCCGGAGATAATACTTACCCATACCCAGCAAGATTTCAAAGAAATAAAAATATAGATAATTATCAATAGGAAAGTAAAAGATAATATACACACGATAGCATCTGATGAAATCCTGACCTCCCCTTCCTGCCGAAGCACCTGCGATAGAACCTGAGCTGCCCCAATCACTACGCATGGGTAAATTGCCCTGATGTGGCCAGACTGATGACAATAATGACACGATTTTACCTCTAGGGTGCACTCTTGGTGGAGGATACCCTTCCATAGGCACCTACCATATTTAAAACTTGTCGTACACATGCTCATGTGCTGATTCATCCTTCGTGCAAACATCATGCCCCCTCGGGTCTCTAACACTAGCCATGGCAACATCCAACTGCTCAGATAGCCAATTCAGATCATGAGTCCGGTTCCTCTTCCCTAGTTGCCTATGCGAACCAATCTCATGCTCCTGAATTACCTTGACTATCCCATCAACCGCCTGAACAGCCAAGATGCGAACCTCGAACCTGACAACCAATCTATCAGTGACATGACCGATGATGTCGGGAAACTCCTTGCATAAAGCTCGTGAAACCTCTATGGCAATCCAATCATCGGATTGATCCTACTGAAAACATGATGCATAACCCACCTTTGATCACATATGAAAAGAGATAGCAGTAGGATCCTCCTTCCTGAAGGATTCTAGAGCTCCACAAGCTTTGAGCTCCAAATGAGCCACTAACTTTCATGCTACAATCTTGGTCTGAACAACCCCGAGATGACCATCCAAGAGTTCTGAAATCCCGTCCTTGACCGAAATAAATATCATAGGAGCCTACTCTTAAAAATACCATAGGTAATCTCCAACAAGATGAAATACCACATGCACTCATCGATTGGCCTAGTACTTACACCTAAGTCTAAATCTGAACCTAAACCTCCTTCTTGAGTGCTCATCACCATTCTAAAAACAACCATACAAATGATCAATATATCCAAGAATCCTCATCCCACAGGCTTCCTGGATTCCCCAAGACCCTCCCTGATTCGATTATGGATTCTATACTTTTAGTAGTACGGGACCAATACTACCTTCCACACCTATCCGTACTTTCCTCAAGAATCATCATGAATCCTCTAAGTCACCTTCTCAAATGATACCCCAAATGCTAACTAAACAGTCAACTAAACCCATTGAAGTACATCCTAGGCTTTCCTAGGTTTCCGACCTCACCCTGTCATCAGCTGCTGAAGAACTCCTAATAATGTCAGTTAGCCACCTAATGATTACAATCACATGTAACAAAGATTAATTCGTCCCTATAATGGTTAGACTGAAATGAGAGCTTCGCAATAAGGTCAAATCCGTCACTCTTTTATTATCCAACCTTTGTCACATGTGACACGACATATTCACTTAATAGCTAACTCACAACACTTAAGAGTTCCACAAAGCACAAAGAAAGAAGCATTCATGCAGTAGCACTCAAATCCATAGAATAACCAAGAACATCAAAACTCACATAGTACAACTCATTCTAGGAACTTCCACTATCGCTGGAGATTGCCTTACACATGCGGATGATACACAATACAAGATCGAATAAAAGACTCTACCTTAGGACCACAACCAAATGAGGAACATGAAATAAGGCCAAATCAATCATTCTAGGGCTATATGATCCTAACCGTATACAATTTTTAAAGAAAACACTTGTCAATCCCTAATACCAATACATATTCCCAATCTTGCAACCCATGCTTCCTAGGCTACAAGGAGTCACATATCACAAAGCTACAAAACACCCTTTTACAACACACGTTGTGTGTTGTAAAACACTCAGACGACATGCAAATGTGTGTCAAGGAAAGTCGTCTCATAACGAAAGATGACATGCATTTACAACATGCAACTACGACCTCATTTACGACACGCAATGTGTATAGAGGAAGACCTTATCATAAAGGAAGACGACACACATTTGTGTGTTGTAACCTTATAACACATGTTTAGAACACGCATTGCGTATCATTAAAGCCCCTATCATAAATGAGGCACGCATTTGCGTGTCATAAACTTCAGCAACCATTTACGATATGCATTTACGATGCGTCTTTATGATACTCATTTATGCATAATACAAAAATATGGAAACAAATATATACCAAAACAATCAATTTCATCTAATAACATCATGTTAAATAAGTTATCAAAAAATTGTAATACATTGATATTAAGGGGATCTGATAGTATGTTGTTATTAAGGGGTTTTACCTAACTATATAACATGATACTACATCCCTAACTATATAACCCGATCCTTTGTGTCAATGGTTTGCCACCTAGTTTACCAAATAAAATTACTTTACTTGCACACTGATAAGCAATCAATAATTAGCTCTTGATATATCAATTGATTTCACTAATGTTTATTGAATGATAAGTACTTGACAGAAGACAAAAGAGTTAAAAATAAAAATAAAAACTACTTACTTAACTACAATTTTAATCCTCTGAAATTTTTTGACTGAACCTAGATGTTGGCATACCTTGGAAAACTTTTTACCTAGATGTTCAAAGCCCATTCCTACAATACAAAAAATCACATAACATATTTATTTCAATTGCCCAAAATGAAGAAATCTTCAATAAAATTGATGTTTTTGAACTTGATTTTCAAGAAGGGGATAACATCACCAATAAATAGCAACTCTTCTTCTTTATAGTCACCAATTAATTCCACCTGTCTCCTGTCAAATCAAAAATGAAATATTTCAAACCAAATTTTCTCCATTACGACCTTCTTTTTACATTAAGTCAAAAACAAAACATTTATATATTGTATAAATTGCTTAGCCAACAGAAAAAGAAAGAATAGTGTGAGGGAAAACGATATTTACAATATAAAGAGAAAGCAAAATGAGATGTTAATTCCTAATACATTATCGTAGTAAACAAGCTATAGGTGAGCACAATTTGTATTAACACAACTACCGTCGGGGTTCAATGTATAGTGAAACCACTTGGCAGCAGCAACCTTCTAATGTCACAGCCCCAAACCGGTAAAACGGTGGAAATGTCCTGGGGCGGGCAACGTCATGTACAGTATCATAATAACTGAATAATAGAAATTAAAGAAAACACAACCATCATAAATATAATTGATAAAGTTACATGGGTTGTAAGTGTTACATGTTTTAAAAATTAATTACAATATGATGATATAAGACTTGACCGACGTCTTAGCGTCTCATCTTCAAAAGCTTGATGTTACTTTTTTTAGTGATTCCCTGATAATTCAAGTAGTTTTGAAAAAGTGTCAACAAATAAGTTGGTGAGTTTATAAGCGTTTGTATGAGAAATCTGCCATTTTTCTTTCTAAAATGAATGAGTGTGATGCCAGAAAATCCAGTTGTATGTTTCATATATATATATATATATATATATATATATATATATATATATATATATATATATATATATATATATATATATATATATATATATTATTGTAAGAAAACCATAGTTTATTTGTACGAAAGATTTGTATGTATACATTCCTGAAATTGGTAATAAAGATATTTCGTGTATTCTAGCATTCTTGCATAAAATATAAGAAAACATATATATATATATATATATATATATATATATATATATATATATATATATATATATATATATATAACGATTTGTACTTTAACACAAGTTTTTCTTGTGTTTTACTTTTATTCCCCCCTAAAACATAGAAAAATCGTGAAAAATGTAGGGGTATAAACTCACCAACTTAATTGTTACCCTTTTTCAAAATTACTTGTATTCTCAGGGAATCACTAAGACAAGTAACAACAAGCTTTTGAAGATGAGACGCTAAGACGTTAGTCAAGTCATATATCATCATATTGTAATTGATTTTTGAGACATGTAACACTTAAAACCCATGTAACTTTATCAATTATATTTATGAAGGTTGTGTTTGATTTGATCTCTATTATTCAATTGTTATGATGTTGTACATGACGTCACCCGTCCCCGGATGTTTCCGCTGTTTTACCGGTTGGGGGTGTGACAGATTGGTATAAGAGCATTATTTATAGTGAACTAAGTATATCAAACCATGTAAGATATACAACTATAAATACAATGGGGCTGAAACGCTCTGACTAAAAGTATACTTCTAAAAATATCAATATTTTTTTTAAAATGTAGATACATGCATACATACCAGAAACAATATCATAGTTTGAACCATATAAAAGTATTTAGATAAGTTGGACGGTGCGGTTAAGCTTGGATAGTTATGTAATCATATTTGGGATAAATATAGTCTGATCAACTATATTTATTTGAGATATGACGGACATGTGTTTGGGAATGTGCATGGTGAACAACAAGTCTAATACTTACCATCACCCAATACAAGGAAACTATAGAACCAAACATAAAGTTTAAAATACTATAGGAGTATTTTATGATACTATGGAACTATACAATTAGGCTCTTTATGTGTCTTTGATACTGTTATTTTTGTACAATTGACATAAATAGGCCTATAATTAAGATGTTATAATTTGATAACATCTTTAAACCTTATAGAAGAAGTATGCCACCAAAGAAGTCAAACAGGAACAAAAACAACACACCAACAACTCCAACACCGCCACCACCTCCACAGATGGACATTGCCATTTTCCAAACTGCTGTAACAGCCATTGTGGCAACCACCATGGCGCAAATCAGCACGAATGGTGCCATTGGGACGGGAATGCTTTTATAAATACTTCACAAATGGAAAATCGAAATCCTTCAATGGAAGCAGGGGTGTCATTGCTCTAAAACGCTGGTTCGAAAAGACCGAGTTAGTGTTCGAAATCTGCGCATTCCCAGAGGGAAGCAAGGTCAAATTCGCAGCTCACACATTCATGGATAGATCCCTCTTCTAGTGGAACAGTTATGTTAAATCGTTGAGTCTCACAATGGCCAATGCCATGAGCTGGGAAGACTTGAAAATTCTGATGCTAGCGGAATACTGCCCGAGGGGCGATGTACAAACGCTAGAGAAAGAGCTCGGAAACCTTACAATGAAGGACTCTGACATCGCAGCCTACACTGCCAGGTTTAGCGATCTAGTAGTAGTATGTCTCGGGATGGTCACCCCGGAATGTAAAAAAGTAGAGTGATACATCTGGGGACTATCTCCCCGGATTTAAGGGAATGTGATAGCTGCAAACCCATCCACCTTTGATAGTGCCAAACGACTGTCACAAACACTTGTGGATCATGGAATCCACCAGGTCTTCTTGCCAGCCATTCTCGAGAAAGCAAAAGGGAGTGACAACAAAAAGAAATTTTGGAATATGAGGAAAGGCCAGTCGACACAAGAGCCCACAAAGATGCAACAAATTGTGGCAGACCACGCCTTCACCACTCCTACCGCTCCTACACTAACAAAGCCATATCCCGACACTCTCCCAAAATGCAATAAATGCTACTTTCACCGCAACGGTGCCTGCCGAGAGTTGTACTGTTATAATTGCAACAGGAAGGGGCACACTCCCCGTTTCTATAAGGCACTGACACAATAAACCAATCAAGCCGCTAATACTGGGGTAAGCCAGGCTTGCTACGGATGCAGTGAATTGGGGCATTTCAAGAAGGATTGGGCAAAAGCAAGGAATGCCGGAGGCGCGGGAAGAGTTTTAACCATGAGGCATGAAGAGGTCATGAATGATCCTACCGTGGTGACTGGTACGGAGAAATATTTTGTGAGCCACTAGTTTATACACTTACTTAAACAAAATCCCTAATTACAAAAAGACACATTCACTATAGAAATGACAAACGGAAAGGTAGACAGCACTAACGATATATACATAGTGTGACAACCTGAATTTTTTTTTGCTTTGAAGACACAGTCAATCAACTCAACTGAGTGTCAAACTCATTAGTATGGAGTTCTAGCCCAGTTAAAGGTCATTCTAAGGAGTTTTGAGCCTAATGCACTTATGGAATAAGTGTTAGAAAGTACCTGCTAGAATCACAGTGTAGCAAATCGAACCATAACCTCATCTAAATCAGTTCACGGCCACAAGACCATGAGTTTATGGCCGTAAACTCATGTGGCCATAAACTCAAGAGCATATATATGGCATTTTGTCATTTCTAGTCATTTATCTCATTCCTTGGCCGATTTTCTTCATTCTCTCTCAACTATCATCCAACTTTCTTCCTAGATCTTCAAAAGATGTAAGTATTCTTCCTAGATTTATTGATACATCTCTTAATCTAGTATCCTTACATGATTTCATCCATGGAAATCACTCTTTTCTTAGATCTTCAAGTTTCACCAAGAACATACACTAGTGTTGTTGGCCAATATCAATCATTTCAAGCTTCTAGATCGTAAGTACTCTTCCCTATACTTCATATCCAATTAGGACTCATGCTTAGAGACTTGAAACACACATTTTCCCCAAGAACACCATGAGTTTACGACCCAAGATCTTCCATGGCCGTAAACTCAATGTTAGGGCATATTTGAGCCCTAAACCCTATAAGATGAAAACCTAGTGACCTAGAACCCTTCCTTGATGTTTGTAAGACCTTAAACTCCACTCTAATCCATAAATGGTCATGAGTTTATGGCTGTAAACTCCTTAGAGCCGTAAACTCACCAAAAGCCTCAATGAAGGTGGCCTTTCTCATCCTAGTGTTGAGCAAAAGTCCCTAAAGCTTACCGAGCCTTCAAACTTACATTTATACATGAGTGACCATGAGTTTACGGCTGTAAACTCCCATGGGCCATAAACCCATGGCCATAAACTCATGTGAGTGTCATTCTACTCTCCTTTGATGAATCACATGTGATTCCAACACTTGGTCAAAGTGTTTCCTAGTCCTGGGAGGTGTTTCCTTTCATATAGTTGCTTATAAACACTATATTCATGCCAATATGTGTTATTATATGTCATTTAGGACTTTTTGTGTATCGGGACTTCATTCGTGGAACTTCTCATCCTTACACGCATACCCGTTTGAAACACCCACATCAGGTGAGTTCATACCCCATAATGAATCATTTAATTGTTTTAAATGCTTTTAGGGGGGGAGGGGATACAAGTTGAACACAATGTTAATTGTGTAATTATTTGTTATAAACACTATTCAAAATGTTTCTTATGTCTTCTATAAGTGGTCAAAACATTTCGAAAAAAACTATTTTACGATTATGATGCTTTTTAGTTTAACAAAACTTTGTTTTTAAAGTACAAGCATAACTTGGTAGTAAAATGAGTCTTTTCAATAACAATTCAAGTAGAATACTAGTAAACTATAATGGGTATAGTTTAGGTGTTTAGGTCATACTAGATACAATACACAATAATGGAAAGAATATACTAAGATACTATAACAGAACGAACATACTAAGATGCTCTAGCATGGAACACTTACATGATCTAACTACACCAATGAATAACTAACGCATTGTTCTAAACAAAAGGAGATAGTTATATTGGGTATACATGATCATATAATTTTAACGTGGATGTTCACGGCTTGCAATTATTGCAGAGGTCGCGTTTGGTTCCTAGAATCTTTTGACAGGGAGAGTGTTTAGTATGGGATCTAGCCATCATATTATACATTAATACTCAATTTAAGGCAATTAGTACAATAGTAGTCACTTTATACAATACTACAGTACTTACATTTTACAAACAACAAACAGAACAGTTGAGTCTAGTACATTCAGTAGAAAAGGACCATAATGCTAACCTTATGATTCCTTAATGTATACATTAAGGGATATATATATATATATATATATATATATATATATATATATATAGTATTCGACAGGTAAGAGGATGTGTGCCTTCCGCTTCATTTCCTGCTCCTTGTTTGCTTGTGGGCTTAAAGCAGATTAACCCAACCTATTATCCATTCGATTTTAGTTATATATATGTTATGTACACATTAAGTAATCATAAGGGGTACCAGGTATGGGTCAAGTCATTGGACACTAATTCAATGCACATTCTTCTAGTACAAAACATACTTTTCAAATCAGATCTTTCAGTATACAAAACTAGAAACTTCCCAGTAAAGGGTTTAATCCATTTTATTAAACCAATGTAGACTTAAAGGACTTTAGGTGATTGACTCTATAATACATTAGTTTATACATCATGTTTATATATCATTAATACCCAATAGGTAGTTGGATGTGTGCTTTCCGCCTTATTTCCTGTTCCTTGTTTGGTTGTGGGCTTAGGGCAGATTCACCAAAACGAACTATCTATTCGATATTGGATTATATATAGCCAGTATAAACTAAGTAATTATATAAGTAATCACTGTGTTCACTATTTTACTATAAGAAATAAGGGTTTTCTTAAAGAATCTTTTCATAACATATAAAGGAACTATTACAATCAACTCCATGAGTAACAAACGAATACACCAGAGTTATATACAACAAGGACCTAACAAACAATGGGATGTGCGCTATCCGCTTTACTTCCTATTCCTTGTTAGGTTGTAGAATTAGGGTAGAAGCGCACAGTCGATTGTTTGTTTACTTCGAGTTTTGTATAACTTGTATTCATTCAATACTCATAGAAAGGATTGTAGAATCATTTTTACTTATCTTTCATCTAAGTAGGAAATATAAGATTTTCTAGAGGAACAGGCGAAATTTTCTAAAAACAGAACTTATAACTTGCTTCATTTCAACTATATTTTTCAACAACTTTCTACAACTTACATACATCACTAAAATCTTATGAACTCGCCTACTTAATTGCTGACCAACTCTTTTAAATAACTTGTATTCTCAGGAAACTAGTAGACAGGTACTCGCGCTGGGAATTCAGAAGATGAAGTTGTATAGCTTCAAGTCTTGTTTTGTTATTTGTTTACGTACTCTATGTTTTGTGAACACATACCTTGTAAACACTTTCTTTCTAATAAATGGTTGTTTATTTCTTCGCTTACTATAATGCATGTCTTGTGATACTAAACATGACATCCTCCACCCCCGAACGTTTCCTCCGTTCCGGTTTTGGGGTGTGACACATAGGATGTACCCTCACTCTAAATAAATCCTCTTTAAAAAATTGACCTGATGCCGGTCATAATAAAAAGTTTCAACGTCATCATTGGCATGGTTGGTTAAGTCCTCACCATGCCAATGTCATGTTTTACAAAAAATTCATTTGCCTAAATCTGCCAAGTAACGAAACCCTCGTCATTTGTGGCGATAAACCTAACACAAACCTCCAAGCTAAGCTATCAATTGCGCGCTATAGCGGTGCTATAGCGGCGCTATAGCGTTTTGCGGAGGTCAGGAACCGCTATTTTCAACTTAGCGTTTTCATTTTGCGGTACCGCTATTAGCGGCGCTATTCACCGCTATTTACCGCTATTTCAATAACCGCTATAGCGGCGCTACGGGTGCTATTCCATTTTCATTCACATTTTGGGTCATTTGGTTACTTTGTCAATGAAAAACTAGTTTTAATGATCTCAGTACACTTTCATTTTAAAATACCCAAACAACTAACATAATTAAAAGCATTCAAAACAATTACGTAAACCGACAACTCTCTTTCTCATCTCTTTCTGTACTCACGACGACTTGAGCTGCTATGGTCGGACTCCATTAATGCTTTTTATAAATCGACCCACACCTATGAGGCTACGGCTTGAGACTTAACTCTTTATATCAACCATGACCTACTAATACGATATTGAACACGGGCAATGCAATTA